>NC_134406.1:113252667-113606001 GCF_038048845.1 Mixophyes fleayi | reverse complement strand
GCAAGAGGTTTTGACAAGGTGGAATTCCACCCTGTATATGCTTCTGCGGATGGTGGAACAGCGAATAGCCATCCACACTTATTCCACAATCCATGACATTGGGATGTATTTTAGTCAAACGCAATGAAGAATACTTTTTGTGTTGTGCAAGGTACTGAAACCATTCAAAGTAGTCACCTGTGAAGTAAGTTCAGACACTGCTAGCTTGAGTCAAGTGATTCTCTTAATTAGACTTTTGGAAAAGCAGCTTGAGAAACTGAAGGATGAGATTAAACAAAGCAATTACGCTAAGTTTGTGGGACTTGTAGATCAAGTTCTTTATTCGCTTCGCAAGGATCCAAGAGTTATCAAAATCTTGAAATCGGATAACTACATTTTGGCAACTGTGCTTGATCCTCGGTTTAAGAGCTATGTCTTCTCTTTGTTTCCAACTGACCCAGATCTGAAGAGATGCAAGGAGCTCCTGGTGAGCAAGATGACATCTTAAGTGTTACATGTCAGGATGGCATCTCCTCCTTCAGTTTCTCTCTCAACTGCTGTTAGGAAAAAACTTAGCTTTCACAAGAGACCCAAGGATGATGCAGATGACGCAGCACCTAATTTTGACATCTGGTCTGGTCTAAAAGATTTGACCAAAAAATGTGACACCTCTGCCATAACTCCACCTGATCCTACTATCAGCATCCAAATGATGGTGGAGGATTATTTTCATGACAGCATAGAAATAGACACATCAGACAGTCCCTTTACATATTGGGAGGAAAAAAAGGAATTTTGGAGACCCATGTAGCAACTTGTTTTGTACTGTTTAAGCTGCCCACCCTCCAGTGTGTACTCTGAAAGAGATTTTAGCACAGATGGGAACCTTGTCAGCGATCGGCGTAGGAGGCTACTTCCTCAAAATGTGGAAAAGACGATGTTCATAAAAATGAACTTCAAGTTCCATGAGGAAGGCCTTTCCTGCCAGTTACATCAAAATACTGAGACATCTGTAACGGTGGATTCCAGTAGTGATGAATTAATAATGTGTGTGGATGATGTACACACTGATGAGGGTGAGGATGAGGCTGATGATGATGACAACAACATCTTGCCACAGAAGAGTTCATTAACAGCACTGTTACCTTAGGTGCCTTAAGGCCATTGTTACTTTGTTTTGTGGGGACCCAAACAAACCAAGCACTTCAGCCACAAGGAGTGGCACTTTTGTGGCTGAAGGACTTGGTTTGTTAAAGTGTGCATGTCCTTTATAAGATCCAATATAAGGGTGGGTGGGAGGGCCCAAGGACCATTCCATCTTGCACAACTTCTTTTCTGCCACTGCTGTGTGCCAATGTGTCCTAGATGTGCTAGGAACTGCCATGTGTTTGAGTCATTCGATTAGCATACAGCCAGGTCGCTGCAGTATTTGTCCAAAAGGGTATGAAAATAATATTGTGACCTGTGAGGTGGTCAAAATTGACTGCAAATGACTTGAAATTAGTGTTATTGAGATTAATTATAATGTAGGATCAAAAAAGAGAGCAAAATTATGTGATTTTAGCATATTTTAACAATTTTTCTAAAAAAAATACAGATCCAAAACCAAACCCAAAACTAGTTCACGGGGGTCCGTGAGCATCTCTACTTAAAACCTGCAATCTCAGTCTTACCATTGTAAATGATGAGATTACCAGTTGCCGCCCTTTTCTCCACTCTCAGTTTATATCTGGCGGCTATAAGAAGTGTCGGACATACTGTGTATCTAAATTATGGAATGTTAATATTTAATCAATGTCGCATATATATGAATTGCCCTTTTTAAGTCTGTGTAACTATTGTCGGGATTACTGTGTTCGGAATTATGTTTGATCTAGAGGAAGGCAAAAATTCCTAAAACCATAGTCCATTATATGTGATGTTAATATCAGTAGTCCTGTATAGTTAGGAAGATGTCCAATCCTTTGTTGAATTTATTAACAACATCAGTAAATGCCATTTGAGGCAGCTCATTGCACATTTTTTGCATTTTTTTACACTTAAAAGTACCCGTTTTCTTCTGGAAACTGAATCTTATTTCTTCCTGCCACAACTCATGTCCTCTGTGGGATCCTTAAGCAGAGCAGATGCTCCCTTAATCCAGTGTAGTTGAATGGCTCAAACTAGTTGTAACAGGGTGGATGGTTGGTGCGCCAGAAATAGTGTAAGATAACATTCTGCAGGCCTGATGTTATGGTAGAGAGGCAAAGGTCCCCCAATTAGTTGGAATAAAACAAGGGACACAAGGCTAAAACCCATGAGTTTAATCTTTTTATATGCGCCGTAAGGTTTTACCACTGCGGCAGACTAGTAGCAGTAATGTAGGGTAATACCATGAGACCTTCAATATGCAAGGTTATTCAACATGTCACATAATAAATAACAATTTAAGAATCTTATTTGAACAATATCAGCAAGACACAAACATAAATCACTACAACTCATAGGTCACTGAATAAATATACCTCACTTCGAAGTTAGGCACTGTGTGCTTCAGTGAAATGAGTTTCACTGGATAAATACTTTGAGAGACAATCATCATCACCATTTATTTATATAGCGCCACTAATTCCGCAGCACTGTACAGAGTCACATCAGTCCCTGCCCCATTGGGGCTTACAGTCTAAATTCCCTAACACACATACACACAGATTTGGGTCAATTTGTCGGCAGCCAATTAACCTACCAGTATGTTTTTGGAGTGTGGGAGGAAACCAGAGCACCCGGAGGAAACCCACGCAAACACGGAGAGAACATACAAACTCCACACAGATAAGGCCATGGTCGGGAATTGAACTCCTGACCTCAGAGCTGTAAGGCAATTGGTTACTAATGGAAAAATTAGACTTTTACATTAAATGCTGCAACAGATTATCTAGAGAAATCAATAGACTTTTAGTGCAATGATTCAACACGTATCACACAAAATCAGTAGAGATACAGCAAGGATTACTACAGCTTGTTCAGGTTAGATGCTTTAGCAGAATGACAGAACTCACGGGGATAAATTGTAATCCACAGGTTAAAGCGAAATTTTAGCTGAAGATGAAATAGGTAATCGATCTCTCCCAGCAACTGTAGAGTTAAACAACAATTCTCTCCTCAGCATTTGTTTTAGGTAGTTTTATAATAGAATAAAACTTCTATGCAATATACAAACTCTTGTGATAAGAGATGCTCTATGTCCCTTGTAGACTGCATTAGCTTGCAGATAACTTTAAATACAGCAGATTTGTCTGGAATAATCTCTTCCATCAAACAGAACCATAACTTCTCAATAGTAATATTACGTTCCAGGTCAGAGGTTTTAATAACACAGTTTGATGCCTCACTTAAACAATGTGAACATAAATCGTAACCTTATCTGTTTTCATATAAATCCTGGTGACATCTCATGGGCAGTGGCAAGTTTGGTATTTTCCTGTACTCCAAAGAAGCTTCTTTCAGGACTGGCTTTTGACTTTTGATTTTACATATTTTTGCTGCAAACATCCCTCAGGCAGTAGATCAACAACAGCTCCCAATGGCTCTTTTTGGGAAGATCCTCTATTATGCCAGCCAGCAGTTACACAGCACAGCTCACTAGCTTCCACCAGTCTGTTTTTGACTCCTCCCCTTTTCCCAAGAATCTCCCGAAGCCTTCTAGTTCATTCTGGGGCTCTAGTGGGCAGCCTGGTACAGTAGTTTGGAGTTTGTCCACCCCAAAATGACCAACACAATTTGCATTGAACCTCACTGATGCAGTCTGGGAGATGTAGTTTTCAGTATGAATGCATGCAGTAATATTAATACTGTGATTTTCAGGGTATTACATGTATTTCTTCTTAACATTTTTCATAGCGCTTACTAAATTAGTTGCCCTTCCCTGTTCCAGGACTTCTTTTTGTGAACACCTCCCAAAATTGAACTGCATATTCAAGACAATTCCTTACTAGTACGTTATAAAATGACAACATTATGACTTTATTTGATGAGTCTATGCCCATTTTAATACAAGGCAACATGTTGAAAGCTGCATGCATATTTTAGGCCCCAAATGCATACCTTTGCAATTATCTCCATAGAACCTTATGCATTTATCTCCATAGAACCTACCTCGTTACCACTCAAAGTTATCATTGTAAGGAAAATACATTTTGTATGTACTTTTAATACACTACATGATTTGTGTCATATGCAAAGACAGAGAATTACTTTTAACAACAACTTCTATATAATGTATGAAGAAATTAAACAGTTCCAAGACAAAACCTTCAGGCAAACCATTTATAACCTTTAGTCAAGTTAGAATATGAATAATTAATAACTCTTTGTATGTAGCCTTTTATCTAGTTTTCTATCTAGGTACACATTATATTTTCTAGCCTTTAACTTATACATTAAATGGCGTGAAGCACAGTCTCAAACTCATTTGAGAAATCTCAATGTACTGAAACCACTGCAAGTCCTCTATACAGTTTCCTGCTCACTTTAATATAAAATGCAAATAGGTTTGTTTGATAAGATCCATCTTTCTTTCATAAATCCATACTAACCATTGCACAGTGCACTGCGCACTTTATGTACACCTGTTCTCCACTCTTAGGATCAGGGCCATCTTTTCCATTGGGCACGATAGCAGGTGCCCGGGGGCCCCATGGGCAAGGGGGCCCCATAGGCAGGGCTCCTAATTAGAATAAATAATCCTGCAAAAGAAAAAACCTGCAAAAAAAACCTTCAAGGGTCACTGAGCAAGTACATCTATCTATCTCTATATATCTATATCTATATCTGTATCTCTATACATATATATATATATATATATATATATATATATATATATATATATATATATATATATATGTATGTATGTGTATGTAGGGGCCCCAGTGCACTGCTTTGCCCGGGGGCCCATAATGTTGTTAAGATGGCCCTGCTTAGGA
This sequence comes from Mixophyes fleayi, assembly GCF_038048845.1. Taxonomy (NCBI): domain Eukaryota; kingdom Metazoa; phylum Chordata; class Amphibia; order Anura; family Limnodynastidae; genus Mixophyes; species Mixophyes fleayi. The sequence continues at coordinate 113,601,061 of NC_134406.1, read as the reverse complement.
TGCCTGTGCTAATTAAAAGTATGCTACAGCTTTCAGACAGGTGGAAAGATCTGAATAGCTGCACTGTGAAAAAGTGTATATGTCACATCAAACTCTAACTTTCTACTTTTTTATAACCACACATTTCATTAAATAAAACTTTTTTGTCTTTCTAAACAATTGCAATATTTATGCCTTAAAATGATCATGAGAATGAGGGGACATTGGGACTTCCTTAATAACATGTGGCTTTTATTGGGTGTGTAGAAAAGCACTTTTTCACCAAAATGCATCCTATCAATTGTGATGGATGAGAATCGATCTCTGCCAGCTAAGAGCTGGTGCAAAATTCAAGTGTAATGGTGGAGTGAAATTGGCTATGCTCAATTCCGCATATCTTCTTCTGGACATCTGATTTTCAAAGTCCAAGAGAAGGTACAAATGTCTGATGACTAGAGGTGTATATATTAGTGTGATATATTTATAAAGGTACTTGTTAAAAACTGAGCAGAGCTGCTTCCATTTGTAACTATGTTTAACTTCTCCCATTTAAATTGAACCACTGTTTAAGGTGAGCTAGGTGGGCAACATGCAGGTGGAGGGTGGGGTGAAGTATGTAGAATCTTGAAAGAATTATGGCCTCTGACGCAACAACCACTCCTGGGACCTAATCCAATAGACAGCTCGTACCTGCACAGCTCATCCTCATTCATGTCAAGTGTCGCCTATTTAATTAATAAGTACCCCCGGGCCGTAACGGGTAATGTAGCCCTTACTTCACTCCATAAAATTAAATCTTTTTGCGCTACTGCAAAAAGCTAGGTGCACCAATGCACCTTCTATGTGCCTAGCAGGAAACAACCCTCAAGTGGGTCAGTGCAAACTTCTGCTCCTTCACAAATTCTAAACAAACCATGCTTTTTGGCAGACATCTAGACACACCACTGTTTATAAAGTCCTCCTAATTGGCCATAAGATAGACTTTAGGATGACAAATTAAATTCAACTTGATTTAGACTTGTCAGCTTGCATTTTCAGATGCGTTACTAAACAAAGTGCAGGTTAAGTGAGAGAAAGTATACAATGTCCATGTAACCACCAACATATTACTTAGCACTGAATATTGAGGTTATGATACAAATGAATAATATACTACATCATTAAACAGAAAGTAAAACATTTTATATGTAGGGTAGCAGTATAACAATTATTCAGGGATACCGCCACTGTGCAAATTCTTGACTCTAGACATTTGGTGGATACAGGTACTGTGATTTCATTTTCAGCAGTTAATAATCCAGGGCAGAGCACCAGTTCTGTCAATTTTTGATTACAGGCACAGTGCTACTTCCTGTGAAGTTGGTTGATATAGGTACTGTGTTAGTTCCTGGCCCTGGGCAGTTGGTGGATACAGGTACTCTGATAGTTCAGTGATTACCAGATGGGTGAAACCAAGAACTATCAGAGTACCTGTATTGTAGATTTTATTAAAAGCTTACCTGTGGACAACTATGCTTCTTACAGAACTGAAATGCAGATATGTGCACTCACCTCACTACTTGGAAAGCTAAAATGGAATAAGGAGGTTTATTTTTAAGTCACACATAAATAACCAGTCCATTAAGCATTATTACTAAGCAAAATAGAAAACAAATATACCTGTGCTCTATCTCACCTGTATTTTTAAAGGGACCAGCTGTAACAAAATAAGTGCACTGTGATATTACGCTTCCTATAAAACTGGAGTCTGAGCACTTGGGATAAGATTGAATGAAGGGAAATAAGACCCCAGGGAAATGTCATATTTTCTCAAATATCATACTTACAGGAGTCTGGTATGTAAATGAAGGGAAACTTATGTTGAGTGGAGGTATTTTCAATCTTGTATGACATTCTGGTGAGAAGTTAAGCCAACGTATAGAAGTTCTGAGTTGCAAGGTGTCATAAAAATCTTATTTGCATTTACATAGACATTCTAATTCTGACATCACAGTAGAAGGGAGGCTGTGGGCATCTGAAGCATGTTTAAAATGTCCTGTAAATCTAACAGCTTTTGTTCTCCTTTGGGAGTCAATTTCATATTGAGAAGAGTTCCATTGAATTCTTACCCTCCTAGCAGGCAGAATTCTGATCATTTGTAAATGTACCATCTTCTGTTGTTTATTCCTTTTTATATTACAAGAAGCTATTGTAATATATATTTGTATGTCATTTTATGTCACTTTCTTTCATCTTAAGCATTGTGGATTTATTTTCCATGTTAAGTTACACTTATAAAGTTCATGTCTCTGCATCCTTACGAATTCATGTATCAGACTTAGCTTGTTATTAGAACACTACACGGCTGAAACAGAGGAGATCATTTGATTTATGATAACTCTGATTAAAGTAGGTCATTAGTCTAGATAAAGGGAGAACGGAAGGTCTCTTGAGTAAGTGTTAGCTTCTCTGAAAAACCTTTTTGGTGGCATCATTGGTAAAACAAAGTTTGTCTGTAAGATAGACAGGGAGGGTTTCAATCATTTTTAAGCAGACAGGCTCAGGTGAATGCTGAATAGTGACATGTACTATGTAAATAAAATACAAAAACAACAGTAGTTTTTAGGGCTTGTCCTTAACAGTACAAAGCTAATACCTCCCAATTGTCCTGAATGGTTGACTTGTTGACTTTTGACAAGTTTACTTTTTGTATTGCTACATTACCTGAACCTTTAAGATAATATAGGTGCTGATATTTCTATTTGATTCCTGGAACTTTACATATTAAAATGGTTAAATTTATGAAATGGTATCCCAAACCTAGGTATACACTTTCTGAGTAACTTCTTTTGCTGACTGTTTAAGTGTTTGCTTTAGACCTCAACACATCCCAAAAAATTACCGGAACATATTTAAATTTACAACAGTTTCTCATTTGATTGGAATAAATTTGCAGATTTACAAATGGGCTCCAGGACAGGGGCAATGTAGCCTATTGTCAAAATTATAGGTCTGACTTATAGAACAAGTCTGACAATACTTTTGTGCGATGGACATTAGTCCCAATACAAACTAATTTGCAAAGCAGGGCCCGGTTTCATGTTCGAATGGCGGTATGCCGTATCTTACATAAAATAGCTCTGTGCATATTCAGAAACTGTCCTTATGCCAGTGAACGCAATTGCATGCAATTCTGGTCTGAAGGCAAATGACACTTACAACTGCCTATGAGCTAAGTTCATTGCGTATCGGAGCTTGAACAGTGTACAAGCTGTTTCTGCGGCGTCTCTCATCTTTTTTTATTTTTTAACCAAACATGTTCCAGAGTGGAATACAAATATGGGGCCCCTCCTGGGATGGAGATAAGAAGACTGCAATCAACAAGGGGGCCCTCCTGGCCAGAAGAACTGAATATTTTTACAAGCCGGGACTTTGGAATTACAAATTGGGACATGGTTGACAAGCATTTTGGGATTAAAAGCTGCTGACGAAAGAAAAAGATATCTGATTGGTGAGTATTTTGTTTTATTTTTATTTTTATTAAATATATGTAGTATGAATGAGTGTATTTACTGTATTTATTGGGGTTTTCTTATTTATAATAAATGTATGTAGTTGTAAACAGGGAGTTGTGGTTTATTTAACATTTTCTTATGTGGAACTACAGGTCACAGCCAGCCATGGGTGTCAGGGCATGTTGGCATTTGGCATTTGTTGTTCTCCAAGTGCCAGAATGCCCTGGCTGCCATGGGTATGCTGGTGCTTGTAGTTATACAAGCATCAGCATGCTCATACTGTTTAGGGCAGCCCGGTCTGGCTGGGACTTGTAGTTCCACAAAACAAAATGGCATCTGTTTGTTATTTTACATTATTTTCCTTCTACCCACAGCCCACGGGGATAGAAAGAGCTCTAGTTTCAGCACTGGGCTGGATGTACCTAGAAGGGGGCCCACTCATTTTTTTGGCAGACCCCACTCCCTAGGGAATCCTGAACAGCCTGGGGTTGGTTTGTCATTATAGCAGGGGGACCCCTGCCGCGTGTCCCCCTGCTATAGTGCCATCCACCCCAGGCTGGTTTGCCTACTGCTGGTTGAGTGAAAATCGAACCCCACGCAAATGTTTTACAGATTTTCACGCAACCAGCAGTAGGCTAGCAGCACTAGGGTTTATAGTGCTCGGGCGGGTGGACCCGACGCTTTTTTTTTTTTTTTTTTTATCTATTTGTACACTTTGACAGCTGCCGGACCTCCGGCTCTATAGGCAGGGCAGTGTAACAGTGATGTGTTTAGTAATCACGCTGCTAGGATGCAGCGTGTTGTATTTAGCGATTTTTAAAGCAAACTCAGGAAAGTCTGCTTAATCGCAGCTTCATACCTTTGAGACTTGTATAGCTAGAGTGGCAAACAGTCAGTTATTTGATCTCTAGCTATTTTGACAGAAACACATCTCTGGCTGTGACAGGATGGACCGCCTATGCCACCCTGTCTGTAATTGCAGGAAACTCGCTGGGCTTGCTTTGCCACCGTTCCTTTACATTATCTGAAATGCTCCCTCTTGCCGCAGTAGGATGGACTAACAATGCTGCCACCACTGAGCTCCTTTATGGCCTCAGAACCACGTTCCTTCTGGGTAACTGTCACTGCTAGTGTACTCCTGTGCTGGTACCAGGGCCGCCGAGAGGGGGGGGGAGCGGGTACATTTTACCCGGGCCCCGCCATGCCAGGGGGCCTGGGCCGGTCCCTCGCTGCTAATTTAATTATTTTTTTCTTTTGCGATCTTTATTTTTTTATTTTCCGCGGGGGGGGGGGGAGCAGTTCGTTGGTGGAGGGAGCTGGAATAAAAGAAAAAAACAAATAAACAATACTCACGTGACCGCGGCGCCGCATCCTTCCTCTCCTCTTCTCCATTCACACTGACTGTCGGGCGTGACGTCATCAAGTTACGCCCGTCAGTCAGTGAGGAGCGCCGCCGCCAGACACAGCATGAAGAAAGAAGAGAAGACAGAAGAGAAGAAAAGAAAAGACAGAAGCTGGCAAAAGGTAAGAAACGGAGAGGCAAGGGGGGAACAGAGAGGGACAGTACTATAAAGAAAGGGGAGAGAGGCACAGAGGAGGAAAAAAAAGTGGGAGAGAGGCACAGAGGAGGAAAAAAAAGTGGGAGAGAGGCACAGAGGAGGAAAAAAAGTGGGAGAGAGACACAGAGGAGGAAAAAAAGGAGAGAGGCACAAAGGAATAAAAAAAATGTGGGAGAGGCACAGAGGAGGAAAAAAAAGTGGGAGAGAGGCACAGAGGAGGAAAAAAAGTGGGAGAGAGGCACAGAGGAGGGGGAAAAAAAGTGGGGAGAGGCACAGAGGAGGAAAAAAAAGTGGGAGAGAGGCACAGAGGAGGAAAAAAGTGGGAAAGAGGCACAGAGGAGGAAAAAAAGTGGGAGAGAGGCACAGAAGAGGAAAAAAAAGTGGGGAGAGGCACAGAGGAGGAAAAAAAAAGTGGGAGAGAGGCACAGAGGAGGAAAAAAAAGTGGGAGAGAGGCACAGAGGAGGGGAAAAAAAAGTGGGGAGAGGCACAGAGGAGGAAAAAAAAGTGGGAGAGAGGCACAGAGGAGGAAAAAAGTGGGAGAGAGGCACAGAGGAGGAAAAAAAAGTGGGAGAGAGGCACAGAGGAAAAAAAAAGGGAGAGACGCACAGAGGGAAAAAGAAGAACGGAAGTCAGCATGGAGGGCGCAGTGTGAGCATAAGGGGGCACAGTGTAGTTGTGATGAAGGGGCACAGTAATGTGTTTGTGATGGCACAGGGGGCTTGTTGCAATGTAGTGTGTGTGAGGTAGGTGGTGGCTAATTAATGGGTGCTATTTTGTTTGTAGGGTGATGGTGAGGCAATTTAATAGTGGGGACTATTAATTTAAGATGGGGTGGTTTGGGGGCTATTGAATGTTGGGGTGAGTTTGGGGAGAATGAGGTCTATTTATTAAATGTGACTATGAATTATTTAATGGCAGTGATGGTTGCGGGAAATAGGTATTGCTGGGGCTGTTTGCAGGAAGGGAAATAGGTTTATTTATTAAACGTGAATACTATTATTTTAATGTTGGGGCTGGAGAAAGGCCTAATTATTAATCGTGGGTGCTATTGATTTAACGCCGGGGCTGGCTGTAATTTTCTAAATGTAGCTATTTTTTCCCAAATAGGTCCTCCAACATTCCAGGATCCGGACAAGCCCCAACTAAAGAAACCAGCAGCCGCAAGTGGAGAAAGTGAGAAGAACAGGTAGGACAGAGCAGCATAGTGTGTGAAATGTTGTGATTTTAGTAGGGACAATGCCAATGTTTGGTGAGCCCAGTGGGTGCAGGCCAAGACTGAACTCTTTCTGTACACACTGCATTCTTCCTATACTACACAAGGGTGCTAGATGTCCTGAAAGTCAGGAGTGCTTGGACAAATGTCACAGTCCGGTTAATTCAGGACCTAGTGATTTTGATGTGCTAGCCATGCCCCAAAGGCGCATTGCCATGCCCCCAATCATGTGACCACACCCCTTAAAAATTTTGCCGCAAATTTTTTTTGCTCACTTAACTATAAGGGGGGCCCCGTGAATTTGTTGTACCGGGGCCCTGAATTCCTATTGGCAGCCCTGGCTGGTACACTTGGGCTGGTAACTCCGGAGCTCTTACTATGGATCAGGGTTGCTGTGGATGGATCCCCCCTGACCTATCACACTGACCAGAGCTGCATGGGTAGCATGCAGAGCGGTGGTACTGGACAAGCTTTGGTCCAAACCCCAGAGACAGCCGGAGAACGGATTAGATTTAGGGTCTAATCTGCAGGTCACAAGATTAAAGCAATATTGAACAAGTTGTCAAGCAGGGTCTTGAAGCAAAGAATGATGTTTTATTTCGCTTAGGTGCCCTGACAAGGACAGGGCACCTGAGCAAAATAAGGTATCAGCGAAATAAGGTATCAGTGGTCAGGTCAGATGGAACATCAGAATGATACATTACATGCTCAAACAGCTCACCTTTTATACAGTTCTGACATAACTTCTGCCAGTGGGTAAACCAGCACCTTGGACCTAGCTGGCTCCAACCTGTCTAGAATATTCCATCAGATCTCAGGATGTTATCTAGTTTTGCATCTAGCACAATTTAACTTCCACATCACCCTGATTTCTTCAGATGTTCTGTCTCCATTGTTTAGAGTTCCTGTCTGTCTAACACGACCTGCATTCAGGTAACGGCCCCATGTTGTGCTTTTAAGTGTTGGTGACTCATATTGAATAGACTTATTTAGCCTTGATGAGGACATCCTCTAGACTACACAACAGACTTACAAATGCTTATCAGAAATCAAACATATACCTCAGACATGAATGCATTTCCTCTAGCAAGGTTACAAACAAAAGCAAATCCCTTTCCTGGTCAATACATTTCCTACTAAAAAAGTGCAATACAATATCAAACATAAGTACATTTGCAATTATATACATAAGCGCCCTGCGCTATTTCCTTTACATAAATTTATACCATAAGTTATTTATCAGTGATCCAGTCACACTGGCGATTTAAGAGCAAATCTCACTTTAATACATCTGCAAGATGAAACACACGCAAGAAAATTGCTGGATTTTCAAAATCGGACCTTGATTCATTCCCCCCTAGATTTGGTTTCAAGAAGGCCCAAACAACTGTACTTTTATATTCACCTTTATCAGTCACTTTCTGCTTTTCTCCCCACAAACATACCCTCTGATGTTCTAAAGAAATCCCCTTCTAACATTTGATCATGAAGATTAAAGTATTGCGTCAAAACCCAGTTATATTCATTTAGTATACAGTAGAGTCTGTGTCACTTTAATTTAGGGATGTGCACCGGCGACTTTTGGTGTCTCGTGTTTTCTGTTTTGGATTCGGATTTTCGCGATGTTTTGGGTTCGGATTTGTTACGCAAAACACCTGCCGAAAGGTTTTGGTTCGGATTTTAGGTTTTGGATTCGGATTTTTTTTGAAAAAAGCATAAAAAGTTCAAAAATCAAGTTTTTGGGCTTATTTTCACTCCTACGCTATTATTAACCTCAATAACATTCAATAACAAGCATTTCCACTAATTTACAGTGTATTCTGAACACCTCACAATACAGTTATTAGTCCAAAATGTTGCAACGAGGTATCTTTCTGGACTGCGTAGTGGAGTGGTCCCCACAATATAATAAGAAAACCATCAACTGGTCTTAATCGCACCAAAAAATGTACCTGGACTGCGTAGAGGAGTGGGTCACCACAATATAATTTAAAAACCCTGAACTTGTATGACTCGCACCAATAAATGTATCTGGACTGCGTAGAGGAGTGGGTCACCAAAATATAATAAGAAAACCATCAACTGCTCTTAATCGCACCAAAAAATGTACCTGGACTGCGTAGAGGAGTGGGTCACCACAATATAATTTAAAAACCCTGAACTTGTATGATTCGCACCAATAAATGTATCTGGACTGCGAAGAGGAGTGGGTCACCACAATATAATTTAAAAACCCTGAACTTGTATGATTCGCACCAATAAATGTATCTTTACTGCGTAGAGGAGTGGGTCACCACAATATAATTTAAAAACCCTGAACTTGTATGATTCGCACCAATAAATGTATCTGGACTGCGTAGAGGAGTGGGTCACCACAATATAATTTAAAAACCCTGAACTTGTATGATTCGCACCAATAAATGTATCTGGACTGCGTAGAGGAGTGGGTCACCAAAATATAATAAGAAAACCATCAACTGCTCTTAATCGCACCAAAAAATGTACCTGGACTGCGTAGAGGAGTGGGTCACCACAATATAATTTAAAAACCCTGAACTTGTATGATTCGCACCAATAAATGTATCTGGACTGCGTAGAGGAGTGGGTCACCACAATATAATAAGAAAACCCTGAACTTGTATGATTCGCACCAATAAATGTATCTGGACTGCGTAGAGGAGTGGGTCACCACAATATAATAAGAAAACCATCAACTGCTCTTAATCGCACCAAAAAATGTACCTGGACTGCGTAGAGGAGTGGGTCACCACAACATAATTTAAAAACCCTGAACTTGTATGATTCGCACAAATAAATGTATCTGGACTGCGTAGAGGAGTGGGTCACCACAATATAATTTAAAAACCCTGAACTTGCATGATTCGCACCAATAAATGTATCTTTACTGCGTAGAGGAGTGGGTCACCACAATATAATTTAAAAACCCTGAACTTGTATGATTCGCACCAATAAATGTATCTGGACTGCGTAGAGGAGTGGGTCACCACAATATAATTTAAAAACCCTGAACTTGTATGATTCGCACCAATAAATGTATCTTTACTGCGTAGAGGAGTGGGTCACCACAATATAATTTAAAAACCCTGAACTTGTATGATTCGCACCAATAAATGTATCTGGACTGCGTAGAGGAGTGGGTCACCAAAATATAATAAGAAAACCATCAACTGCTCTTAATCGCACCAAAAAATGTACCTGGACTGCGTAGAGGAGTGGGTCACCACAATATAATTTAAAAACCCTGAACTTGTATGATTCGCACCAATAAATGTATCTGGACTGCGTAGAGGAGTGGGTCACCACAATATAATAAGAAAACCCTGAACTTGTATGATTCGCACCAATAAATGTATCTGGACTGCGTAGAGGACTGGGTCACCACAATATAATAAGAAAACCATCAACTGCTCTTAATCGCACCAAAAAATGTACCTGGACTGCGTAGAGGAGTGGGTCACCACAACATAATTTAAAAACCCTGAACTTGTATGATTCGCACCAATAAATGTATCTGGACTGCGTAGAGGAGTGGGTCACCAAAATATAATAAGAAAACCATCAACTGCTCTTAATCGCACCAAAAAATGTACCTGGACTGCGTAGAGGAGTGGGTCACCACAATATAATTTAAAAACCCTGAACTTGTATGATTCGCACCAATAAATGTATCTGGACTTCGTAGAGGAGTGGGTCACCACAATATAATTTAAAAACCCTGAACTTGTATGATTCGCACCAATAAATGTATCTTTACTGCGTAGAGGAGTGGGTCACCACAATATAATTTAAAAACCCTGAACTTGTATGATTCGCACCAATAAATGTATCTGGACTGCGTAGAGGAGTGGGTCACCACAATATAATTTAAAAACCCTGAACTTGTATGATTCGCACCAATAAATGTATCTGGACTGCGTAGAGGAGTGGGTCACCAAAATATAATAAGAAAACCATCAACTGCTCTTAATCGCACCAAAAAATGTACCTGGACTGCGTAGAGGAGTGGGTCACCACAATATAATTTAAAAAACCCTGAACTTGTATGATTTGCACCAATAAATGTATCTGGACTGCGTAGAGGAGTGGGTCACCACAATATAATAAGAAAACCCTGAACTTGTATGATTCGCACCAATAAATGTATCTGGACTGCGTAGAGGAGTGGGTCACCACAATATAATAAGAAAACCATCAACTGCTCTTAATCGCACCAAAAAATGTACCTGGACTGCGTAGAGGAGTGGGTCACCACAACATAATTTAAAAACCCTGAACTTGTATGATTCGCACCAATAAATGTATCTGGACTGCGTAGAGGAGTGGGTCACCACAATATAATTTAAAAACCCTGAACTTGTATGATTCGCACCAATAAATGTATCTTTACTGCGTAGAGGAGTGGGTCACCACAATATAATTTAAAAACCCTGAAGTTGTATGATTCGCACCAATAAATGTATCTGGACTGCGTAGAGGAGTGGGTCACCACAATATAATTTAAAAACCCTGAACTTGTATGAATCGCACCAATAAAAGTATCTGGACTGCGTAGAGGAGTGGGTCCCCACAATATAATTTAAAAACCCTGAACTTGTATGATTCGCACCAATAAATGTATCTGGACTACATAGAGGAGTGGGTCACCACAATATAATTTAATACCCTGAACTTGTATGATTCGCACCAATCAATGTATCTGGACTGCGTAGAGGAGTGGGTCACCACAATAGAATAAGAAAACCATCAACTGGTCTTAATCGCACCAAAAAATGTACCTTGAATGCGTAGAGGAGTGGGTCACCACAATATAATTTAAAAACCCTGAACTTGTATGATTCGCACCAATAAATGTATCTGGACTGCGTAGAGGAGTGGGTCACCACAATATAATAAGAAAACCATCAACTTGTCTTAATCGCACCAAAAAATGTACCTGGACTGTGTGGAGGAGTGGGTCACCACAATATAATTTAAAAACCCTGAACTTGTATGATTCGCACCAATAAATGTATCTGGACTGCGTAGAGGAGTGGGTCACCACAATATATTAAGAAAACCATCAACTGCTCTTAATCGCACCAAAAAATGTACCTGGACTGCGTAGAGGAGTGGGTCACCACAATATAATTTAAAAACCCTGAACTTGTATGATTCGCACCAATAAATGTATCTGGACTGCGTAGAGGAGTGGGTCACCACAATAAAATTTAAAAACCCTGAACTTCTATGATTCGCACCAATAAATGTATCTGGACTGCGTAGAGGAGTGGGTCACCACAATATGATTTAAAAACCCTGAACTTGTATGAATCACACCAATAAATGTATCTTTACTGCGTAGAGGAGTGGGTCACCACAATATAATTTAAAAACCCTGAACTTTTATGATTCGCACCAATAAATGTATCTGGACTGCGTAGAGGAGTGGGTCACCACAATATAATTTAAAAACCCTGAAGTTGTATGATTCGCACCAATAAATGTATCTGGACTGCGTAGAGGAGTGGGTCACCACAATATAATTTAAAAAACCCTGAACTTGTATGATTCGCACCAATAAATGTATCTGGACTGCGTAGAGGAGTGGGTCACCACAATATAATTTAAAAACCCTGAACTTGTATGATTCGCACCAATAAATGTATCTGGACTGCATAGAGGAGTGGGTCACCAAAATATAATAAGAAAACCATCAACTGCTCTTAATCGCACCAAAAAATGTACCTGGACTGCGTAGAGGAGTGGGTCACCACAATATAATTTAAAAACCCTGAACTTGTATGATTCGCACCAATAAATGTATCTGGACTGCGTAGAGGAGTGGGTCACCACAATATAATAAGAAAACCCTGAACTTGTATGATTCGCACCAATAAATGTATCTGGACTGCGTAGAGGAGTGGGTCACCACAATATAATAAGAAAACCATCAACTGCTCTTAATCGCACCAAAAAATGTACCTGGACTGCGTAGAGGAGTGGGTCACCACAACATAATTTAAAAACCCTGAACTTGTATGATTCGCACCAATAAATGTATCTGGACTGCGTAGAGGAGTGGGTCACCACAATATAATAAGAAAACCATCAACTGGTCTTAATCGCACCAATAAATGTATCTGGACTGCGTAGAGGAGTGGGTCACCACAATATAATTTAAAAACCCTGAACTTGTATGATTCGCACCAATAAATGTATCTTTACTGCGTAGAGGAGTGGGTCACCACAATATAATTTAAAAACCCTGAAGTTGTATGATTCGCACCAATAAATGTATCTGGACTGCGTAGAGGAGTGGGTCACCACAATATAATTTAAAAACCCTGAACTTGTATGAATCGCACCAATAAAAGTATCTGGACTGCGTAGAGGAGTGGGTCCCCACAATATAATTTAAAAACCCTGAACTTGTATGATTTGCACCAATAAATGTATCTGGACTACATAGAGAAGTGGGTCACCACAATATAATTTAATACCCTGAACTTGTATGATTCGCACCAATAAATGTATCTGGACTGCGTAGAGGAGTGGGTCACCACAATAGAATAAGAAAACCATCAACTGGTCTTAATCGCACCAAAAAATGTACCTTGAATGCGTAGAGGAGTGGGTCACCACAATATAATTTAAAAACCCTGAACTTGTATGATTCGCACCAATAAATGTATCTGGACTGCGTAGAGGAGTGGGTTACCACAATATAATAAGAAAACCATCAACTTGTCTTAATCGCACCAAAAAATGTACCTGGACTGTGTAGAGGAGTGGATCACCACAATATAATTTAAAAACCCTGAACTTGTATGATTCGCACCAATAAATGTATCTGGACTGCGTAGAGGAGTGGGTCACCACAATATAATAAGAAAACCCTGAACTTATATGATTCGCACCAATAAATGTATCTGGACTGCGTAGAGGAGTGGGTCACCACAATAAAATTTAAAAACCCTGAACTTCTATGATTCGCACCAATAAATGTATCTGGACTGCGTAGAGGAGTGGGTCACCACAATATGATTTAAAAACCCTGAACTTGTATGAATCGCACCAATAAATGTATCTTTACTGCGTAGAGGAGTGGGTCACCACAATATAATTTAAAAACCCTGAACTTTTATGATTCGCACCAATAAATGTATCTGGACTGCGTAGAGGAGTGGGTCACCACAATATAATTTAAAAACCCTGAAGTTGTATGATTCGCACCAATAAATGTATCTGGACTGCGTAGAGGAGTGGGTCACCACAATATAATTTAAAAAACCCTGAACTTGTATGATTCGCACCAATAAATGTATCTGGACTGCGTAGAGGAGTGGGTCACCACAATATAATTTAAAAACCCTGAACTTGTATGATTCGCACCAATAAATGTATCTGGACTGCGTAGAGGAGTGGGTCACCAAAATATAATAAGAAAACCATCAACTGGTCTTAATCGCACCAAAAAATGTACCTGGACTGCGTAGAGGAGTGGGTCACCACAATATAATTTAAAAACCCTGAACTTGTATGATTCGCACCAATAAATGTATCTGGACTGCGTAGAGGAGTGGGTCACCACAATATAATAAGAAAACCCTGAACTTGTATGATTCGCACCAATAAATGTATCTGGACTGCGTAGAGGAGTGGGTCACCACAATATAATAAGAAAACCATCAACTGCTCTTAATCGCACCAAAAAATGTACCTGGACTGCGTAGAGGAGTGGGTCACCACAACATAATTTAAAAACCCTGAACTTGTATGATTCGCACCAATAAATGTATCTGGACTGCGTAGAGGAGTGGGTCACCACAATATAATAAGAAAACCATCAACTGGTCTTAATCGCACCAATAAATGTATCTGGACTGCGTAGAGGAGTGGGTCACCACAATATAATTTAAAAACCCTGAACTTGTATGATTCGCACCAATAAATGTATCTTTACTGCGTAGAGGAGTGGGTCACCACAATATAATTTAAAAACCCTGAAGTTGTATGATTCGCACCAAAAAATGTATCTGGACTACATAGAGGAGTGGGTCACCACAATATAATTTAATACCCTGAACTTGTATGATTCGCACCAATCAATGTATCTGGACTGCGTAGAGGAGTGGGTCACCACAATAGAATAAGAAAACCATCAACTGGTCTTAATCGCACCAAAAAATGTACCTTGAATGCGTAGAGGAGTGGGTCACCACAATATAATTTAAAAACCCTGAACTTGTATGATTCGCACCAATAAATGTATCTGGACTGCGTAGAGGAGTGGGTCACCACAATATAATAAGAAAACCATCAACTTGTCTTAATCGCACCAAAAAATGTACCTGGACTGTGTGGAGGAGTGGGTCACCACAATATAATTTAAAAACCCTGAACTTGTATGATTCGCACCAATAAATGTATCTGGACTGCGTAGAGGAGTGGGTCACCACAATATAATAAGAAAACCATCAACTGCTCTTAATCGCACCAAAAAATGTACCTGGACTGCGTAGAGGAGTGGGTCACCACAATATAATTTAAAAACCCTGAACTTGTATGATTCGCACCAATAAATGTATCTGGACTGCGTAGAGGAGTGGGTCACCACAATAAAATTTAAAAACCCTGAACTTCTATGATTCGCACCAATAAATGTATCTGGACTGCGTAGAGGAGTGGGTCACCACAATATGATTTAAAAACCCTGAACTTGTATGAATCACACCAATAAATGTATCTTTACTGCGTAGAGGAGTGGGTCACCACAATATAATTTAAAAACCCTGAACTTTTATGATTCGCACCAATAAATGTATCTGGACTGCGTAGAGGAGTGGGTCACCACAATATAATTTAAAAACCCTGAAGTTGTATGATTCGCACCAATAAATGTATCTGGACTGCGTAGAGGAGTGGGTCACCACAATATAATTTAAAAAACCCTGAACTTGTATGATTCGCACCAATAAATGTATCTGGACTGCGTAGAGGAGTGGGTCACCACAATATAATTTAAAAACCCTGAACTTGTATGATTCGCACCAATAAATGTATCTGGACTGCATAGAGGAGTGGGTCACCAAAATATAATAAGAAAACCATCAACTGCTCTTAATCGCACCAAAAAATGTACCTGGACTGCGTAGAGGAGTGGGTCACCACAATATAATTTAAAAACCCTGAACTTGTATGATTCGCACCAATAAATGTATCTGGACTGCGTAGAGGAGTGGGTCACCACAATATAATAAGAAAACCCTGAACTTGTATGATTCGCACCAATAAATGTATCTGGACTGCGTAGAGGAGTGGGTCACCACAATATAATAAGAAAACCATCAACTGCTCTTAATCGCACCAAAAAATGTACCTGGACTGCGTAGAGGAGTGGGTCACCACAACATAATTTAAAAACCCTGAACTTGTATGATTCGCACCAATAAATGTATCTGGACTGCGTAGAGGAGTGGGTCACCACAATATAATAAGAAAACCATCAACTGGTCTTAATCGCACCAATAAATGTATCTGGACTGCGTAGAGGAGTGGGTCACCACAATATAATTTAAAAACCCTGAACTTGTATGATTCGCACCAATAAATGTATCTTTACTGCGTAGAGGAGTGGGTCACCACAATATAATTTAAAAACCCTGAAGTTGTATGATTCGCACCAATAAATGTATCTGGACTGCGTAGAGGAGTGGGTCACCACAATATAATTTAAAAACCCTGAACTTGTATGAATCGCACCAATAAAAGTATCTGGACTGCGTAGAGGAGTGGGTCCCCACAATATAATTTAAAAACCCTGAACTTGTATGATTTGCACCAATAAATGTATCTGGACTACATAGAGAAGTGGGTCACCACAATATAATTTAATACCCTGAACTTGTATGATTCGCACCAATAAATGTATCTGGACTGCGTAGAGGAGTGGGTCACCACAATAGAATAAGAAAACCATCAACTGGTCTTAATCGCACCAAAAAATGTACCTTGAATGCGTAGAGGAGTGGGTCACCACAATATAATTTAAAAACCCTGAACTTGTATGATTCGCACCAATAAATGTATCTGGACTGCGTAGAGGAGTGGGTCACCACAATATAATAAGAAAACCATCAACTTGTCTTAATCGCACCAAAAAATGTACCTGGACTGTGTAGAGGAGTGGATCACCACAATATAATTTAAAAACCCTGAACTTGTATGATTCGCACCAATAAATGTATCTGGACTGCGTAGAGGAGTGGGTCACCACAATATAATAAGAAAACCCTGAACTTGTATGATTCGCACCAATAAATGTATCTGGACTGCGTAGAGGAGTGGGTCACCACAATAAAATTTAAAAACCCTGAACTTCTATGATTCGCACCAATAAATGTATCTGGACTGCGTAGAGGAGTGGGTCACCACAATATGATTTAAAAACCCTGAACTTGTATGAATCGCACCAATAAATGTATCTTTACTGCGTAGAGGAGTGGGTCACCACAATATAATTTAAAAACCCTGAACTTTTATGATTCGCACCAATAAATGTATCTGGACTGCGTAGAGGAGTGGGTCACCACAATATAATTTAAAAACCCTGAAGTTGTATGATTCGCACCAATAAATGTATCTGGACTGCGTAGAGGAGTGGGTCACCACAATATAATTTAAAAAACCCTGAACTTGTATGATTCGCACCAATAAATGTATCTGGACTGCGTAGAGGAGTGGGTCACCAAAATATAATAAGAAAACCATCAACTGGTCTTAATCGCACCAAAAAATGTACCTGGACTGCGTAGAGGAGTGGGTCACCACAATATAATTTAAAAACCCTGAACTTGTATGATTCGCACCAATAAATGTATCTGGACTGCGTAGAGGAGTGGGTCACCACAATATAATAAGAAAACCCTGAACTTGTATGATTCGCACCAATAAATGTATCTGGACTGCGTAGAGGAGTGGGTCACCACAATATAATAAGAAAACCATCAACTGCTCTTAATCGCACCAAAAAATGTACCTGGACTGCGTAGAGGAGTGGGTCACCACAACATAATTTAAAAACCCTGAACTTGTATGATTCGCACCAATAAATGTATCTGGACTGCGTAGAGGAGTGGGTCACCACAATATAATAAGAAAACCATCAACTGGTCTTAATCGCACCAATAAATGTATCTGGACTGCGTAGAGGAGTGGGTCACCACAATATAATTTAAAAACCCTGAACTTGTATGATTCGCACCAATAAATGTATCTTTACTGCGTAGAGGAGTGGGTCACCACAATATAATTTAAAAACCCTGAAGTTGTATGATTCGCACCAAAAAATGTATCTGGACTGCGTAGAGGAGTGGGTCACCACAATATAATTTAAAAACCCTGAACTTGTATGAATCGCACCAATAAAAGTATCTGGACTGCGTAGAGGAGTGGGTCCCCACAATATAATTTAAAAACCCTGAACTTGTATGATTTGCACCAATAAATGTATCTGGACTACATAGAGGAGTGGGTCACCACAATATAATTTAATACCCTGAACTTGTATGATTCGCACCAATAAATGTATCTGGACTGCGTAGAGGAGTGGGTCACCACAATAGAATAAGAAAACCATCAACTGGTCTTAATCGCACCAAAAAATGTACCTTGAATGCGTAGAGGAGTGGGTCACCACAATATAATTTAAAAACCCTGAACTTGTATGATTCGCACCAATAAATGTATCTGGACTGCGTAGAGGAGTGGGTCACCACAATATAATAAGAAAACCATCAACTTGTCTTAATCGCACCAAAAAATGTACCTGGACTGTGTAGAGGAGTGGATCACCACAATATAATTTAAAAACCCTGAACTTGTATGATTCGCACCAATAAATGTATCTGGACTGCGTAGAGGAGTGGGTCACCACAATATAATAAGAAAACCCTGAACTTGTATGATTCGCACCAATAAATGTATCTGGAGTGCGTAGAGGAGTGGGTCACCACAATATAATAAGAAAACCATCAACTGCTCTTAATCGCACCAAAAAATGTACCTGGACTGCGTAGAGGAGTGGGTCACCACAACATAATTTAAAAACCCTGAACTTGTATGATTCGCACCAATAAATGTATCTGGACTGCGTAGAGGAGTGGGTCACCACAATATAATTTAAAAACCCTGAACTTCTATGATTCGCACCAATAAATGTATCTGGACTGCGTAGAGGAGTGGGTCACCACAATATGATTTAAAAACCCTGAACTTGTATGAATCGCACCAATAAATGTATCTTTACTGCGTAGAGGAGTGGGTCACCACAATATAATTTAAAAACACTGAACTTTTATGATTCGCACCAATAAATGTATCTGGACTGCGTAGAGGAGTGGGTCACCACAATATAATTTAAAAACCCTGAAGTTGTATGATTCGCACCAATAAATGTATCTGGACTGCGTAGAGGAGTGGGTCACCACAATATAATTTAAAAAACCCTGAACTTGTATGATTCGCACCAATAAATGTATCTGGACTGCGTAGAGGAGTGGGTCACCAAAATATAATAAGAAAACCATCAACTGGTCTTAATCGCACCAAAAAATGTACCTGGAATGCGTAGAGGAGTGGGTCACCACAAGATAATTTAAAAACCCTGAACTTGTATGATTCTCACCAATAAATGTATCTGGACTGCGTAGAGGAGTGGGTCACCACAATATAATAAGAAAACCCTGAACTTGTATGATTCGCACCAATAAATGTATCTGGACTGCGTAGAGGAGTGGGTCACCACAATATAATAAGAAAACCATCAACTGGTCTTAATCGCACCAAAAAATGTACCTGGACTGCGTAGAGGAGTGGGTCACCACAACCTAATTTAAAAACCCTGAACTTGTATGATTCGCACCAATAAATGTATCTGTACTGCGTAGAGGAGTGGGTCACCACAATATGATTTAAAAACCCTGAACTTGTATGAATCGCACCAATAAATGTATCTTTACTGCGTAGAGGAGTGGGTCACCACAATATAATTTAAAAACCCTGAACTTGTATGATTCGCACCAATAAATGTATCTGGACTGCGTAGAGGAGTGGGTCACCACAATATAATTTAAAAACCCTGAAGTTGAATGATTCGCACCAATAAATGTATCTGGACTGCGTAGAGGAGTGGGTCACCACAATATAATTTAAAAACCCTGAACTTGTATGATTCGCACCAATAAATGTATCTGGACTGCGTAGAGGAGTGGGTCACCAAAATATAATAAGAAAACCATCAACTGCTCCTAATCGCACCAAAAAATGTACCTGGACTGCGTAGAGGAGTGGGTCACCACAATATAATTTAAAAACCTTGAACTTGTATGATTCGCACCAATAAATGTATCTGGACTGCGTAGAGGAGTCGGTCACCACAATATAATAAGAAAACCCTGAACTTGTATGATTCGCACCAATAAATGTATCTGGACTGCGTAGAGGAGTGGGTCACCACAATATAATGAGAAAACCATCAACTGCTCTTAATCGCACCAAAAAATGTACCTGGACTGCGTAGAGGAGTGGGTCACCACAACATAATTTAAAAACCCTGAACTTGTATGATTCGCACCAATAAATGTATCTGGACTGCGTAGAGGAGTGGGTCACCACAATATAATAAGAAAACCATCAACTGGTCTTAATCGCACCAATAAATGTATCTGGACTGCGTAGAGGAGTGGGTCACCACAATATAATTTAAAAACCCTGAAGTTGTATGATTCGCACCAATAAATGTATCTGGACTGCGTAGAGGAGTGGGTCACCACAATATAATTTAAAAACCCTGAACTTGTATGAATCGCACCAATAAATGTATCTGGACTGCGTAGAGGAGTGGGTCCCCACAATATAATTTAAAAACCCTGAACTTGTATGATTCGCACCAATAAATGTATCTGGACTACGTAGAGGAGTGGGTCACCACAATATAATTTAATACCCTGAACTTGTATGATTCGCACCAATAAATGTATCTGGACTGCGTAGAGGAGTGGGTCACCACAATAGAATAAGAAAACCATCAACTGGTCTTAATCGCACCAATAAATGTATCTGGACTGCGTAGAGGAGTGGGTCACCACAATATAATTTAAAAACCCTGAACTTGTATGATTCGCACCAATAAATGTATCTTTACTGCGTAGAGGAGTGGGTCACCACAATATAATTTAAAAACCCTGAAGTTGTATGATTCGCACCAATAAATGTATCTGGACTGCGTAGAGGAGTGGGTCACCACAATATAATTTAAAAACCCTGAACTTGTATGAATCGCACCAATAAAAGTATCTGGACTGCGTAGAGGAGTGGGTCCCCACAATATAATTTAAAAACCCTGAACTTGTATGATTTGCACCAATAAATGTATCTGGACTACATAGAGAAGTGGGTCACCACAATATAATTTAATACCCTGAACTTGTATGATTCGCACCAATAAATGTATCTGGACTGCGTAGAGGAGTGGGTCACCACAATAGAATAAGAAAACCATCAACTGGTCTTAATCGCACCAAAAAATGTACCTTGAATGCGTAGAGGAGTGGGTCACCACAATATAATTTAAAAACCCTGAACTTGTATGATTCGCACCAATAAATGTATCTGGACTGCGTAGAGGAGTGGGTCACCACAATATAATAAGAAAACCATCAACTTGTCTTAATCGCACCAAAAAATGTACCTGGACTGTGTAGAGGAGTGGATCACCACAATATAATTTAAAAACCCTGAACTTGTATGATTCGCACCAATAAATGTATCTGGACTGCGTAGAGGAGTGGGTCACCACAATATAATAAGAAAACCCTGAACTTGTATGATTCGCACCAATAAATGTATCTGGACTGCGTAGAGGAGTGGGTCACCACAATAAAATTTAAAAACCCTGAACTTCTATGATTCGCACCAATAAATGTATCTGGACTGCGTAGAGGAGTGGGTCACCACAATATGATTTAAAAACCCTGAACTTGTATGAATCGCACCAATAAATGTATCTTTACTGCGTAGAGGAGTGGGTCACCACAATATAATTTAAAAACCCTGAACTTTTATGATTCGCACCAATAAATGTATCTGGACTGCGTAGAGGAGTGGGTCACCACAATATAATTTAAAAACCCTGAACTTGTATGATTCGCACCAATAAATGTATCTGGACTGCGTAGAGGAGTGGGTCACCACAATATAATTTAAAAAACCCTGAACTTGTATGATTCGCACCAATAAATGTATCTGGACTGCGTAGAGGAGTGGGTCACCACAATATAATTTAAAAACCCTGAACTTGTATGATTCGCACCAATAAATGTATCTGGACTGCGTAGAGGAGTGGGTCACCAAAATATAATAAGAAAACCATCAACTGGTCTTAATCGCACCAAAAAATGTACCTGGACTGCGTAGAGGAGTGGGTCACCACAATATAATTTAAAAACCCTGAACTTGTATGATTCGCACCAATAAATGTATCTGGACTGCGTATAGGAGTGGGTCACCACAATATAATAAGAAAACCCTGAACTTGTATGATTCGCACCAATAAATGTATCTGGACTGCGTAGAGGAGTGGGTCACCACAATATAATAAGAAAACCATCAACTGCTCTTAATCGCACCAAAAAATGTACCTGGACTGCGTAGAGGAGTGGGTCACCACAACATAATTTAAAAACCCTGAACTTGTATGATTCGCACCAATAAATGTATCTGGACTGCGTAGAGGAGTGGGTCACCACAATATAATAAGAAAACCATCAACTGGTCTTAATCGCACCAATAAATGTATCTGGACTGCGTAGAGGAGTGGGTCACCACAATATAATTTAAAAACCCTGAACTTGTATGATTCGCACCAATAAATGTATCTTTACTGCGTAGAGGAGTGGGTCACCACAATATAATTTAAAAACCCTGAAGTTGTATGATTCGCACCAAAAAATGTATCTGGACTACATAGAGGAGTGGGTCACCACAATATAATTTAATACCCTGAACTTGTATGATTCGCACCAATCAATGTATCTGGACTGCGTAGAGGAGTGGGTCACCACAATAGAATAAGAAAACCATCAACTGGTCTTAATCGCACCAAAAAATGTACCTTGAATGCGTAGAGGAGTGGGTCACCACAATATAATTTAAAAACCCTGAACTTGTATGATTCGCACCAATAAATGTATCTGGACTGCGTAGAGGAGTGGGTCACCACAATATAATAAGAAAACCATCAACTTGTCTTAATCGCACCAAAAAATGTACCTGGACTGTGTGGAGGAGTGGGTCACCACAATATAATTTAAAAACCCTGAACTTGTATGATTCGCACCAATAAATGTATCTGGACTGCGTAGAGGAGTGGGTCACCACAATATAATAAGAAAACCATCAACTGCTCTTAATCGCACCAAAAAATGTACCTGGACTGCGTAGAGGAGTGGGTCACCACAATATAATTTAAAAACCCTGAACTTGTATGATTCGCACCAATAAATGTATCTGGACTGCGTAGAGGAGTGGGTCACCACAATAAAATTTAAAAACCCTGAACTTCTATGATTCGCACCAATAAATGTATCTGGACTGCGTAGAGGAGTGGGTCACCACAATATGATTTAAAAACCCTGAACTTGTATGAATCACACCAATAAATGTATCTTTACTGCGTAGAGGAGTGGGTCACCACAATATAATTTAAAAACCCTGAACTTTTATGATTCGCACCAATAAATGTATCTGGACTGCGTAGAGGAGTGGGTCACCACAATATAATTTAAAAACCCTGAAGTTGTATGATTCGCACCAATAAATGTATCTGGACTGCGTAGAGGAGTGGGTCACCACAATATAATTTAAAAAACCCTGAACTTGTATGATTCGCACCAATAAATGTATCTGGACTGCGTAGAGGAGTGGGTCACCACAATATAATTTAAAAACCCTGAACTTGTATGATTCGCACCAATAAATGTATCTGGACTGCATAGAGGAGTGGGTCACCAAAATATAATAAGAAAACCATCAACTGCTCTTAATCGCACCAAAAAATGTACCTGGACTGCGTAGAGGAGTGGGTCACCACAATATAATTTAAAAACCCTGAACTTGTATGATTCGCACCAATAAATGTATCTGGACTGCGTAGAGGAGTGGGTCACCACAATATAATAAGAAAACCCTGAACTTGTATGATTCGCACCAATAAATGTATCTGGACTGCGTAGAGGAGTGGGTCACCACAATATAATAAGAAAACCATCAACTGCTCTTAATCGCACCAAAAAATGTACCTGGACTGCGTAGAGGAGTGGGTCACCACAACATAATTTAAAAACCCTGAACTTGTATGATTCGCACCAATAAATGTATCTGGACTGCGTAGAGGAGTGGGTCACCACAATATAATAAGAAAACCATCAACTGGTCTTAATCGCACCAATAAATGTATCTGGACTGCGTAGAGGAGTGGGTCACCACAATATAATTTAAAAACCCTGAACTTGTATGATTCGCACCAATAAATGTATCTTTACTGCGTAGAGGAGTGGGTCACCACAATATAATTTAAAAACCCTGAAGTTGTATGATTCGCACCAATAAATGTATCTGGACTGCGTAGAGGAGTGGGTCACCACAATATAATTTAAAAACCCTGAACTTGTATGAATCGCACCAATAAAAGTATCTGGACTGCGTAGAGGAGTGGGTCCCCACAATATAATTTAAAAACCCTGAACTTGTATGATTTGCACCAATAAATGTATCTGGACTACATAGAGAAGTGGGTCACCACAATATAATTTAATACCCTGAACTTGTATGATTCGCACCAATAAATGTATCTGGACTGCGTAGAGGAGTGGGTCACCACAATAGAATAAGAAAACCATCAACTGGTCTTAATCGCACCAAAAAATGTACCTTGAATGCGTAGAGGAGTGGGTCACCACAATATAATTTAAAAACCCTGAACTTGTATGATTCGCACCAATAAATGTATCTGGACTGCGTAGAGGAGTGGGTCACCACAATATAATAAGAAAACCATCAACTTGTCTTAATCGCACCAAAAAATGTACCTGGACTGTGTAGAGGAGTGGATCACCACAATATAATTTAAAAACCCTGAACTTGTATGATTCGCACCAATAAATGTATCTGGACTGCGTAGAGGAGTGGGTCACCACAATATAATAAGAAAACCCTGAACTTGTATGATTCGCACCAATAAATGTATCTGGACTGCGTAGAGGAGTTGGTCACCACAATAAAATTTAAAAACCCTGAACTTCTATGATTCGCACCAATAAATGTATCTGGACTGCGTAGAGGAGTGGGTCACCACAATATGATTTAAAAACCCTGAACTTGTATGAATCGCACCAATAAATGTATCTTTACTGCGTAGAGGAGTGGGTCACCACAATATAATTTAAAAACCCTGAACTTTTATGATTCGCACCAATAAATGTATCTGGACTGCGTAGAGGAGTGGGTCACCACAATATAATTTAAAAACCCTGAAGTTGTATGATTCGCACCAATAAATGTATCTGGACTGCGTAGAGGAGTGGGTCACCACAATATAATTTAAAAAACCCTGAACTTGTATGATTCGCACCAATAAATGTATCTGGACTGCGTAGAGGAGTGGGTCACCACAATATAATTTAAAAACCCTGAACTTGTATGATTCGCACCAATAAATGTATCTGGACTGCGTAGAGGAGTGGGTCACCAAAATATAATAAGAAAACCATCAACTGGTCTTAATCGCACCAAAAAATGTACCTGGACTGCGTAGAGGAGTGGGTCACCACAATATAATTTAAAAACCCTGAACTTGTATGATTCGCACCAATAAATGTATCTGGACTGCGTAGAGGAGTGGGTCACCACAATATAATAAGAAAACCCTGAACTTGTATGATTCGCACCAATAAATGTATCTGGACTGCGTAGAGGAGTGGGTCACCACAATATAATAAGAAAACCATCAACTGCTCTTAATCGCACCAAAAAATGTACCTGGACTGCGTAGAGGAGTGGGTCACCACAACATAATTTAAAAACCCTGAACTTGTATGATTCGCACCAATAAATGTATCTGGACTGCGTAGAGGAGTGGGTCACCACAATATAATAAGAAAACCATCAACTGGTCTTAATCGCACCAATAAATGTATCTGGACTGCGTAGAGGAGTGGGTCACCACAATATAATTTAAAAACCCTGAACTTGTATGATTCGCACCAATAAATGTATCTTTACTGCGTAGAGGAGTGGGTCACCACAATATAATTTAAAAACCCTGAAGTTGTATGATTCGCACCAAAAAATGTATCTGGACTGCGTAGAGGAGTGGGTCACCACAATATAATTTAAAAACCCTGAACTTGTATGAATCGCACCAATAAAAGTATCTGGACTGCGTAGAGGAGTGGGTCCCCACAATATAATTTAAAAACCCTGAACTTGTATGATTTGCACCAATAAATGTATCTGGACTACATAGAGGAGTGGGTCACCACAATATAATTTAATACCCTGAACTTGTATGATTCGCACCAATAAATGTATCTGGACTGCGTAGAGGAGTGGGTCACCACAATAGAATAAGAAAACCATCAACTGGTCTTAATCGCACCAAAAAATGTACCTTGAATGCGTAGAGGAGTGGGTCACCACAATATAATTTAAAAACCCTGAACTTGTATGATTCGCACCAATAAATGTATCTGGACTGCGTAGAGGAGTGGGTCACCACAATATAATAAGAAAACCATCAACTTGTCTTAATCGCACCAAAAAATGTACCTGGACTGTGTAGAGGAGTGGATCACCACAATATAATTTAAAAACCCTGAACTTGTATGATTCGCACCAATAAATGTATCTGGACTGCGTAGAGGAGTGGGTCACCACAATATAATAAGAAAACCCTGAACTTGTATGATTCGCACCAATAAATGTATCTGGAGTGCGTAGAGGAGTGGGTCACCACAATATAATAAGAAAACCATCAACTGCTCTTAATCGCACCAAAAAATGTACCTGGACTGCGTAGAGGAGTGGGTCACCACAACATAATTTAAAAACCCTGAACTTGTATGATTCGCACCAATAAATGTATCTGGACTGCGTAGAGGAGTGGGTCACCACAATATAATTTAAAAACCCTGAACTTCTATGATTCGCACCAATAAATGTATCTGGACTGCGTAGAGGAGTGGGTCACCACAATATGATTTAAAAACCCTGAACTTGTATGAATCGCACCAATAAATGTATCTTTACTGCGTAGAGGAGTGGGTCACCACAATATAATTTAAAAACCCTGAACTTTTATGATTCGCACCAATAAATGTATCTGGACTGCGTAGAGGAGTGGGTCACCACAATATAATTTAAAAACCCTGAAGTTGTATGATTCGCACCAATAAATGTATCTGGACTGCGTAGAGGAGTGGGTCACCACAATATAATTTAAAAAACCCTGAACTTGTATGATTCGCACCAATAAATGTATCTGGACTGCGTAGAGGAGTGGGTCACCAAAATATAATAAGAAAACCATCAACTGGTCTTAATCGCACCAAAAAATGTACCTGGAATGCGTAGAGGAGTGGGTCACCACAAGATAATTTAAAAACCCTGAACTTGTATGATTCTCACCAATAAATGTATCTGGACTGCGTAGAGGAGTGGGTCACCACAATATAATAAGAAAACCCTGAACTTGTATGATTCGCACCAATAAATGTATCTGGACTGCGTAGAGGAGTGGGTCACCACAATATAATAAGAAAACCATCAACTGGTCTTAATCGCACCAAAAAATGTACCTGGACTGCGTAGAGGAGTGGGTCACCACAACCTAATTTAAAAACCCTGAACTTGTATGATTCGCACCAATAAATGTATCTGTACTGCGTAGAGGAGTGGGTCACCACAATATGATTTAAAAACCCTGAACTTGTATGAATCGCACCAATAAATGTATCTTTACTGCGTAGAGGAGTGGGTCACCACAATATAATTTAAAAACCCTGAACTTGTATGATTCGCACCAATAAATGTATCTGGACTGCGTAGAGGAGTGGGTCACCACAATATAATTTAAAAACCCTGAAGTTGTATGATTCGCACCAATAAATGTATCTGGACTGCGTAGAGGAGTGGGTCACCACAATATAATTTAAAAACCCTGAACTTGTATGATTCGCACCAATAAATGTATCTGGACTGCGTAGAGGAGTGGGTCACCAAAATATAATAAGAAAACCATCAACTGCTCCTAATCGCACCAAAAAATGTACCTGGACTGCGTAGAGGAGTGGGTCACCACAATATAATTTAAAAACCTTGAACTTGTATGATTCGCACCAATAAATGTATCTGGACTGCGTAGAGGAGTCGGTCACCACAATATAATAAGAAAACCCTGAACTTGTATGATTCGCACCAATAAATGTATCTGGACTGCGTAGAGGAGTGGGTCACCACAATATAATGAGAAAACCATCAACTGCTCTTAATCGCACCAAAAAATGTACCTGGACTGCGTAGAGGAGTGGGTCACCACAACATAATTTAAAAACCCTGAACTTGTATGATTCGCACCAATAAATGTATCTGGACTGCGTAGAGGAGTGGGTCACCACAATATAATAAGAAAACCATCAACTGGTCTTAATCGCACCAATAAATGTATCTGGACTGCGTAGAGGAGTGGGTCACCACAATATAATTTAAAAACCCTGAAGTTGTATGATTCGCACCAATAAATGTATCTGGACTGCGTAGAGGAGTGGGTCACCACAATATAATTTAAAAACCCTGAACTTGTATGAATCGCACCAATAAATGTATCTGGACTGCGTAGAGGAGTGGGTCCCCACAATATAATTTAAAAACCCTGAACTTGTATGATTCGCACCAATAAATGTATCTGGACTACGTAGAGGAGTGGGTCACCACAATATAATTTAATACCCTGAACTTGTATGATTCGCACCAATAAATGTATCTGGACTGCGTAGAGGAGTGGGTCACCACAATAGAATAAGAAAACCATCAACTGGTCTTAATCGCACCAAAAAATGTACCTTGAATGCGTAGAGGAGTGGGTCACCACAATATAATTTAAAAACCCTGCACTTGTATGATTCACACCAATAAATGTATCTGGACTGCGTAGAGGAGTGGGTCACCACAATATAATTTAAAAACCCTGAACTTGTATGATTCGCACCAATAAATGTATCTGGACTGCGTAGAGGAGTGGGTCACCACAATATAA
The DNA here is from genome assembly GCF_038048845.1 of Mixophyes fleayi. Taxonomy (NCBI): domain Eukaryota; kingdom Metazoa; phylum Chordata; class Amphibia; order Anura; family Limnodynastidae; genus Mixophyes; species Mixophyes fleayi. The sequence continues at coordinate 113,572,446 of NC_134406.1, read as the reverse complement.
TAAGAAAACCCTGAACTTGTATGATTCGCACCAATAAATGTATCTGGACTGCGTAGAGGAGTGGATCACCACAATATAATAAGAAAACCATCAACTGTTCTTAATCGCACCAAAAAATGTACCTGGACTGCGTAGAGGAGTGGGTCACCACAATATAATTTAAAAACCCTGAACTTGTATGATTCGCACCAATAAATGTATCTGGACTGCGTAGAGGAGTGGATCACCACAATATAATAAGAAAACCATCAACTGGTCTTAATCGCACCAAAAAATGTACCTGGACTGCGTAGAGGAGTGGGTCACCACAATATAATTTAAAAACCCTGAACTTGTATGATTCACACCAATAAATTTATCTGGACTGCGTAGAGGAGTGGGTCACCACAATATAGTTTAAAAACCCTGAACTTGTATGAATCGCACCAATAAATGTATCTTTACTGCGTTGAGGAGTGGGTCACCACAATATAATTTAAAAACCCTGAACTTGTATGATTCGCACCAATAAATGTATCTGGACTGCGTAGAGGAGTGGGTCACCACAATATAATTTAAAAACCCTGAACTTGTATGATTCGCACCAATAAATGTATCTGGACTGCGTAGAGGAGTGGGTCACCACAATATAATTTAATACCCTGAATTTGTATGATTCGCACCAATAAATGTATCTGGACTGCGTAGAGGAGTGGGTCACCACAATATAATAAGAAAACCATCAACTGCTCTTAATCGCACCAAAAAATGTACCTGGACTGCGTAGAGGAGTGGGTCACCACAATATAATTTAAAAACCCTGAACTTGTATGATTCGCACCAATAAATGTATCTGGACTGCGTAGAGGAGTGGGTCACCACAATATAATAAGAAAACCATCAACTGCTCTTAATCGCACCAAAAAATGTACCTGGACTGCGTAGAGGAGTGGGTCACCACAATATAATTTAAAAACCCTGAACTTGTATGATTCGCACCAATAAATGTATCTGGACTGCGTAGAGGAGTGGGTCACCACAATATATATAATAAGAAAACCATCAACTTGTCTTAATCGCACCAAAAAATGTACCTGGACTGCGTAGAGGAGTGGGTCACCACAATATAATTTAAAAACCCTGAACTTGTATGATTCGCACCAATAAATGTATCTGGACTGCGTAGAGGAGTGGTCACCACAATATATATAATAAGAAAACCATCAACTGGTCACTCTGAATCGCACCAAAAAATGTACCTGGACTGCTTAGAGGAGTGGTCACTCACCACAATATAAATTAAAAACCCTGAACTTGTATGAATCGCACCAATAAATGTATCTGGACTGCGTAGAGGAGTGGTCACCACAATATAATTAATAAAAAAAACCTCCACGGCTCTGAATTTCCAAAAAAAATATCTGGACTGTGTAGTGGGGTGGCCCCGGTGCTAAATTTGATACCTGGGCCACAATACCTCCTCCAAGTTCCAAATGTAGTGTTTATAACATATTAACACTACACTAATTCTAGCACATCAAACCCTCTTGTTTTAAATAATGACAGGGCATTTAACTTTTGATTAAATTTTTTGAATTTATTGACATTTTCTTTTACTTTTTGAACATGGCAAACGACTGTTGAATGGTCACATAATGCCAAAAAAATAGTTGCAAGATGGAATTGTCCTTGGGCCCTTCCACCCACCCTTATGTTGTTGAAATAGGACATGCACACTTTAACAAACCAATCATTTCAGCGACAGGGCCTACCAAACAACTGTGGCTGAAATGATTGGTTTGCTCTTAATCGCACCAAAAAATGTACCTGGACTGCGTAGAGGAGTGGGTCACCACAATATAATTTAAAAACCCTGAACTTGTATGATTCGCATCAATAAATGTATCTGGACTGCGTAGAGGAGTGGGTCACCACAATATAATAAGAAAACCATCAACTGGTCTTAATCGCACCAAAAAATGTACCTGGACTGCGTAGAGGAGTGGGTCACCACAATATGATTTAAAAACCCTGAACTTGTATGAATCGCACCAATAAATGTATCTTTACTGCGTAGAGGAGTGGGTCACCACAATATAATTTAAAAACCCTGAACTTGTATGATTCGCACCAATAAATGTATCTGGACTGCGTAGAGGAGTGGATCACCACAATATAATTTAAAAACCCTGAACTTGTATGAATCGCACCAATAAATGTATCTGGACTGGGTAGAGGAGTGGGTCACCACAATATAATTTACAAACCCTGAACTTGTATGATTCGCACCAATAAATGTATCTGGACTGCGTAGAGGAGTGGGTCACCACAATATAATAAGAAAACCATCAACTGGTCTTAATCGCACCAAAAAATGGACCTGGACTGCGTAGAGGAGTGGGTCACCACAATATAATTTAAAAACCCTGAACTTGTATGATTCGCACCAATAAATGTATCTGGACTGCGTAGAGGAGTGGGTCACCACAATATAATAAGAAAACCCTGAACTTGTATGATTCGCACCAATAAATGTATCTGGACTGCGTAGAGGAGTGGGTCACCACAATATAATAAGAAAACCATCAACTGCTCTTAATCGCACCAAAAAATGTACCTGGACTGCGTAGAGGAGTGGGTCACCACAATATAATTTAAAAACCCTGAACTTGTATGATTCGCACCAATAAATGTATCTGGACTGCGTAGAGGAGTGGGTCACCACAATATATATAATAAGAAAACCATCAACTGGTCTTAATCGCACCAAAAAATGGACCTGGACTGCGTAGAGGAGTGGGTCACCACAATATAATTTAAAAACCCTGAACTTGTATGATTCGCACCAATAAATGTATCTGGACTGCGTAGAGGAGTGGGTCACCACAATGTAATAAGAAAACCCTGAACTTGTATGATTCGCACCAATAAATGTATCTGGACTGCGTAGAGGAGTGGGTCACCACAATATAATTTAAAAACCCTGAACTTGTATGATTCGCACCAATAAATGTATCTGGACTGCGTAGAGGAGTGGGTCACCACAATGTAATAAGAAAACCCTGAACTTGTATGATTCGCACCAATAAATGTATCTGGACTGCGTAGAGGAGTGGGTCACCACAATATATATAATAAGAAAACCATCAACTGGTCTTAATCGCACCAAAAAATGTACCTGGACTGCGTAGAGGAGTGGGTCACCACAATATAATTTAAAAACCCTGAACTTGTATGATTCGCACCAATAAATGTATCTGGACTGCGTAGAGGAGTGGTCACCACAATATATATAATAAGAAAACCATCAACTGGTCACTCTGAATCGCACCAAAAAATGTACCTGGACTGCGTAGAGGAGTGGTCACTCACCACAATATAATTTAAAAACCCTGAACTTGTATGATTCGCACCAATAAATGTATCTGGACTGCGTAGAGGAGTGGTCACCACAATATAATTAATAAAAAACCCTCCACGGCTCTGAATTTCCAAAAAAAAAATTCTGGACTGTGTAGTGGGGTGGCCCCGGTACTAAATTTGATACCTGGGCCACAATACCTACTCCAAGTTCCAAATGTAGTGTTTATAACATATTAACACTACACTAATTCTAGCACGTCAAACCCTCTTGTTTTAAATAATGACAGGGCATTTAACTTTTGATTAAATTTTTTGAATTTGTTGACATTTTCTTTTACTTTTTGAACATGGCAAACGACTGTTGAATGGTCACATAATGCCAAAAAAATAGTTGCAAGATGGAATTGTCCTTGGGCCCTCCCACCCACCCTTATGTTGTTGAAATAGGACATGCACACTTTAACAAACCAATCATTTCAGCGACAGGGCCTACCAAACAACTGTGGCTGAATTGATTGGTTTGTTTGGGCCCCCACACCAAAATAACAATTCATCTCTCCCTGTACAAACTAAACAGGCTCTACTGAGGAAAGATGTCGTCCTCATCCTCAACCTCTGATTCCTCTCCCCCTACAGTGTGTACTTCCTCCTCCTCACACATTATCAATTCGTCCCCGCTGGACTCCACAACCACAGGTCCCTCTGTACTATCTGGAGGGCAGTGCTGTATTTCATTGAGGAATTGATTATTCATTTTTATAAACATCATTTTTTCAACGTTGTGAGGAAGCAACCTCCTTCGCCGTTCACTGAGCAGGTTCCCCGCTGCACTAAAAACTCTTTCCGAGTACACACTGGAGGGGGGACAACTCAGGTAAAATAGAGCCAGTTTGTACAGGGGCTTCCAAACTGCCTTTTTTTCCTGCCAGTAACAATATGGACTGTCTGACATGTCTATTTGGATAGTGTCAGCAAAATAATCCTCCACCATTTTTTCAATTGTGACAGCATCCAATGCAGCGACAGTAGACATGTCTGCAATGGTTGGCAGGTCCTTCAGTCCGGACCAGATGTTATCAGCATCCCCGCCAGCGGGTCTTTTAGGAAAACTGAGCTTTTTCCTCGCAGCCATAGATGTGGAAGAAAATGAGGGTGGAGCTGTTGGCATGTCACGGTCCTCTTCAGAGGACAATCTCCTGACCAGAAGGTCTTTGCACCCCTGTAGACTTGTGTCCGCCGGAAACAGAGACACAACATACGCTTTAAACCAAGGATCGAGCACGGTGGCCAGAATGTATTCCTCTGACTTTAAAAGAGTGACCACCCTCGGATCCTGGCAAAGCGTACGAAGGGCTTCATCCACAAGAGCTACATGTTTTGTTGGATCGCAATGCTTTACCAGCTCCTCCCTCACTTTCTCCAGCTGCTTCTGCAACAGCCTGATCAGGGGAATGATCTGACTCAAGCTGGCAGTGTCGGAACTGACTTCTCGTGTGGCAAGTTCAAACGGCTGGAGAACCTTGCACAACACGGAAATCAGTCTCCACTGCGCTTGACTCGGGCGCATCCCCACTCCTTTGCCTATGTCGTAGGTGGCTGTGTAGGCCTGAATGGCCTTTTGCTGCTCCTCCATCCTCTGCAGCATATAGAGGGTGGAGTTCCAGCGCATCACAACCTCTTGCTTGAGGTGATGGCAGTGCAGGTTCATGCTTTTTTGATGTGCCTCTAGTCTGCGGTAGGCACTGGCTAAATGCCGAAAGTGTCCAGCAATTTTGCGCGCCACCGCAAGCATCTCCTGCACACCCCTGTCACTCTTGAGGTAATGCTGCACCACCAAATTAATGGTGTGTGCAAAACATGGGACGTGATGGAAATTGCCCATATTTAATGCCCGCACAATGTTACTGGCATTGTCTGACACCACAAATCCCCATGAGAGTTTAAGTGGGGTAAGCCACTGGGAGATACTTTCTCTCAGTTTCTCTAATATGTTGTCAGCGTTGTGCCTCTTATTATAGCCTGTAATACACAATGTTGCCTGCCTTTGCACGAGCAGCCATTTTGTAGATGCTGCTACTGATGCAGCTGTTGCTGTTGCTGCGGAAGGCGATGCATCTACCCAGTGGGCTGTCACAGTCATATAGTCCTTCGTTTGCCCAGAACCACTTGTCCAAATGTCCGTGGTTAAGTGGACAGTGGGTACAACCGCATTTTTCAGAGCACTGAGGACACTTGATCGTACTTCTCTGTACATTTTTGGTATCGCCTGCCTAGTGAAGTGGAATCTCGACGGGATTTGGTACCGGGGACACAATACCTCCATCAACCCTCTAAATCCCACTCCACTGATGGCGGACACCGGGCGCACGTCTAACACCAACATTGCAGTTACAGCCGCAGTTATACGCTTTGCAATAGGGTGACTACTATCGTATTTTGTGGTCATGGCAAACGACTGTTGGACGGTCAATTGTTTTGTGAAAGACTTGGCGGTCTTACGACTTCCCCTCTGGGAAGATGACCGACTAACAGCAGCAACAGCAGCAGTGGCAGTAGTAGGCGTACCGCTGCAGGATTCCTAGGATGAATCCCGTATTGGAGAGGACTCAGTCTGGCTGCTGACTTGGGCTGTAGGACTCAATCTGATGGAGATCGTGGAGGAAGTTGACGAGGAGGGTGTTGCTGGTGTGTATCCAACTGGACCACGGGATTTAGGTGTCCCTGTACCGATGACGGTCCTAGCCTCAGTTCCTGAACTAACCACTGAACTATGAAGGTTATTCAGGTGACGTATAAGGGAGGATGTCCCTAGGTGGGCAAGATCCTTACCCCTGCTTATTTGAGCTTTACATAAGCTACATATGGCCATACATTGGTTGTCTGGATTTGGATAAAAATAACTCCAGACCAAAGAGGTGCATTTTTTGGTCTTCTGACCAGGCATGACGATGGGCTTTTTCATCCCATGGACATCAGCTGTTTTCCCCCCTGGTGCCTTATTTACAATAACCACATCACCATCCTCATCATCAAGTTCCTCCACAGCGCCAGCTACATCATCAATAGCCTCCTCCCGAGCCACCTCTTCCCGTACAGTGATGGGAAGGTCAGGCTTGACAACCACCAACACCCTTGGACTCGCCTTGGGGATTTGTGATAATTTCTCTTTAGAAGGCAGAGTTGTTTGCTGTTTTGTTGCTGACAGCATAACTCTCTTCAATTTTTTGTAGGGGGTGGAGGAGGAGGAGGGCTAAGATCCTTGGGTGAAGATGGACCACTAGTCATGAACACGGGCCAGGGCCTAAGCCGTTCCTTGCCACTACGTGTCGTAAATGGCATATTGCCAACTTTACGTTTCTCCTCAGATGATTTTAAGTTTCTCTTTTTGCTTTTTTTTTGAAAACTTGGGCTTTTTGGATTTTACATGCCCTGTACTAGGAGATTGGGCATCGGGCTTGGAAGACGACGTTGATGGCATTTCATCGTCTATGTTATGACTAGTGGCAGCAGCTTCAGCATTAGGAGGAAGTGGGTCTTGATCTTTCCAACTTTATCCTCTAAATTTTTGCTCTCCATTTTATGTAGCACAAGATACTGCAGAATGTGTGAACTTGGTAATATTGCAGTACCAATGGGCTTATACTGCAGGATTGGTTTTGCAAATTTTGTTGTAATTTAATTTTTTTTTTTTTAAAAAAATTGAATTTTTTTTAATAATTTTTTTTACATTTTTTAAACACTTGGGAATATTGGGGAAATAACTATGCCTTAGAAGCACAGAGCACGGGACACAGGACCACTGGACTGAACAGGACACAGCACACAAGACCCAGCAGCACCACTGAACTCAAAATTGACAGAGCACAGCACACAGCACCACTGGACTGAAACTGCAGAACACAGCACAGCACAGAACTAAACAGCACAGCACGAGATCTACCAGAACAGAGGACCACCTAACACACCCTCCCTCTACCCTGATCAATGCCCGAGTGAAGATGGCGGCGACTAGCGGGGAATTTATAGGTTCCGAGTATCGCGAGATCCGACAGCGGGATTATGACTCCGAGCCTTGGTTTCAATTTTTCATTTGGCGCCAATACCCGGATTTGTCTCGGATCCGACTCGGATCGGCAACGTTCGAGTGGGCTCGGATTCAGGAAATCCGAGTGCGCTCATCTCTACTTTAATTCTTTACTAGTTTCTACTATTATCACAGAAGTCTAGCACAAATATTCCCATTTAAAATCTTTAAAGGGGTAGGGGGACAAAATTTCTAAATTAATCTGACCTGCAATATTATTTTGTAAACCGTGTGTGTCATTAAAAAAAAAAAAAAAAAGATAAGTTAAAAAAAAATATGGAATATACTCACTCCAAATGCTCCAGAAAGTGCTTTGCAATTTCTGTAAATTAAAGGTACTGTCAGGGAAAACTGATTCAATTTATTTTGTTTAGTAAATCCCTGCCACACATACTTGCATGTTTTGTTTATATAGTGTATACACATGGATATAGTGCAGCTGTGCTAGGTGGTGGGTCTTTACTGTTTGCACACGGCAAAAAATATTGAGAAATACAGAGAAAGTAGGATGATTTCCAAAATCAAGGCAATCATCGGTCCTGTTCAACTCAAAATTTACAGGTTACTGTCAAAAATGGAAATACATCTATAAAAAGGTAGAGCATTACTTTCTATTCTTAGATGTATGTTGGTCATACCAGAATGTACGGTCTCCAGTTCCTCAGAACATACCCATGGCTTATAATCTGTGACACACTTGATTAGCCTCATTAACCAAGTTATCTGAAGTAAGGCCATTGACTCTTAAGGGCTAGTTCACACAGCTTGAAATTTAAAAAATAAGGGTACCATTAAGTCATGTTTTACGGGGACAAAGTCACAAATAGTACCAGACCACTTAACGCAGAACTTGTGTACTATGCATTCATCACACCAGCATACCTACAGTATTACTTTTTATCCTGCATGCAACACATAATGTTTCCTGATCTTACCATAACAAAAATTGTATAACCACTAGAGATGCTCACTGACCCCCCGGTTTTGGTTTTGGATCTGGATTACTGTCTTGCTTCATTTTTGGTTTTGCCAAACCGCCATTGCGTGTTTTGGTTTTGGTTATAGGTATTATTTTGTACCTACATTATTATTAACCTCACTAACACTAATTTACAGTCATTTCCATTCAATTTTGACCACGTCCTATGTCACAATATGATTTTCATACACTTTCAAAGAAAAATTGCTGCAGTTCTTGCCAGTGACAAGAAAAAGGCCATTGTCATGCCTGGGCATAAGACCAAAAATCCACCTATTAAGTGTGGAATTATTTTTACACAAATCCTGACAACAGTTGTCTAGCAATTTGTAGCGTTTTTAAAGCCACACTCAGTAGAGGTAGGGACCTTAACCATCTGGGATCCTCATCCATGTTACGTCATTTTTCAGCGAGTTCTTGGAAAGCTGTTGGGAAAATCAGAAACTTAGGTTAAAAAAAATAACAACAAGCAGTCCAGTATCATCTGCCTCCCTTCTCTCATCTACTACCCAGCACCTGCAATCTAACCCCCCCAACACCTTCATCATCAATATCCCCAGAACCAATAATTTACAGTTAAACAATCCTTTGCAAGAGGAAGCTAGTATGAAATCTGTCACCCAGTCGCAAAGCGGATCACAGACGCCATAAAGACTATGCTAGTATTAGATCTGCGTCCAATGTCTATTATTAATGCAGCTGGTTTTAGACAGTTACTTGAGGTGTTCTGTCCCTATTACCAAATTCCATCACGACATCATTTTACTAGAAAAGCTATTCCTCACCTCTACCAGAAAGTTCTTAAAAATGTAATCACTGGGCTAAAAAATGCCATTCTACCCACTGTACACTAAACCACAGATATGTGGGCAAGCGGAAAGTGGCAAAGTAAAGATTGTATGACTGTGACTGGGTTGGTCATTCGCCTTCACCAGCAGGGACAGTAGCAGCATGTACCCAAGTACGTCACATTTTTCAGAAGTAGGCTACTCTGTGTATCAGCAGCTTCACTAAGAGGCATACAGCTGCCAATCTGTTCCAAAAACTAAGGGATGTCATTGAAAGATGGCTAAACCTGCGTGGACTCTCCTGAGGATATGTCATTTCTGATGACGACCCCAATATTGTTCAAGCATTACAGCGGGGTTGAATTCCATCACATTTCCTGTTTTGCACACACAATCAACTTGGTGTTACAGAACTTTTAAAAAATGACATGCAGGAGATGCTGTTTGTGTCCGAAAAAATTTAGGGGCAATTTCTGTTTTCTGCAACAGCATGTAGGAGAATGCAGCAGCTGCAAGAAGACTAGCATTTGAGGGGAATGTACTTTAGTCCAGCGAAGTAGTCACCTGTGAAGAGAGTGCAGACACGGTTAGCTTGAGTTAAGTGATTGCCTTAATAATACATTTTGACAAGGAGCTACAGAAATTTAACGTGTGACATAAAACAAAGTAGATGTGCTAACTATATTTTAATTGCAGACTAAATACTACAGACTCCTCTTCTAATTCCAAAGTGTCATCCTAACTTGGTGTATCACCGGCTATACTCGGGCTGTTCAGGCACACATCAGAACTGCTGAAAGGGCCCTTCTTTATGGGTACATTATCAGAATGTTCACGATTAGACATACCACTGGTGGATGGACTCTCCACAGGGATTGATGTCATTTCTGATTCTGAGCATACATTATCCTCTAATGCCTGACTGTTTTCTTGCAGCTCGGCTTTGACGCGTAACAGTAGTAGTGCACCACTTTTAGACTCCAAATTACTTGGTCTTGCTTGCTCATGAGTGACCGTACAAGAAGAAGACTTGGTAACATTTTTAGATCTGCCACTAATAGAGAAAGGCGAAGGCCTTATTCTTTCTTTGCCACTGCGTGTGTAGAATGGCATGTTGGCAATTGTTTTTTTTATCAGCACTTAACTTCCTCAGTTACACTTCTTTTTCGCTTCAACACGGTAATTTTTTTTTTGGTGTGTGTGTTTTTTTCCCTGATTTAAAAAGACTATGTACTTTGACATCGCCTTTACCAGATGACGTACTGGGAACACTACCATCAGGACTGGTGACAGAACCGGGTTGCTAATTCTGCTCATATGTGGACTGCTTTGAATCCATTTTAATGAGGCCAAAGCACTTGTAGTGCCAAAATTGTATTAGTTAGATACTGCTGACAAATATTACTTTTGACATTCAGAAAAATTACTGTAAAACACTGGGAAATATGGGACACCACAAAAAGCACTTGTAGTGCTAAATATTGTTTTATATACTGCTGACAAATATGACTTTTGACAGCCAGAAAATTTAGTGTTTCACACTGGGGAATATGGGACACAACAAAAGCACATATAGTGCTAAATATTGTTTTAGATACTGCTAAAGAATATGACTTTTGACAGCCAGAAAAATTAGTGTTTCACAATGGGGAATATGGGAGACCCCAAAAGCACTTGGACTGCCAGAAATTGAGAAAAAAACCCTCCTCTATCCTCCTCTTACTGCTGTAACAATTGGTATTAATATTAGAATTATATAGAATAGAAACAATAATGTGTCCAATTATTGCTCTGTCCCTGCGCTGATATAGCCTGTGACCTAACCCTGCTCTCTCCCTCTGTCAAATGGCGATGGATTGCTGTGGAGGCGGGTATTTATGCTTTTCAAATCTCGCGAGAACCGAGCTCAGAAGTACGAATTCGTCACTATGACGTTTTGCCTCAATTTCGATTCCGAATGGGCGGGATAGGCGAAATTCGGATGGATTCGGATCTCGGGGAACCAAGCCCACCCATCTCTAATAACCACATTATGCATGGAAAAGTAGATCATTCAGTAACTACCAGTCATAAGCAATAAGGTGTTACAGATAATGGAGACAACTCCTGTAGAGAACAGTTCTCTTACCTAGTGATACATTTGAGTTAATTGTCCAAAGTACTGCTTCTCCAGCTTTTTTGCATCCCACTAGTAAAACAATGTCATTGTAGAAATGAGCCACTTAAGACGTTCAGAACACCTAGGGCCTGATTCAGTAAGGCACACAAAACAAATTTATTATGCGTTTTTCTTAAAAACACTCCCTTAATCGGGCATAAGCACGTCTGTATTCAACAAGATGAATACGGCCAGGGCCGCCATCAACGGAGTACAGCAGTATGGGTCCCAGTAGAAGAATGGGTCCCCACCAGCCCTGGCCCAAACACATTTATTAGGGGAGGAGGCATCCACGGTGAATTAAGGGAGGTAGAGGGCATCATTTCTAGGCTGCAGCTGCACCTGAGATGTGAGAGATGGTGGTTGGAGAGACCTCTGTCCGTAATTAATGATGTGGCAATGGGCCCCCTTGTAGGCAGCATGTCTGCCTCTACTCCCAAGATGTTGGAGCTCCACAGCTGCTACCATTTGATCCAGTCCCAGCCCCATAGGTGCCTTGAAAAAGAGCTACTACAAGGTAGAGAAACTCGCTGCAGCACTGCTGACGTCATGTATTAACGTTACAGCATTGTCAATAGAAGGGAGCTGAAAGGAGACAGCAAGAATTTCATATGTGGACCTGGGAGGACAATGGGCATATGCACATACTCAATGTACAATAAGGGTGTGCCAAGTTCAAGCGCAGTGGCATCCAATTCAAGGTTTGGAAATCTCAGAAGTACGTGTTTGTCTGTAATACCACTTGCACCAGCTACAGGTCTGATATAAGTGCCGATTACTAGTGATATATAAATCTCTGGGGTGAGAGATGGGAGGAGAGGGCCCTGACTTATATATATATATATATATATATATATATATATATATATATATATTTTGCGGACCTAGACCCGTATTCAGGGCTGCCAATGTAAAAGTCAGGGCCCTCTCCTCCCATCTCTCACCCCAGAGATTTATATTTATGTTTATATTCCAATACATATGTGGAATATAAAGTCCCAAAAGAAAGCACAGAAAAAAAAAAACTTTTCACTTCATGTCACCTGTTAATAAAATAGTCATTAATGACAAAATATTAAAAAGGTTCTCTTTTTTTAGTTTTTTCCCCAATACAATACATTTATAAAGATGTTATTAATGTCTACTGTACATAAAATGCCTTTTTATAGTTGCTTCTGATTGCAAACATATGTTCTTGCATGGATATCCAACCATCATCACTAGTAATCGGTACTTATATCAGACCTGTAGCTGGTGCAAGTGGTATGACAGACAAACACGTACTTCTGAGATTTCCAAACCTTGAATTGGATGCCACTGCGCTTGAACTTGGCACACCCTTATTGTACATTGAGTATGTGCATATGCCCATTGCCCTCCCAGGTCCACATATAAAATAATAGACTGTAGTAAGACTCCTAGAAGAGGAATTGGACCTTGCTGTGTTCTCTGGCATATGGTTTGTTTGCGTTGAGCACAGAATACGGCACATATCAGCATTTACGTGCCATAATGAACTAGGCCCTGAATGTTCAGTCACTTCTTTATTAAAAGCAAATTACAAATGATATCCTCAGAGCTGTCAGACATTAAGACCCCATGTTGTTTAAGATAGCTCTTCTGAAGTATAATAAATACAGGGTTTATATGCCTGTTAGATAGAAATTTGACATGTGCAGCACACAATTAAACCTTAACTTGTACAGAAAACACAAACAAACATTCTTCCTACGAAAAAACTATTATAAAGACATAACAAGGCCCATATTGCTGATACTTGTTAGAACATAGAATTTTTTTACCTCCATGAGAACAAGGGCTCATTTCTAAACTGATGTATTATTACATACAACTCATGCATACATATTTGTTTGCTAACATAGGAAATAAGGTCTATGTTGGATAAACCATAACAGGGGTCAGGTTTGTTGCCACCAGAGATTATCTTGGTCTCATCTGTAAAATGACAGTTACATTGCATGGTCATACTTTTATAATAACACCTTACACTGTCCTGTAATCAATGGCGGAACTACAATTGGTGCAGCAGGTGCAGTGCACCGGGGCCCATGGAGATAATGGGGCCCGCTGGCAGATGCAGAGGGTCGGTTTCTGCCTCCCTGCACCGGGACCCACAGCTCACTAGTTCCGCCTCTGCCTGTAATATACAATTTGTGGTGTCACATGATACTATATTTTTCCCATATAAATGAGAAGCTCTTTTTTTCCTATTAGATATACGTACTGTTCCCAAGTGCTCCTATATGATGCGTTCTTGTGTTCTTCTGAAATAAAGTGTCACAGCAAATCGTGAAGGGCATTTATTATGAAACACTTCCAACCTGGCTCACACTTGCAAGAATCTCTGAATTCAGATCAAATGAATAGGGTGGTGTACGGAATTATGGTTGCCATTATTCCGACAATACTTACCACGACGTGGTGACCCCGGACGGCTCCTTCCCGACCTGTACATTGTCTATTCACGCATACTTACATTTCCACCTTAACAGCAAGGAAAAGAGCGTCGCTGTCGGCAGTGACGTCATCAAGACTGTTCGGATTCTTCATAGGTCGCGATTCCCTTGCAGTCGCCGGTCACAGCAGTTGTCCTGGAGCCAGGTCGGGAAGGAGCCGTTCGGGATGACCACGTCGGGATAAGTATTGTCGTGGTAGTCAGCATTGATATGCTGACTACCACCAAAATGACCTATTCCTTCTAAAAATTGATCAGCTTGAAAAAAATACTAATGCCACAATAATGAAGCTCCATAAGCTATAGACTTTACTGATATATTTGCAATTGCGTTGACCTATATAAAACTGTACCAGCCTCTATCTTAAACTCCAAAGCTTCTAACACATTCATAGGGTGCGCACCCTTCTTTTCTCCTGATGGTCTTTCTGTTTTTAAAAGAGAATGCAGAATCCCATATTGCATTATCTTTAATCATTCCTACATTTAAAAATGTATAAAATACTAACATACGTAAAGATTTCCATAAAAAAACAACATCCCCCTCCGGGAATTCAAGTCGCTCGCCCAACAGCTGGAATATGTAAACCTGAAGAACAGTGATTGGGATTCTGCTCCTGCTGAACTTTTCTGTTGTGAGGAAAGGTACTTCAAATCCCCAGATGGCCTTCACCAACATGTTTCAACTTAGTAGTCTTTATCAAAATGTTTTTTTACTCCATAAATGGTTATTATTAAATGTATTGTTGTGATTCACATGATTTGGATATATATCAACATTGTAATCACAAAGGATAAATGTAAAAGAGAGAAAGAAGGAGAAGGGAAAGAAGAACTTCAAATTGGGGAGGGAGGGAAAGGGAAGTATGCATAAGATGATAATCATACTAGAAGGACTAAAAAATTAGGGATGTATAGTAAACAATAATCAGAAATGCAAAAGAACATAAGAAGATCAACATTGATTTATGTAGTAGGAGTGAGGTGTGGTGAGGCTGGATGCTTGGAATAGTAATCATGCCATGGCTGCCATTTGATGAAGGGTGAGGAGACTGACGTGGAATATTTGAACCCAATGGAGGGAGTGGATTTTTAAAGAACGCCAATTTGATTGCAATTAAAATGTGGCATCAAGACGGTTTTTGAAGTATTAAGTATTTCTATACTGACAAACACAATTCAGTTCTGTGAGGCTTTATAAGCATTATGATTGTTTTATAGATTATTTTGGTTATTTTAAGGATTTAGGTTGTGTGACGTGCCATGTCTAGTTGCATATGTTTCTAGGGTACATTATTTAGCAAGTTCACAGTCATTTGCAATAATAGTCTCTTCTTGGCTAAACACCTGCGATTTTACGGTTGTTCCAGAGTTGGCATTGTGTGTACATGAGTTTCTTCCTGAGCATGAATGCTCTCTGCTTTGAATGAATTGCCCTTTATTCCCCTTTCCATCAAGCATCTAAAACAATAATGCTGCAATCTAGAACAGTAGAAACATGCCTTATATTCAAATGTTTGTCCGTGCCTTTTGCTTTAACATATACTCCTCCTGTAATGACAATAAAGTTAACATTAGTAGACTCTAATGTACTGAATTGTTGTAAATGCAGGGAATTAATAAAAAAACAGCGCTATTAACATTCCATCAAAAGCAAAAAATACAGGAAAACGTGTTATGAAATTTCTGCACAAACTTTAATTACACCACTGCCCAGGGTTATCTGATTACATCATTCATAAAATGACATGACAAATTAACATTATAAAAAACATCCCCTATAATAATAGCAATATCCGATTATGACAAATCATTCATTATAATGAATCCTAAACATAATTTACAAAAAGCACTTGCTTATATAGCATTTAAATAAATGCAAACAAGAACATGTAAAGCTATAGTATATAATACAGTATGCTTTTTATTGATTTATCATGTATATAATCAGTATTCATGTAGTAAATTTATTTTCTTTTTTGTTTTAGCCTTATGTTATTTTCTGTTATGAATACTTTTACAATACATGTTTAATAAAATAAGTCCTTTACCTATTATTTGAGTTTTTCCTGTATTACTAGAAAGTGAAGGTTCATCATACTACCACCAGGGAAAAAAAGATAGATGATCGTTCCTTTTCCATAGTAGCCACCTGACACACTGCTTCCTGTTAGTTTCAGGATTCCTGCTTTCTAAAGTAACAGGAGTCTCTGGTAATATGCCCGTAGTATTATGAGTATTAAAAACTTCAGTTTCAACAACTGGAAGTGTTTAAAACAACAGCTCTTTCCTTGTATTTTAAATCTGTTAAAATAACTTGTCATGCAGTTTGGCGCAGCAAACAAAATGGATGGTACCATTGCATATATTATAATTACTGTTTGTCGTTTTTCACTGTTAAAAGGTAATATAATATTTTACTCTGCACCATTTTGGGTGCTTGTGTACTATACTGTACACTAGCACTGTAGTTTTTATTTAATTAGTGGCATACATAATCAAGATGCTTGCTAATTTGATTGATAACATAGGAGATGTTCTGTTATATCAGTAATGTCATTTACGGAATGGTCTGTGTGATGTATATATAATTGATGATATCATTAATTTTGTCATTTGTCATGTATTTTATGAATGATGTCATCATATAATCTTTTGGGGAGGGAGTAAGGTGAGCGCGTCCAACAAAATGTCATGTATTTTTGTTTTTCGTAGTCTCCTAATGAAGCTATAAATACACAAAGTATTTGTAAACCTATTTATATTTAGTATTTGTAGTGTTTACTGACTGTAATGACTGACAAATGACTCATTGATTTGTGGCAGCAGGATGCCCCAGGCTTGAAAGTGAATGAGGAAGGCGGATATTCACCCACCCTTCAGTCTGAGCCAGACAACGCTTTGTATACACTCTCCCAGGGCCAAGCGACCAGAATCAATTCCCAAATCCAGGTATTCTGGCTGTCAGCTATACACTCTTCATTGTTATAGTATGTTTGATGTACAAGGAAAGTTATTAAATCAAAGCTATGTTTATACAATAAATAATACTTTCTGCCCACTAAGTTTTCTAGTACATATTGCACATATTGTACATTCCCCTTATAATATAATGCACTATATTTAATTATAACATTTTCAAAACTGATATGCAGAATATTTGTCTCGTGTGGTCATAACATTTAGTATGTTTCTCTGGTGGAATTTGGCCTTACGTGTACTTAGTTGTAACCCAACCCACCACACACACAATGACTTGACGGTTGGAATATCACACCTCTGTGAAACAGCCGCAAAATCTGATCTGCATGAAGTTTTGCTGCAGTTTCTCTCATCTATTGTCATTTATTTGCTGCTGCTTGACGAGAATGTCATGCACACTGACATAATCAAAAAGTGCCTGCTATTTCAATCACAGGGATAAGCGCTGCTACATGACTTTTTTATTAATTGAATTGTATTATTTATTTATTATGATTTATTTATATAGTGTCAATTGTATTGCACAGTGTTGTACAGAGAATATGTAGTCATTCGCATCAGTTCCTGCCCTGTTGCAGCTTGCAATCTAATTTCCCTACCACACACATATGTACAGATCAGCGTAAATTTTTGTCAGATGGCAATAAACCTACTAGTATATTTTTGGACTGTGGAAAGAAACTGGAGCATCGGAGGAAACCCACTCAAATACATGGTAAACATACAAACTCCACACAAATAGGGTACTGGTCAGAATAAAACTCATGACCCCAACACTGTGAGGCAGCAATGCTAAGCACAGTGCTGCCCATACTATAATCATAGTATGATACATACAGTCAAGTCCATAAATATTGGGACATCAACGCAATTCTCATATTTTGGGCTCTCTACACCACCACAATGGATTTGAAATGAAACTAACAAGATGTGCTTTAACTGCTGATTTTCAGCTTTAATTTGAGGGTCCAAATCAGGTGAACGGTGTAGGAATTACAATGGCTTCTATATGTGCCTCCCACTTTTTAAGGGACCCAAAGTAATGGGACAATCGACTCAAAAGCCATTTCATGGACATGTGTGGGCTATTCCCTCGTTATTTCATCATCAATTAAGCAGGTAAAAGGTTTGGATTCTAGGTGTGACATTTGCATTTGGAATCTGTTGCTGTTGACTCTCAATATGAGATGAAAAGAGCTATCACTATCAGTGAAGCAGGTCATCATTAGGCTGAAAAATCAAAACAAACCCATCAGAGAGATAGCAAAAACATTAGCTCTGGCCAAATCAACTGGATCATTCTTAAAAAGAAAGAACACACCGAGCTCAGCAACACCAAAAGACCCGGAAGACCACAGAAAACAACTGTGGTGGATGACAGAAGAATTTTTTCCCTGGTGAAGAAAAACCCCTTCATAACAGTTGAGCAAATCAAGAACACTCTCCAGGAGGTAGGTGTATATGTGTGAAAGTCTACAATCAAGAGAAGACTTCACAAGAGTGAATATAGATGTACAAGATGTAAACCATTTGTAAGTCACAAAAACAGGAAGACCAGATTAGAGTTTGGCAAACAACATCTAAAAAAGCCATTACAGTTCTGGAACAACATCCAATGGACAGATGAGGCAAAGATCAACTTGTCCCAGAGTGATGGGAAGAGAAGAGTATGGAGAAGGAAAGGAACTGCTCATGATCCAAAACATACCACCTCATCAGTGAAGCATGGTGGTGGTAGTGTCATGGTGTGGGCATGTATGGCTGCTAATGGAACTGGTTCCCTTGTATTTATTGATGATGTGACTGCTGACAAAAGCAGCAGGATAATTTCGGAAGCGTTTCGGGCAATATTATCTGCTCATATTCAGTCAAATGCTTCAGAACTCATTGGACGGTGCTTCACAGTGCAGATGGACAATGACCCGAAGCATACTGCAAAAGCAACCAAAGAGGTTTATAAGGCTAACAAGTGGAATGTTATGCATTAGCCAAGTCAATCACCTGACCTGAATCCGATTGAGCATGCATTTCACTTGATGAAGACAAAACTGAAGGGAAAATGCCCCAAGAACAAGCATTAACTGAAGACATTTGCAGTAGAGGCCTGGCAGAGCATCACCAGGGATGAAACCCAGCGTCTGGTGATGTCTATGTGTTCCAGACTTCAGGCTGTAATTGACTGCAAAGGATTTGCAACAAAGTATTAAAAAGTGAAAGTTTGATGTAGGATTTTCTAGTTTGTCCCATTACTTTTGGTCCCTTAAAAAGTGGGAGGCACATATAGAAACCGTTGTAATTCCTACACTGTTCACCTGAATTGGATGTAAATACCCTCAAATTAAAGCTGAAAGTCTGCAGTTAAAGCACATCTTGTTAGTTTCATTTCAAATCCATTGTGGTGGTGTATAGAGCCCAAAATATGAGAATTGTGTCGATATCCCAATATTTATGGACTTTACTGTATACAGTGAGTGATAGAATGTATACATTAAATGGATAATTCTCTGTAAATCAAAGTGGATCTTTCAGCATAAATAAACAATTACAGGTTCAATCATGCATTACAACTAGTTATTTCAGCTATTTTGGCAAAGGACATTTAATTCTATAGTTACCGTTTTGGAAAATCCATGTTTTAAAGATATCATTTTTGATTTATAAGAAGAACAAAAAATCCATTTTAACATCTGCTCCTTAAAATCATAATAATCAAGTATCGTAAGTGACCTTGGAATTTTAATATAAAGTCCTCCTACACACTCCATGCCTTTGCAAAAACTTAGTGGCACAAAAAACACTCACCTTTAGGCCAAGAAAGAATGTAATCAGAAGACAGCCTGAAAAACGAGAAGAGGAAATTGGGAACAAATAGGCAACAGTAATGTGATAAATAAGACAAATCTGATCCAGCTGAAAGCTTCCATCTTTAAAAACATAAGTCACTTGAAAAAGAAGAAAGGAAAAAGTAACATGCATACATCTTAAGCGTACAGCCTACTAAGGCACTAAATGATCATTATCAATCAACATTTGCATGGTATTAGTTTTGTTGAAAACAGGTATTTTACCTCAATCCATGTACAATAACTAAAATAGCTAAGCTCTTGTACTTGTGATACTAGCTAGAATATTAAACAGCATTTGGACTGCTTATCTAAAAATTCTTACAGCAGTGTTATTAAGTAAAGAAGTCGGACTACGTACAGAAATGCAGTTGACATTTTGCTAGTAACCAATGCTCTTTTTTATTTGTTTAGATCAAAATGTACAGTTATATGACAGAATACAGCAGAATAGTGAAAAAATATGACTAAATAAAGAACAGACTGTTTAAAACAGTGATACATATGTTCTGGTACATCAAGTTGTATGGGGGGAGAAGAACCAAAGTGGCCGATATCTTCACAAAAGTGGCAATCATAATAACCTGTGAGAAACCATAGCATGTTGAGAGACACACACCAAAATGTGTTAAGTTTATCTGGAGAACATCTGTGCTTATAATGAGGGTATCATTTACAAATTAACCCAAAATGATACGGTGGGTTTGGTTGCAGCAATGCAGCAGATAACAAAAACATTGTGTGCAAAAGACAAGATTCTCCCACAAAGAAATTTAATGGTGGTGTTTCCAGGCCTCCTCCTAATTCCAAATAAACCATGGTAAACGACATACAGAAACAATCTCTAGAGATGAGGACTGCTGCTTATTATGCTTAATTAGCATAATCTTAGTGGTGAGGGCACACCTTTGCCCTCACCACAGTTAGGTACTGCAATGGACCAGTAAGGTACTAAAGATAAAAATCTTTAAATTAAACACTGCAGGATAGTCACCGTTACGTGTTTCATCACTGTGTCGCAGACTTCTATAGAGGGGGAAAAAGTGATACCATCTCCAGGACTTAGGGGTAAATGTATTAAAGTCCGGATTCTTCAACTCCGGCGTACTCAGCGTTTTCGTCGATTAAATATAAAGCGGCGCTGCATTGTAAAGGGAAGTTTCCCTTTACAATGCAGCGCCGCTTTAAATTTAATCGTTTAGATTATATACATATATATATATATATATATATATATATATATATATATATATATATGTGTTTATATGTCCACTGTAATTCAGATAGGTACACTAACACAGATTACATGGGTGGGGATTGAAGATTTTTAATCAAGATACCTAATAATTGCATTTTTCTTGTGAAGTTAAACTATTTTGTACTATTGTCAATACACACAGCTGAATGTTTTTGCCTGCATAGCGGTGCAGTCTAATACAGCTGATTGCAGTCTGACTAGCAGAGTTGCTGATTTGCTCATTGCATCAGGGTATCTGTTATATATGTGGGCAACCCCCTCTTGTACCCCAGTCTGTACATGGTGAGTGCAGAGGATCTATGTCTGTTTCTGTTTATACAATGTAAGTCCCATCACTCTTGCACCCAGGCCCGGCGCTCCCATTAGGCAAGGTTAGGCAATTGCCTAGGGCGCCGGGCTCTGCAGGGCGCCTCAAAATAAAAAAAAATGACTATGTTCATTTAAAACTGCAGAAATCCACGGGGAGGAGAGGGGGGAAGGGGCTATGAATCTTACCTGCATGAAGCTGCTCCTCTCTGCTCTGTCTCCTCCCCTCCGCTCACTGACAGTGACAGGCCGTGATGATAACATCATCACGGCCCGACAGTATCTGTGAGGGGAGGGGAGAAGACAGAGCAGAAAGGAGCAGCTTCATGCAGGTAAGATAAAGAAAGACATGGGGAGGGGAGCTGAGGGGAGGGAAGCGCAGCGCCAATTTAGACAGGGTACCCACGGCGGGGGGCGCCGATTTTTAAAGGGGGGGCGCCGATTTTCACACTGTGCCTAGGGCGCCAAGGACCCTAGCACCGGCGCTGCTTGCACCCCATTCTTTACATTAATTAATTCCAACTTGTGTCAGGTGAGTCCCAGGTCTCCCATGGCTGCTAGTGCTTGGGAAAGACTTGCCTTTAAAAGCTGTGTGCAGGTAAGCCTTAAGCCCAGATAAATAGCATAGCATTTGATCATGTTAGGACTGACCAGATTGGGAAGACTTTGGCGTGAGTTGGTCAGCTTAAACATATATTGCAATATGTGGAACTAACATTCCCTGTTTTTAATATAGAACAGTATTTAGTACAGCATCAATTATGTGTTTGGAGAGTGCAGAGTATCCCTGTTTTATATATATATATATATATATATATATATATATATATATATATATATATATATATATACATATCTAATATATAAATGCTTAGTGGCGTCTGTGTGTGGAAAAAAAAAACCAAGTTGCAGTGCCACCTGCTGGGCAGAGTTATACACTGACCTACTAAATTCTTAGTGTGTGTGGGGAAAAAAATTCATAAAGGGCTGAAATTTGGTAGGGCTCAAACTCATTTTTGTGAGGTAATTTTACCTCATGAACACACATGTATAGAGGCGTGCGTTAGTGTGTGTGTGTGTGTGGAAAAAACTATTTTCTCAGAAAGGGCTCATCTAATTGACCTGAAATTTGGTATACTGACATTATTTGACAAAAAAAATAGAATAGTCAAGTCAGTTAACTTCCATCCTCCCCCCTTCCCCCGTGGGAGGGGTAGTAAAGGCTAAATTTACGAGTTGAAGGGTCAAACTTATTTTCGTGAGGTAATTTTACCTCATGAACACACATTAAAAAGGCCGCTTGCGTCGGGAACTAATGCTCTTCCCCTGAGGAGGCCTAGGCTAGGTCCAAATGCATGACAAGAACCTTTTTAAGACCTTAAGTAGCTTGATTTGACTAGAATGCATGAGTATCATGCACGGGTTAACTTGTGTATATATATATATATATATATATATATATATATATATAGATAGATAGATAGATAGATAGATATATATCATTAGAGACAGTGTTACTAGTACACATGCAAGACACATAACTTTACTGCTAGGTGAAGAAAAACAAAAACATTGTTTACCAGTTATTTGCATGAAAAGATTTATTATCACCTCTAAGTATCCGAAGCTACTGATACAGCTATATTAAAAATTCAATGACCATGCCATACAATTTTACTTGTGAATGAAAATTTGTCCATGGACACTTTGATTTGTAAGTATACAGTCAATATGAATTTCTCATACTGACCTTTAAATCATATACTTTTAAATATCACAAAGTTAGTCCATAACTCTTCTCTAGCAAAGAAGAGAAAGTGTCTTCCCAGTAAAGATAGCTACATACGGTATATTGCTGGTATTAAGATCCCTGTAGCCAGCAAGGTGCACAAAAGTCCAACCTCTCCATAGCCAGGGTACAGATAAGATTTTGGTAGTAGCTTTATTAACTGTTCTAGGATACTAACATGTGAATAAATGGAAAGTAACAGTTTTTTTTAATATTTAGAATGTCTTTTTAAGGTTAATTTGTTACTTTTATGAGTTTTTTTCAATAGAACTTTTTCTTGTATTCACTCTATTGGTCATGTTATCTTTTATCATTAGATTAATTCACATTTATTTTTTATAATATTCTAGCTTTTAGTAAGATTTCATCTTTTTTCTTATTAATAAAAAATTAATAAGAGGCACTATGCTTTATAGAGTGAGTTCTAAGAGATGTGTGCACTTTAAATTATTTTTCCTTATATATACACCTTATTTTATTACCATTCCGAATAAAGCCATTTAGTCTCAATAAATTATTTTACCAAACTGATTGCTATCTCTGCATGTATGTCCTTAGAATTAGAATACCTCCCAACTGTACTGATTTTTGTGGGACATCAAAATTTGCGGGGCTTATTTGGTCCCACTTATGTAATTCTAAATGTTGGGAGGTTGTTATTAATATTATTGAATGGAGTTTTATCCCATCTGCACTGCTGATAGCTGTTATCTGCATAATTTAAGAATCAGACTACACTAATACTTACTTACCTGGCTGTAATAGCTTGCTAATGGTAAACATTTTACAAAACATTCCCCCTAATTTCTGACACTCTGGGCCTGGTTTACAGGTAGGAGTAAAATCAGCTAAAGGGTACAAACTACGTTGTGATGAAAGACGTGCAAATGCAATTATTTGTATGCATGGAAAATGCTGCCTGATTTTGCATGTAACACATAGATGCTATGCAGCTCTGTTGTTACACTGCAATTTAGAGTTAAAGTAGGACACACCTCTCAATTCTAAATCTGTCCACACATTTAAATATGCCTCACCCCATCCATGCGGCCTTACATGGTACTGCCAAAGTGCAAAATTGAGCATTCTTGCTGGATTTACTCAGAAAAGAATCTGTGCTCCCTGTAAGTGGAAATTAATGTGTGGGAATGCTGCCTTGAGGGGCAAAGGGGTAGACGGAGAGGACTTCCAACCTTCCTTTAGTGATATAATAAAACAGTTTGCCCCTGACACAAAAGGAGAACAGCAGTGTAACTAGGTATATGACTAGGAGATAGAGATGCTCAGGCTCGATTCCCCGAGAACCGTACACACCCAAACATAACATATCCGAGTACCGAGCCGAGCTGGTTTGGTTCTTTTGCGCTTTTTGGAATCGAAAACGAGGCAAAACGTCATTGTTACGTTGTTGGATCTCGGATCTCACAAGTTTTGAATTCTATAAGTACTGCCCTCCACAGCGATCTAGCGCCATTTCACAGAGGGACACAGAAGGGTTAGCACAGTCTGTAGAGCAGTTGGGCAGCAAGCTAGATAGAATAGAAAGAAGAGGGGGTAGCATTGTTCAACAAAATCTACAGTGCCATTTTTGAGAGCTCCATTGCTCCATTGCTAATTATCATTGCTGAAACAGAAATACTTGGGCTGGCAGGCTTGGTGTAAAACTGTAAATCAGCAGTCACATTCTACTGTATTATATAGGTAACACACAAAGAGGAGAGCTCCATTGCTAATTATCATTGCTGAAATACAAATACTAGTCCTGGCAGGCTTTTCTTCTGAATCTGCAGTCAAATTGTATGGTGTTATATAGGTTACACACAAAGAGGAGTGCTCCATTGCTAAGTGTCGTTGTTGAAATACAAATACTAGTCCTGGCAGGCTTTTCTTCTGAATTTGCAATCAAAGTGTACTGTGTTATCAAAATGGATTCACAGTAGTACACAGAAGTGCAGCAGCACCAAGCAGCTTCTGGAACCAGTCATGATAATAGTAATCCCTCTACGTCATCTGGTAAAGCCTTTGTAAAAGTGTATAGTGTTTTTAAGTCAGGGAAATAAAAATGTAAAAAAACACCTTGGTCAAGAAAAAAGACCCTGTAATCCAGGCAAAGTTATCTGCAGAAAAAAAAAAATTGCCAACATGCCATTCTACATACGCAGTGGCAAGGAAAGAATCAGGCCTTTGCCTTTCTCTATGAGTGCAAGTTCTGCAACTGTCAATCAGGCATCTTCTTGTAAAGTCAGTCGTGACCAAGCAAGACCTTGTCATTCGGACTCCAAAAGTCGTGGCCAAATACTTTTTACGTGTAAAAGCCGAGCTGGAAGGAAACAGTAAGGCATTAGAGAAAAATGTATGTTCAGGTTCAGAAATGACACAAATCCCTGAGGAGAGTCCATCCATGAGTGCTATGTATAATCGTGACCATTCTGATAGTGTACCCATAAAAAAGGCCCCTTTCAGCATTTCTGCAGATGTGTGCCTGAACAGCTCGAGTGTAACCGGTGATGCACCAATTGAGAATGCCACTTTGGAATTGCAACAGGATGAGGGGGATATTTGTGTAGCCGACGAGGGCGCTAATGAGGATGTTGATGAGGATGATGTTGTTTGTGTAAGTCCTGCACCAGTGGAAGCAGTGCTGGCACGTAATAAGAAGAAGGTCATTATCATGCCATAAGACCAAAACATCCACTTCTTATTTGTGGAATTATTTTTACCCAAGTCCTGACAACAGTTGTCTAGCCATTTGTAGCATATATAAAGCCGCAGTCAGTCGAGGTAGGGCGCTAAACCATCTAGGAACCTCATCCATGTTAGGCCATTTGAAGCGAGTTCATGGCAACGTGTTGGGAAAATCTGAAACTTATGCTAAAAAAACAACAACAAGTAGTCCATCATCAGCTAGGACCCTTCTCTCACCTACATCCCGATGCCTGCAATCTACACCCACAACACCGTCCTCATCAATATCCTCATCCATATGAAGGTAAAATTAAAAACCTTGTAAGCATGTAACTAATCACTAGGAAAAATCGCTTCAAGTCCTCACTAAGAGTGACAAGGTGCAAGGCCTTGGGTTTCCAAGGATAGGGGTCGATCATATCACTTTCTAGTAGGTCTGGGATATCTCTTATAGACTTCAGACTTCCATCCACCTAAATGTGTTATCTCCTCGATAGAAGACTCGTCTAAAGCCGCAGCAGTAGCTGCCCCAATTCTAAACGAATGGGAACCATAGTTCTTTGGGCTAAGCCGATAAACTCAATGGAAAACTTAAATGTTGCTCTAAATTGAAGTTTACTCAGGGAAAATGTCAATGTGTGTAAACCCTGCAGTACAGCAGCTACGTACTCTGTGAGTAAAGCGATTGGACATATGGTCCCGTCTGCATGTGAAACGATGGAGACCCAAAACTCGTTACATAAATGGTCTTTCTTAGACCTCTAAATATTACCGAGTATCTTTTCAATAGATCTATCTATAACTACAATCGTTGTAGGTGATCCCCAGATCGTAAAATTATATAGTAGTAACAGTAGGCCTCATTCATTAAGGAAAGTACTCATTTTTTTACTTAACTTTTCTCCTGGACAGAACCATTTTACAATGCAAGGGGGGCAAAATAGTTTATTATTTTGCACATAAGTTAAATACTGGCTTTTTTTTCCTAGATCAACTTTAAATTTTACTGTACAAATAAGCTATGAAGTATTTTTGTGTTACATGAAAAAACAGCCGGTATTAACTTATGTGCAAAATAAAAAACTAATTAGCACCCCTTGCATTGTAAAATGGTTTTGTCCAGAAAACTTAAGTAAGAAATCTTACTCAATTTTTTACTTAACTTTCCTTAATGAATCAGGCCCAGTATCCTAGTATATTTCGTAATTATTTATATTCACGGGGAGGTGCTACCACCTAGAACAGTACAGATTCTCAAAAGCAAGAAAGTAAAGATAATAGTAAAGAGTCTGAATGTTGTTACATAAATGTACAATATTGTTAAAAAAAACACCATGTATTCCTCTTCAGTAAACATAGACTTATGTTAAATCAATTAAATACAGTGTGTCAGCAAAGTTAGTAACATGTGAAAAGTGTAGTGGGTAAAAAACTGGACTTTAGGATGATCGTTTATAGTATTGTCTAAAAAGTATGCTATATTATGTCCACAAAATAGAAATAAGTGTAGGTAACAAATGTTACATTGTGGTGCATAAACGCGAAAGAGCCTGAATTATGGTATATAGATTTTACAATGATTGAAACAGAAATACCATATATTCCTTTTTAGTAACACATCGACTTATGCTATCTCAATGAAGCTAGTATTTCAGCGAAATTATTAAAATGTGTAAAGAGTAGTGAGTTAAAAACTGGACATTGGAATGAACTCATTGTTATAGTATATATCTACTATACTATATGTTATAGTATATATCTACTATGCTATAACCTGACCTCAAAATAGAAATCAGTGTAGATTCATTATACCGAGTTAAGATCTGCAATAATAACTAAATGAAAAGCTTTTAGTTATGCTGCAGAATCACAAAATCGTTAGGAAGCTGATATTTTTAGATTGGTTGACAAATTAGTATCAAATTAGACTGAGCCAACAGTGAATATGAATTGTAGTCCAATAAGGGAGCAAAAAATTATGCTCACACACTTATAAGGCTAATGATAAATAAAAGTTTACTTAACAATAATACACATAATGGTCTCTGATTCATGGACAAGATATGTCCCGTAATTAGCCAAGAGTCACTGATAAACTAGATATCCCTTGCGGGACATTTAATCACACTTGCCCCCCTCTGCCCAGCACCTTTAGTGACACATGCCCCTCTCCATCACCTTTCGTCACAAATGCCCCCTCTCCAGCACACCTTCTTCTTACCTTATTCTCCACTGCACAGCATTGGAAGATATCCAGCAGCCCGCAGAGTACCATGTGATCACTGCAGTCACATGACCTGGCATCTGAAGGTACCTGAGCTGAAGGAGATTTAGCCACTACCGATCCCCCTGCACTCAATAAAAAATTTTTTTAAAAAGTACTCTTAAAATATCTTTTTTTTTTTCAAAATTAGGTCTCCAGAGGGGACTCGGGTCACCATGCCCAGGCAATTTTTAGCCGCCCCTTCCCCTCTTGGCGGTTATATATACATATATATATATAATTATTTCTCATTTTATGGGGCATATTCAATTGACGGCGGGATCGCCGAAAATCCCGCGCTCCAAAAATATTACTATTAATACGGTAATATCTCGCTGAATTTCAGCTCACAGCTCCCTGAGCCGCGAGCTGAAATTCAGTGAGTAAATTACCGTATTAACGGTTTTCTCACGCGGGTTTACCGTAATAACGGTAATATTTTTGGAGCGCGGGATTTTCGGCGATCCCGCTGTCAATTGAATATGCCCCTATGAGGCTAATATCATATTAACAGTAAGGGACCAGCAAAAAAAAAATGTTATGCCGCACAGTAGTGCCCCAGTTCACATCATACCTCATAATTGTGCCCCCAATTCATCTTATGCTACACAGTTGTGCCCCCAATTCATACTTTGCCACAATTGCCCACAGAAACAAATAGTATGCCACAGTTGCCCCCAGAAATTCATAGTATTTCACAGTTGCCCCCAGAAATACATAGTATGCCACAGTTACCCCCAGCAATACATAATATGTCACAGTTGCCCCCAGAAATACATAATATATCACAGTTGCCCCCAGAAACACATAGTATTTCACAGTTACCCCCAAAAATACATAGTATGCCACAGTTGCCCCAGAACCACATAGTATGCCACAGTTGCCCCAGAAACACATAGTATGCCACAGTTTCCCCAGAACCACATAGTATGCCACAGTTGCCCCAGAAACACATAGTATGCCACAGTTGCCCCAGAAACACATAGTATGCCACAGTTGCCCCAGAAACACATAGTATGCCACAGTTGCCCCAGAAACACATAGTATGCCACAGTTTCCTCCAGAAACACATAGTATGCCACAGTTGCCCCCAGAAACACATACTATGCCACAGTTTCCCCCAGAAACACATAGTATGCCACAGTTGCCCCAGAAACACATAGTATGCCACAGTTGCCCCAGAAACACATAGTATGCCACAGTTGCCCCAGAAACACATAGTATGCCACAGTTGCCCTAATACATTTTATGCCACAGTAATGCCCCAATACCTTGTATGTCACAGTAATGCCCCCAATACCTTTTATGTCACAGTAATGCCCCCTTCTCTTCACACTTCAAAGTGCCTCCAAAAAATTTTGTAGATAGAGAAAAAATGCCCCCAATGACTCTTATGGCCTCAGAATTGCATGAAATAATTTTTTAGGACACAAATAAATGAATAAAAAATATAATTTCATACTTACCTCTTCCAGGCGTGATCCGGTCCGCAAAGGTGCTTGGGAGGAACTGCGCAGCCGACACTGAACTGCTGCGCAAGCGCAGCAGTTCGGCTCTTCTCCGGCTGTCATTGAGAACGGATGGCGTGCCAGGACTCAAGGGGCTGCGTGCACGCATGCCGGGGGTTGCCGACCCTTGCCCTAGGGGATTAATCATGTTCCTACCCTGCACCTACAGCTGTGTTCTAAGTTAAGTTTTTCTGTGTTCTGGCCAGTTAGGTGCATGTACAATAACCTCATCAGTTGTTGAGGACCCCATCAGAATCTGAAGAATTGGGGGTCTGGTAGGGGGCGCAACTGCAGAAGGACACAGGGAAACCCCATTGTAAAAATGACTGAGGGGATGGGGCCATGATGTAGTGGGTTGGGGCCGGTGTTAGGTTTGTAGCAGGGGACCGGAGGGGGGGGGGCACCCCCCGGCCTAGGGCCAGATGAGTATCTAGGTGGTAGGAGGAGGATGAGCCCCTGGAAACATGGGAGAATAAGCAAGGGGAGGGGTACACGGTACACTGGAAGGGTGGAAGGCCTATATCAAGAAAAGGTTGCTGGAGCAAGGGTATAGGTGGCTGATAAATGGACTGGGTGGGGTTGTCAGCTGCACCTCCCTTTTTGTTGGAGTTTGTGGGTCCCCTGCCAAAGCAGATATAGGGATATTAGGGTGTATAACCATCCCTTAAATTTGGTGAAGGGGCCTGTGTATGCCCAGTAACCTCACCTTTTGTACTGGATAGGAGGGAGGGACATCAATGGGGGGCATCTGAAACAGTTCCCCTACAACCCTCATGTGAGAGAGAGGGGAGGGGGATCCACCCTTTGCAGCACGGCGCCTGCCTGCATGATCCAGAGCACTTGACCAGTGGCCATGTGCCTGGACACAGTGGTCAGAGCTTCATGTGAGCTCCGTCAGAGGAAAAGTAATGAGGCACCCAATGATTAAGATGGGGCTGTCAGGGTTCGCTGACGGTCAGCACAGGCAATAGCGGATGGCTCCCTGAGGTGGCATGGGAACAATTTTGCAGGTTGGCAGAAAACGTTGTTCTCCTTTTAGGGCACTGCATGCAGGGTCGCCATCAGAAATGATGATGAGCGATGAGCGCCCCCCCCATGAGCAACAACGCAACACAAATTTACCTGAGGGCCCACTGTTTTGCAGTCCGCTGGTCTCCGCTACTCTGCGCCGATGTCTTCAGCCTGGCTGTCACCGTGACAGCCAGGCACCAGAATGCGATCGCAGGGGATACAGAATATCCAAGTGTGGAAACTTATATAGAGAAAAAGAGAAACCAAGGACATCCACTACGGATTCTATTGGCTGATGCCAGGAAGCTAACTAAAACCTTAACCCTTAATGGGCAAGTGCATTGTGTACACACACACACACACACACACACACACACACACACACACACACACACACACACACTGGGCCTGATTCATTAAGGAAAGTAAGGCAAAATGTGAAAAAAAGTTTTCTCCTAAATTCCACCCCTTGCATGTTACAATGCAAGAAGTGCAAATTAGTTTATTATTTTGCACTTAAAGCACACAAATACTTGATAACTTTATTTTTACACTGACATTTGAAGTTGATCTAGGACATGTCTTATCCCAATTATAAATATGTCCCCACACTTTAAATTTATCTCTCCCTCCAATGCAACATGCTTTTGCCTAGGTGAAAGTTATAAAAATATTTTCCTTTACTTTCCTTAATGAATCAGGCCCATTGTGTTTAAGTGTGCCTCTCCCTGCCACAGGGCCAAATGACGGTTCTGTGTTGGCTGCACATGATTGGTCACTGTCTTGTTCAATACTCATGCGTAAGGGTTGGTAAGTACTACATGGTTAATCTAATATTGTTAAAACAAGTGGTATATTTTTATTTATTTTTATTTTAGTACACATTTACCTTGTCCCAATGCAACTGGGGAGGGGGGCTGTCAAGAATGCATTTTACAACTAGCACTGTGTTCTGTAGGGCCAAGAACAACAACTAATAGGCCAGAGAGAATAATTATAATTATTAAAGGAATAACTTTTCTAGTAAAATGTAGAGATGAGCACACTCGGATTTCTGAAATC
Organism: Mixophyes fleayi; assembly: GCF_038048845.1. Lineage (NCBI taxonomy): Eukaryota > Metazoa > Chordata > Amphibia > Anura > Limnodynastidae > Mixophyes > Mixophyes fleayi. The sequence continues at coordinate 113,540,912 of NC_134406.1, read as the reverse complement.
CGAGCCCACCCGAACGTTGCCGATCCGAGTCGGATCCGAGACAGATCCGGGTATTGGCGCCAAATTCAAATCTGAAACTGAGGCTCTGACTCATAATCCCGTTGTCGGATCTCGCGATACTCGGATCCTATAAATTCCCCGCTAGTCGCCGCCATCTTCACTCGGGCATTGATCAGGGTAGAGGGAGGGTGTGTTAGGTGGTCCTCTGTCCTGGTAGATCTCGTGCTGTGCTGTTTAGTTCTGTGCTGTGCTGTTTAGTTCTGTGCTTTGCTGTGCTGTGCTGTGCTGTGTTCTGCAGTATCAGTCCAGTGGTGCTGTGTGCTGTGCTCTGTCCTTCTGAGGTCAGTGGTGCTGCTGGGTCCTGTGCTGTGTCCTGTTCAGTCCAGTGGTGCTGTGTCCTGTGCTCTGTGCTTCTAAGGGCATAGTTATTTCCCCAATATTCCCCTGTGTTTAAAAAAATAAAAAAAAGTTATTTAAAAAAATACCAAAAACTAATTTAATTTTTTTTAATTACCACAAAATTTGCACAACCAATCCTACAGTATAAGCCCATTGGTACTGCAATATTACCAAGTTCACACATTCAGCAGTAAAAGTCCAGTGGTGCTGTGTCCTGTGCTCTGTCCTGCTGAGTTCCGTAGTGCTGCTGGGTCCTGTGCCGTGTCCTGTTCAGTCCAGTGGTGCTGTGTCCTGTGCTCTGTGCTTCTAAGGGCATAGTTATTTCCCCATTATTTCCAAGTTTTTAAAAAATAAAAAAAAAAGTTAAAAAAAAGAAAAAATTAAAAATTAAAAAAAATATATATAATTATAACCAAATTTGCAAAACCAATCCAGCAGTATAAGTCCATTGGTACTGCAATATTACAAAGTTCACACATTCTGCAGTATCAGTCCAGTGGTGCTGTGTCCTGTGCTCTGTCCTGCTGAGTTCCGTAGTGCTGCTGGGTCCTGTGCCGTGTCCTGTTCAGTCCAGTGGTGCTGTGTCCTGTGCTCTGTGCTTCTAAGGGCATAGTTATTTCCCCATTATTCCCAAGTTTTTAAAAAATAAAAAAAAAGTAAAAAAAAATAAAAAATTAAAAATTTTAAAAAAAATATATAATTATAACCAAATTTGCAAAACCAATCCAGCAGTATAAGTCCATTGGTACTGCAATATTACCAAGTTCACACATTCTGCAGTATCTTGTGCTACATATAATGGAGACCAAAAATTTGGAGGATAAAGTAGGGAAAGATCAAGACCCACTTCCTCCTAATGCTGAAGCTGCTGCCACTAGTCATGACATAGACGATGAAATGCCATCAACGTCGTCTTCCAAGCCCGATGCCCAATCTCGTAGTACCGGGCATGTAAAATCCAAAAAGCCCAAGTTAAGAAAAAGTAGCAAAAAGAGAAACTTAAAATCATCTGAGGAGAAACGTAAAGTTGCCAATATGCCATTTACGACACGGAGTGGCAAGGAACGGCTTAGGCCCTGGCCCGTGTTCATGACTAGTGGTTCAGCTTCACCCACGGATCTTAGCCCTCCTCCTCCTCCCCCCCTACAAAAAATTGAAGAGAGTTATGCTGTCAGCAACAAAACAGCAAACAACTCTGCCTTCTAAAGAGAAATTATCACAAATCCACAAGGCGAGTCCAAGGATGTTGGTGGTTGTCAAGCCTGACCTTCCCATCACTGTACGGGAAGAGGTGGCTCGGGAGGAGGCTATTGATGATGTAGCTGGCGCTGTGGAGGAACTTGATGATGAGGATGGTGATGTGGTTATTGTAAATGAGGCACCAGGGGGGGAAACAGCTGATGTCCATGGGATGAAAAAGCCCATCGTCATGCCTGGTCAGAAGACCAAAAAATGCACCTCTTCGGTCTGGAGTTATTTTTATCCAAATCCAGACAACCAATGTATGGCCATATGTAGCTTATGTAAAGCTCAAATAAGCAGGGGTAAGGATCTTGCCCACCTAGGAACATCCTCCCTTATACGTCACCTGAATAACCTTCATAGTTCAGTGGTTAGTTCAGGAACTGGGGCTAGGACCCTCATCGGTACAGGGACACCTAAATCCCGTGGTCCAGTTGGATACACACCAGCAACACCCTCCTCGTCAACTTCCTCCACAATCTCCATCAGATTCAGTCCTGCAGCCCAAGTCAGCAGCCAGACTGAGTCCTCCTCAATACGGGATTCATCCGAGGAATCCTGCAGCGGTACGCCTACTACTGCCACTGCTGCTGTTGCTGCTGTTAGTCGGTCATCTTCCCAGAGGGGAAGTCGTAAGACCGCTAAGTCTTTCACAAAACAATTGACCGTCCAACAGTCGTTTGCCATGACCACAAAATACGATAGTAGTCACCCTATTGCAAAGCGTATAACTGCGGCTGTAACTGCAATGTTGGTGTTAGACGTGCGCCCGGTGTCCGCCATCAGTGGAGTGGGATTTATAGGGTTGATGGAGGTATTGTGTCCCCGGTACCAAATCCCGTTGAGATTCCACTTCACTAGGCAGGCGATACCAAAAATGTACAGAGAAGTACGATCAAGTGTCCTCAGTGCTCTAAAAAATGCGGTTGTACCCACTGTCCACTTAACCACGGACATGTGGACAAGTGGTTCTGGGCAAACGAAGGACTATATGACTGTGACAGCCCACTGGGTAGATGCATCCCCTTCCGCAGCAACAGCAACAGCTGCATCAGTAGCAGCAACTACAAAATGGCTGCTCGTGCAAAGGCAGGCAACATTGTGTATTACAGGCTTTAATAAGAGGCACAACGCTGACAACATATTAGAGAAAATGAGGGAAATTATCTCCCAGTGGCTTACCCCACTTAGACTCTCATGGGGATTTGTGGTGTCAGACAATGCCAGTAACATTGTGCGGGCATTAAATATGGGCAATTTCCAGCACGTCCCATGTTTTGCCCACACCATTAATTTGGTGGTGCAGCGTTACCTCAAGAGTGACAGGGGTGTGCATGAGATGCTTGCGGTGGCGCGCAAAATTGCTGGACACTTTCGGCATTCAGCCAGTGCCTACCGCAGACTAGAGGCACATCAAAAAAGCATGAACCTGCCCTGCCATCACCTCAAACAAGAGGTTGTGACGCGCTGGAACTCCACCCTCTATATGCTGCAGAGGATGGAGGAGCAGCAAAAGGCCATTCAGGCCTACACAGCCACCTACGACATAGGCAAAGGAGTGGGGATGCGCCTCAGTCAAGCGCAGTGGAGACTGATTTCCGTGTTGTGCAAGGTTCTGCAGCCATTTGAACTTGCCACACGAGAAGTCAGTTCCGACACTGCCAGCTTGAGTCAGGTCATTCCCCTGATCAGGCTGTTGCAGAAGCAGCTGGAGAAAGTGAGGGAGGAGCTGGTAAGCCATTGCGATTACACCAAGCATGTAGCTCTTGTGGATGTAGCCCTTCGTACGCTTTGCCAGGATCCGAGGGTGGTCACTCTTTTAAAGTCAGAGGAATACATTCTGGCCACCGTGCTCGATCCTCGATTTAAAGCGTATGTTGTGTCTCTGTTTCCGGTGGACACAAGTCTACAGCGGTGCAAAGACCTGCTGGTCAGGAGATTGTCCTCTGAAGAGGACCGTGACATGCCAACAGCTCCACCCTCATTTTCTTCCACATCTATGGCTGCGAGGAAAAAGCTCAGTTTTCCTAAAAGACCCGCTGGCGGGGATGCTGATAACATCTGGTCCGGACTGAAGGACCTGCCAACCATTGCAGACATGTCTACTCTCGCTGCATTGGATGCTGTCACAATAGAAAAAATTGTGGATGATTACTTTGCTGACACCATCCAAGTAGACATGTCAGACAGTCCATATTGTTACTGGCAGGAAAAAAAGGCAGTTTGGAAGCCCCTGTACAAACTGGCTCTATTTTACCTGAGTTGTCCCCACTCCAGTGTGTACTCGGAAAGAGTTTTTAGTGCAGCGGGGAACCTGGTCAGTGAGCGGCGAAGGAGGTTGCTTCCTCATAACGTTGAAAAAATGATGTTTATAAAAATGAATAATCAATTCCTCAATGAAGTACAGCACTGCCCTCCAGATACTACAGAGGGACCTGTAGTTGTGGAGTCCAGCGGGGACGAATTGATAATGTGTGATGAGGAGGAAGTACACACTGTAGGGGGAGAGGAATCAGAGGTTGAGGATGAGGACGACATCTTGCCTCAGTAGAGCCTGTTTAGTCTGTACAGGGAGAGATGAATAGCTTTTTTGGTGTGGGGCCCAAACAAACCAATCATTTCAGCCAAAGTTGTTTGGTAGGCCCTGTCGCTGAAATGATTGGTTTGTTAAAGTGTGCATGTCCTATTTCAACAACATAAGGGTGGGTGTGAGGGCCCAAGGACAATTCCATCTTGGAACTTTTTTTTTTGCATTATATGACCAATCAACAGTCGTTTGCCATGTTCAAAAAGTAAAACCAAATTTAAACAAATTCAAGAAATTAAACCAAAAGTAAAATGCCCTGTCATAATTTAAAACAAGAGGTATTGACGTGCTCTAAAACTACTGTATTGTTGTTTATATTTTATAAACACTACACTTGAAAGCTTGAGTCTTTCAATAAAAAAGTAACTGTCCATTGCACGAATATTTGCAACAGGGACAATTTTAGGGTTAAGAAAGTCAACTAATAACACTTCGACGCTGTCTGTCTTTATAAACACTACACTTGGAAGTTGGAGGAGGTATTGTGGCCCCGGCACCAAATTTACTACCGGGGCCACTCCACTGTGCAGTCCATATTTAGGTGTATCAGATATTAAACAACGGTGACAGTTGATGCCCAATTTTTTAATTATATTGTGGCATCGGTACCAAATTGTGTACCGGGGCCACCACACTACGCAGTCCATACCCTTTTTTGGTGGAATTCTGACCCGTGGAGGGTTTTTTAATTATATTGTGGCCTCGGTACCAAATTGTGTACCGGGGCCACCACACTACGCAGTCAAGATAGATAGATGCGTATCATAGATAAAGTACATTCAGTGGTGTGGGGCAAATTGAAAAATATTCAAAATGCACTGACATTATCAAAAACAAGAGGTTGTCACACGCTAAAACTCCAACATGTATATGATGGAGAGGATGGAGGAGCAGCCGTATGTGCAGTGTAATGCAGACCTGTTGAAGGTTTTTTATATATTTTATTGTGGTGCCCAGTGCCCACTCCTCTACGCAGTCCAGATACATTTATTGGTGCGAATCATAAAAGTTCAGGGTTTTTAATATATATTGTGGTGACCCACTCCTCTACGCAGTCCAGGTACATTTATTGGTGCGAATCATACAAGTTCAGGGTTTTTAATATATATTGTGGTGACCCACTCCTCTACGCAGTCCAGGTACATTTATTGGTGCGAATCATACAAGTTGATGGTTTTCTTATTATATATATTGTGGTGACCCACTCCTCTACGCAGTCCAGGTACATTTATTGGTGCGAATCATACAAGTTGATGGTTTTCTTATTATATATATTGTGGTGACCCACTCCTCTACGCAGTCCAGATACATTTATTGGTGCGAATCATAAAAGTTCAGGGTTTTTAATATATATTGTGGTGACCCACTCCTCTACGCAGTCCAGGTACATTTATTGGTGCGAATCATACAAGTTGATGGTTTTCTTATTATATATATTGTGGTGACCCACTCCTCTAAGCACTCCAGATACATTTATTGGTGCGAATCATAAAAGTTCAGGGTTTTTAATATATATTGTGGTGACCCACTCCTCTACGCAGTCCAGGTACATTTATTGGTGCGAATCATACAAGTTGATGGTTTTCTTATTATATATATTGTGGTGACCCACTCCTCTACGCAGTCCAGATACATTTATTGGTGCGAATCATAAAAGTTCAGGGTTTTTAATATATATTGTGGTGACCCACTCCTCTACGCAGTCCAGGTACATTTATTGGTGCGAATCATACAAGTTCAGGGTTTTTAATATATATTGTGGTGACCCACTCCTCTACGCAGTCCAGGTACATTTATTGGTGCGAATCATACAAGTTCAGGGTTTTTAATATATATTGTGGTGACCCACTCCTCTACGCAGTCCAGGTACATTTATTGGTGCGAATCATACAAGTTGATGGTTTTCTTATTATATATATTGTGGTGACCCACTCCTCTACGCAGTCCAGAAAGATACCTCGTTGCAACGTTTTGGACTAATAACTATATTGTGAGGTGTTCAGAATACACTGTAAATTAGTGGAAATGCTTGTTATTGAATGTTATTGAGGTTACTAATAGCATAGGAGTGAAAATAAGCCCAAAAACTTGATTTTTAAACTTTTTATGTTTTTTCCCAAAAAAATCCGAATCCAAAACCTTAAATCCGAACCGAGACCTTTCGTCAAGTGTTTTGCGAGACAAATCCGAACCCCAAAAATAATGAAAATCCGGATCCAAAACACAAAACACGAGACCTCAAAAGTCGCCGGTGCACATCCCTAGTAAAATGGCGTTGTGATGGAATTTGGTAATGGGGATACAAGACCTCAAGTAACTGTCTAAAACCAGCTGCATTAATAGTGGATATTGGATGCAGATATAATACTAGTATAGTCGCCATGGCGTCTGTGATCCGCTTTGCAGGACTAAAGCTCAAGAATTCTTCTGAGGAATCCTGGATAGTGCAGGAGTCATCTACCCTTAACAACTTAGATGCAGGACTAACTCCAATCTCTACTGAGGATATTGATGAGGAAGGTGTTGTGGGTGTAGATTGCAGGTGTCGATATCTAGCTGAGAGATGTTATCTAGCTGATGCTGGACTGCTTGTTGTTATTTTTTTAGCATAAGTTTCAGATTTTCCCAACAGCTTGCCATGAACCCTCTTCAAATGGCGTAACATGGATGAGGTTCCCATATGGTTAAGGTCCCTACCTCTACTGACTGTGGCTTTACAAACACTACAAATGGTTAGACAACTGTTATCAGGTTTTGGGTAAAAATAATTCCACACATAAAAGGTGAAATTTTGGTCTTATTCCCAGGCATGACAATGGCCTTCTTCTTATCACGTGCAAGAACTGCTTCCACTTGTGCAGGACTTACGCAAACAACATCATCAGCATCAACATCCTCATTAGCCTCGTTGTTAACTACACAAATATCCCCCTCATTCTGTTGCAATTCCAAAGTGACATCCTCAATTTTTGTATCCCCGGCTGCACTTGGGCTGCTTATCCACACATCTGCAGAAATGCTGAAAGGAGGCTTCTTTATGAGTACAGTATCAGAGAGGTCAGGCTTACACATAGCACTCGTGGATAGACTCTCCTCAGGGATTTGTGTCATTTCTGAATCTGAACATACAGTTCCTTCTAATGTCTTACTGTTTTCTTCCAGCTCGGCTTTTACACGTAAAATGATTTGGACACCGCTTTTTGAGTCAGAATGACAAGGCCTTGCATCGTCATGACTGACCTTACCAGAAGATGCCTCAATGACAGTTGCAGAACTAGCACTCATAGAGAAAGACGAAGGCCTGATTCTTTACTTGCCACTGTATGTGTAACATGGCATGTTGGCAATTTCATTTTTTTCTGCAGTTAACTTTACCTTGATAACAGTGTTTTTTTCTTTACCAAGGTAAAAGGTGTTTTTTTCCATTTTTGTTTCCCTGACTTAAAAACACTATGCAATTTGACATAGTATTTAGCAAATGCCGTAGAAGGATTACCATCATCATGACTGGTACCAGCAGCTGCTTGGTGCTCCTGGTCTTCTGTAGACTGATGTGAAATCATATTGATGACACAGTACAATGTGACTGGAGACTTTTAAGAACACTGCTAGTCCTATTATTTATTTTTCAGCACTGACAATGAGCAATGGCACATAGACTGTAGACTGGCAAGAACGCTGGCACCTCTCCTGTTTCTGTGTGAGCTATAACAACACAGTAGAATGTGACTGGAGGATTTTTAGAACACTGCCAGCCCTATTATTTTTGTTTCAGCAGTAAAAACTGCCACCTCTCTTGTTTCTGTGTGAGCTATAACTCTGTAGAATGTCACTGGAGACTCTGAAGAACACTGCCAACCCTTCTCTTTAACTTTCATTAATGACACTCCCCAACTGCACTGGAGACTGTCAAGAACCCTGCTCCCCCTTCTGTGTCTCTCTGTGAAACGGCGACGGATCTCCGTAGAGGGCGTTACTTATAGAATCCAAACCTCACGAGAACCGATGACACAACAATGACGTTTTGCCTTATTTTCAGTTCCGAAGGCACGTGAAAGTACCAAGCCTACTCGACTCGGATCTTTGATGTTCGGGTGGGCTTGGTTTTCGTGAAACCGAGCCCGAGCATCTCTAACTGGAACCAAATTGACCAATTGCCGAAATTAAATGGAAACATTTTTCCTCATTCTCAAAGTTAACTAGAACCTAAATGATGGACCCCAAATGTTGTCAAAAAGCCACAGCAGTTCTGCAACTATAGTGAATTTGGCAATATGTACTGGATATTAGCAGATATTATGCAAACTTTACTTCAAATTCTGTTATGGTAAGAATAGTTCATGGATGCCATACATGCAGCTAGCATAAGACATAATTATGCAGCAGAATAGGTTCAAAGACGAGGAAAAGTAGATTCTATGGCTACATGTATTTCCCTAAAATTGATTATAATGGTTATTGAAGTGTTGAAGTATTTTACAATTTGATTTTGAAATTCTAATAATCACTAATTTCTACTTTGTCTGATGTGGGCAATACATAGCGGGAACCTCATATAAAGTTCTCAAACTAAGACCTCGCTCACCTTTCAACTCGCTACTCTGTGCATGCTGTTATGGTAATTGGACACAAAGCACAAAACACTTGTTCTAACAAGGGATGCTTTACTAAGGAGGCAAAAAGGCCTATCAGCCCTTAATGTTCAACCTCAGAAGGCAAATAAAGTTCAGACATGCATATGATAGAAAGTTTTTCATATATGTAAACCTGTTGGAAACTGGAGAAAATCAAATTGCTCAAATTCAATTGAAAGTGATAGTGTCTAGTAGTCAATTCGCAACTGTAAAGTACATTATGTGTCCAGTTAAAAGTATGGAGGAAACCCCATACCTAAAAAAGTGCCCTCTAAGCACATTTCTCTAAACACAAGACTTGATGCGCCGCTCTGCATACTTTGTACTGTGTAAGGAACATTCAACTTCTCAATGGTAATATAAGACTTTTTTGGAAATCTAGTATAATATAAGGTGCACAAGACCACCAAAGATGATTTTTTATTTTTTGCTTAGTCTTCACAATTTTGCACTTCGCTAAAGATATTGACGTACTACATTAATTTTGACCAGATATACTTCAGTATTTGAATTAACAATGGATAAGTGACAGAATAGCTGAAATAACATTGCCAAAGCAAACGGAACAAATATAGGTCGGAAAGAATACAAGTGAAAACTACAGTATCAATTGACACTTGATGCATTTGTAGCATCTTGAGCTTGTTATAAACAAGTAATTATCCCAAAGTATGTTTATTTTGCATATCTGTTCCTATAAATATTTACATACATGGATTACTTTCCTACTCATTACCTATTATTTTAATTTCATATACTGGAGCATTGATTTTAGTAAACAGCAGTAAAGTGTTCATTTATTTAGAGTTAAACGTATATGTGTTCAAAACATACACATAATATGTGTGTCACAAAAATTGCGTAGTTATGTGGTTATTTGGAGCTGCAAATTGAAGTGATGTGCAACTCAAAATAGTGTGTTATAATGTGTCCACATCAAAATACATTTAAAGTGCATCAAGATAGAATTAACCAAGCAACAGCACTCTTGGTCCTGGGCTGGTTACAGCTAACAAGGTGGGGAGGGGCGGAGTGGTACCTCAGGGTATGACTGGCTGGGCTGTTCACAATATAACAAGAAAACCAGTAGCATGGTGTTCCCTTGTCATAGTGGGACATAGCCCCAGCCTGTTCAGAATAGGGCTGATTTCCCTAGGGGAATTCCATGTGTAAGGAGGTGCAAGACAAATGCATGTATACATATGTTTTGTTCTCATGCGTAGTATGAAAATGCATATTTTACTTTACAAATGGACCTTCAGTATTTCCAACTGTAAATTAGCTCCTGAAAGATTACAAAAAATGTAAATATGATGTAGCTTTCTTTGTTTTCTGTTTTGTTCTTTGATGTTCATATGCATGTTGGAATAGATGAGAAGGTCCCACCAATATGAACGTTGACTCTGGTCTATTAATGTCCATTAAAGTGTCACTGACTACCCTCATTCATGTAAAATAAAACATATGTAAACAAATTAATAAGTCATTATCTGGTGCACTGTAGTCCCCTTAAGCTACTCTTATCAAATTATTGTTAATTACCTAGAGTATTACTAAAGTGACAAGTAATCAATGCTAATTTAGCAGTCCTTCTCAAATGCCCCTTATCCCTCACAGCAGGGAATGAATGATTGTAATTAAATGATCCAAACCTGTTTGTATTACTATTGTGTAAGCAATTCCAGCCGCCCTCCTAATTGTTCTTGCAAATTGATGGTCTGGAAGATGTGATTTAGTTTATATCCTATGGTTGATCATCAGTATGGACCTACCTATCCCAATATTAGGGATCAGATGAAACAGTCAACATGTTACATCATATTACAAATAAGTGTCAAGGAACTTCTGTTTATGTATAGCATGCTAGTTTAAACATTAATTTCTGCCATTTTTTATCTTTTAGGATGGATGGTCTCAGTATCACTTTGTAGCATCATCATCAACTATTGAAAGAGATCGACAAAGACCTTACTCTTCCTCTCGAACTCCCTCCATATCTCCAGTTCGCATGTCTCCTAATAATAGATCAGGTAAATTTTATGGTGCCAACAGCATATTAAACTAATCTAATAAAACAAGAAGGTTTGTATGTATCTAGTTTATTAGATATATCTACCTAATAGTTTGTTGAACCCTATTTGTGCTCCTAACAGCCTGAAATTGTCCCAAACACTTTAAGGTGTAGAACAGAGGTGTAGGTCCAAATTAACTATATATTCCATAATAAGTGTGTAAGTTAACTGATAGTTGATCTCTATTATGAATCCGTAGTTTAATATAGTCTCTGATGTTGAATTGATATCTGATTAATGGGAATTAAATCACTTCAATGGAATAGCTGAATTTACTCACTGTCATGCATCTGATACCATTCTAGAACTTGTAAGCGTTTAACTGATGGATGCACTGAAAAGCTAGGGTGTTAAAAAAATCCAATGGCATTAAAATGTTTCTTTGCTTGTATCAAATAATGCAATGTGTACCAGTAAAACATAATCCACACAATTACAGTGGGTTTAGACATATCCTGCTCCACACATCAGCATGAACCAAGGATGTATCAGAGAAAGATGTTTTTAAATCATCTAGGGGTAATTGTATCAAGCTGATAGTTTTCGGGTGGGTTTGAAAAACCAATCAGATTCTAGCTATCATTTATTTCGTACATTCTGCAAAATGATAGCTAGAATCTTGATTGGTTGCTATAGGCAACATCTCCACTTTTCAAACCCGCTGGAAAACTCTCAGCTTGATACATTTACCCCATGGTGTCCAATATGTGTTCCATTGTTCATTGCAACAAATTAAACTCTATTGGATCATTTGTTGCCATAACCTGAAGTTGTTATTTTCCATATGTTTCAATTATTTCCATTATTATAGCAGTCTATTTCAAACCACAGGATTTTATTTTGGTGGAGGCTCATTCTTAATAAATCTCTTTTACACCAGTGATACCTTATGTACCAAATTCAAATAAAATTGATCACAGTGAGCCTGATTCATTAAGGACAGTTAAGCACAAGTAAGTAAGTAAGGCAAAACCATGTTACATTGGCGGGGGAGGTAAATTTAAAATTTGATGGCAAATTTGTTTAGTTGGTGTAGGGCATGTCCTAGATCAACTTTAAATTTCAGTATAAAAATAAGCTAGCAAGTATTTGTGTGCTACATGAAAAAACAGCCAGCATTTTCCTTATGTGCCAAATAATAAACTCATTTGCACCCCTTGCATTGCAACATGGTTTTGTCCAGAACACTTGAGTAAGAAAACTTACTCAATTTTTTGCTTAACTTTCCTTAATGAACCAGGACCAGTGTCTGTACATATGATGCTGTCTCTAAAAGAGGTAGTTATAGTGTTGGGGACAAACACCCAATCATTACTCATTTTGTGTGCGTAAATTTTACACAGATTAAGCCCAGGCAAGCTACATCTCTATCATCAAGCATCAAACTACTAGCCCCCTGTAATGTCCATGGATCCTTGCTGTCTACCATCTACTGCTACCAGCTTCTGCTGGTAACATGTCCTATAAATAATAATTATAATAATGTAATTGTTTTTAAACTGACCTCAGTATGTGTTATAAATATAAACTTATTCAATCAAGTGATCTGTGGATATAATGGGGGGCGGGGGGAGGAGAGTCAAACCTTTAACACTATTCCATAGACAAAAAAACCTTGTTGTTTAATAGTTTATTATGCACAATTTAAAATTTAAGAAAATGATTGAAACTCTTCCACTGAAACTTCAGAAAGCAATGAAATTGTGACAATTAGGGCAGAAGCATTAATAGACATGTTTCTTGAGCAATACAGACATGGTGCCATCACATCTTGTGGTTAGCTGCAGATTTAGCACTATCATGGAGTTAGATTGCTGTCACTCACAAAATGATGGAGCTGCTAATTCACAGATTTGTGTGTTTACTAGAATACACAGATAATAGTCCCCACAAATTCCCCCCACCCCCTGATTTATGGATGGCAATTTATTTAATAAAGGAAAACCCTCCACACTAGCACAATCTATTTTTAACCACAAACAATATCAATACCGATAATTTCCACAGATATCTATATAAATTTAAGGAGATTTCCTCCAGTGGCACTCTGCAGTGCAGGAGCACTTTTTCAGGTAGTGGGTCTGTTTGTTGTGCCATGGCTGGGGTTTGGATAATCGGAGACTATATGTAGTAGCTGGAGCTGCATTGTCTAGTACTGAAGTAAGTGTTTTTTTTTATAGAAAGAGGCAACCTGATTAGGACAGGACAATGCAGTCATTGGAAAAAATAGTTGTTTTCATGAAAATGAGAAACGGATTGGGTTAAGAGTACTTACGTTCACATTCACGTAAGGTATCAGCCATGTTCCCATACAAATAAGATACCAGCCATGTGCCCATACACATAAGATACCTTCACTGACTTACTTTTCTATTGTCTACTTTCTTCTCTTCTGTCTTCCTTTCTTCAATTTCTCTTCTTCTTTCTTCTTCTGTCGTGGCTGGCTCCTCTCTGTGCCCTGCTCACTCACTGCTCCATTTGTAAAGAATGTTGGGCGTGACATCATCCTGCACATCGCACCTAACATTCATTGCAAAAGGAAAAGGGAGGAGGGCACCGGACCATCATGTGAGTACAATTTTTTTCTTCTTTGTTTCGGTGGACGGGCACGGCACACTGATCATCATTTAAGTGAACCTCAATGGGGGCCGTGGCCAGGGCCGGATTAACCATAGGGCTAACTGGGCTACAGCCCAGGGGCCTTTGGCATCCAGGGGGCCCTTGAAAGTGCTCAGCAGCAGTATTGATCGGTCAGGGGCGGGGGCGCCCCCGGCGTGATCAGTGCTGCTGAGCACTTTCACTGCGGTCCTTCCCCGGCGCACTGTAGTCTACTTACTGAGGATATCTCGGGAGTCTCACTCTCACGAGATCTCCTCAGTAAAGAGCGTACAGCGCGCCGGAGAAGGAGGTAAGTGCCAAGGGGGGGGGGTCGGGCAGCTCGGATCACGGGGGGGGCCCTCATGGGGGAATGGAGGCCCCCTTAGCCCAGGGGCCTCCATTCCCTTAATCCGGCACTGGCCGTGGCACACCGGTTGCGGACCACTGCTGTAGTGGATGGTGATTAAAACATAGTCTCGTTATGTCAGTAGTGCTCGCCATTGTTATGAATACTCACTAGTTAGTGCAGCAAGCACATTTTAAAAGTACTGACTAATTAGTATCTAACAATGTCAGGTGAGTGAGTGAGGACTGTTGCTGCAACTATCTAGGTCAGTGCTTCTCACTGGAAGTGGTTAAATGTTAAATTAGGCCAGACAGAATGTATGTGGTGAAGACACTTGATTATTGCATCTCTGATACCTGCTACTGTATAAGTAGTAGACAGGCACCAAAGACTAGAATGTTGCTGACTGACATAATGATCTCCAATGACTTGTGACAGTGTTATTCAGATCCAGTTTGGATAGCCTAATTGGAGTAAGTCACTTGTCAACCAGCCAGGCAAAATAATATGTGAATCCTGACACTTCCCACCTTATAAGACGTTACATTTTAGCTCAACACAGCAAGGTACATGGTAACACCAGCTTATGGAAATATATAACCTTTACTGCTGTTTTACTAGAGTTGAAAAATAAAGTGGAAACATGACCTATTATGAGGGTACATTTTAACAAAAATAACAAAATGCCAGAATATACAAATAATGGTTTCAAACATGCAGGGACACCCTGAAAACTCACATAAATGCTATCACTAAGGAGAGTTAATCTAATTTCACATAGCATTTTATATCAGTTGAATTGTCACTTAACTAGTGATGTGAGTAAAATCGAACAGCCTGTAGGCTATTCCTCTAAGCTAGATTAGTCACAAGTAGTCTCTGTAAACTAAATCCATTAGCTAATGGGAAACGGTATGCTGCACTGAAGCAGAGAGAACCTTTTCCTGACTCAATAATTAGAGCTGTAATTGTCAGTGTTTGTTGACTCTCACTGACCTTAATCTGGCTCCAAATCATCAGAGAGATAGCACAGGAATAATATCATGCTCTCTCACTTTATATTGTATAGTCATGGAATATTTTGTAACATAGTAACTAATTATCAAACCTGCTGTATCTTTCCTTGCCACTCTGCAGCCTGAGGCGGCAACTGAAATGTCACCTTTCTTATTTATCATTTCATGTTTTTTATGACTCGTGTGCATTGTAAAAGACAAAGATTTTTAAGCATGATTAGATTGTCAGCCATGTACATACCACAACACTTTTTGATTATTGCTTTTTATTCTGTATTGTGTTGCTCACTGTGACATTACATGTTTCTCCTACCTATTCTGCTTAGTTGAAATGCCCTGTGCCTCAATAACAAGTATTTTTGTACTGTGGTTATCTCTTTACAGTTAGGCTGCTTTGTCTATTCATTACTGAATTTGATTGTTCCTTGACAGTCCCTCTCTACTTGTAACCCTAACCAGTGACACTTATATTGATTTTGAGCCTATATTACACATCTGATCCCTGGCCTGTTTCTGAGTACTATTTTGGCTCTTCGATTGTCACCTGTTCCATTCTGTGTCCGATGTTACCTTCCCACAACAAGTAAGTGGGGAAAACCCTACCTCTTGGTGGGGTTTTTCTGGTGTAGACTGGACACTGATTAGACTCCTTGCACCAGGTGAACTAGCTACAATGTTGGCCACTTCCTATCATCTGTAATAGTTTGCTCAAGCCATGGACACCACTGATATAAATGTGCCCTCCTTGGGTAACTTATACCTGTCTGTGCAAGTATCAGGAGATCAGGAGATCATGTGAGCAACTGCACATTATTACCTTTGTACATTGTCTCATGTGTCCACAAACTCTGGAGCTCTCTACAAAAAAAAGCCAAATTCTCAGCCACCAGATGCAGCATCTGCTTTTCAATTTTTGTTAGTTTCTATGATGATCCAGTACTTCAACATCCAGATACTTTCTTCTTTGAAATAGATGATTAATTCATCGAGCAGAGCCTGTGCTACCCAACAGGGATAAGCTTGACAAACAGTGCCTTTGCTTCTGAAAATGATTACTCTATTAAAGAATGAAGATCTTTAGCAGGGGTATTTATTTTGGAAAAATGTAGGAGAAACCCATAATCTCCAAGCCATCTACATATATTATACCACTTATCTGTAGTATTTGCAGTTTGCTTAGAGGTTTTATCATGGACAACTCAGATGGGTACTTTTCTTTCCTTCATTTGACTTTTATCTCATCTATTGTCAAGATTCAAAAAATAATTTTATCCTTTAGATCAAGAAGGTCAACAAGAGCTTTCCCATATAATTGATCATCCTTTTATTTTAGCCACTGTGGCATATATCTAAAATACAACCTTAAAAGAGGTTCACTGCAACAGATCTTCATCCTAAGTTTCTCACTTGGGCTCATGATTGCAAAATCTCAGAATACTCAGGTGGAAAGTAAACCCTGGAACTCATTTGATACTCATGTTGGTTGTTTAGCTAAAGAAAGATATGAGCGACGAAGTTTATGTTCAATATGTACCCAAAATAAAGTTTTTAGACAATCTCCTCATGGTCCGCCTATTCAGTTACCTGTCCCAGTAATCCCTAGACCTATATTTCTTTTACGTTTATTTACAGCATCCCATCTTTCCACAATATCTCATTTCGCATCTCTCAAGAGTTTACAGCCTGACTTGCACAGCTCTTTATTAGTAAATAGTCAATCTTCCACATCTTTCTGATTAAGGGGTGCAAATTGTTTCCAGATTTTGGAGGGCGTTCTACAAGTGATTAGAGTTTACATTGGACTTGTAATCTACAAATAAAACTTCTGTTCTTATTTGTCTCCAATGCCCATCTTAAACTTCATTTACTAATTTCTTTGCCTTCTGGGTATCCTGTCATTGATATCCAATACCTGAACCTCTGGAAATCTGGAGTTAAGGTGGCTAGTGTGGAACTAATGAAATTTGTCTTGTTTCAACTTAAGGTTACCATCTTATCTATGCATACTAATCATCCTCCATAACTCTTTACTTAAACCACTTGTGATCAAACATGAGGAACCCAGGTAGAAGGTAGAATATGGAGCATTATGCTATTACCTTTAACCAGTAGGTGGTCTTGGCCCTGAACCCAGGCTACCAACTAACTTGCTGACCCCCACATTGCATTGGCTATGGGTGTTTTCTCCCTCTATTTTGTTTCATTATTTACTTGTACTAAATACATTATGTAATGTGATCATCTGCAGGAGCCTATGGAAAAACACAACAAAATCCCTTAAATTTTACATTTTATGGACCATCTCTATCTCTCACCAATACCGCTTTCATACTGCCGCCACGGCAATATCCTTGGTTTTTGAAGCCGGGTTTTTGCTGGGGCGCGGAGCGTCCCAGCTCAGAAACACCATTCATACTACACCTCGGACCCGGGAATTTCCCGGGTTGACCCCATTCATACTGCACAAGTCTGTGCCCTGGCAATTTGTGGGAGTCATCACCCACCATTTCTCCTAAACTCCTTCTCAAATCTTCCACGGGCTCCCACCGATGACATCATCCTCCAGAGACAGGCAGACAGTCAATCAGCTTGTTTTCTGTGCAACCCGGGTTGAAAAACCCGGGTTTCACCTTTCATAGTGCAGGCAAACCGGGTCCGACCCGGGAATTACCCCTCGATAAATCCCGGGTTGAAGACCCGGGTTTTTAGACTCAGGATTTTTGACTTGTACCATTCATACTGCACCAAGACCCAGGTCGTTTGAGCTCGCCCCGGCAAAAACCCGGGATTTTGGTGCAGTATGAATGGGGTATAACTGCTGCCTGCTTCTTCCACAGAAATGAGTGTGCAGACAGGATTCGGCCAAATCACAGTGAACAGAATTTCTGAGGCTTCTTTTAATGTTAGTGCCTACTTATGTACCAAAATGCAAGACAATAGTGATTATTTTAATATGACGAAAAGTTTAAGACAGCACATTAAGGGGTAGGGTGTCATTTGCTTAGAGGACTGCACATATATAATGTTTGCTATATATAATGAATGTAGCATTAACTATAGATAAATATTTTTGCAGGCCATTTTTATATGTACTGTTTCACATTTTATATTTTTGTACAATGCTATTCCTAGTTAGCTCCCAGCTACAAATAATGTTTTGTGTTTGCAGTTAGCAGAAAAGGATCATGATGTAATGCACTTTTTGATTTTACGAAATAGAAAAAATGCACTACTTATATTTTAAGGATCATTTGAAACATACAAAAATAAACCCCCTCAGTGCATATTCCATTCTGTGACATCATTTTATGCAAATGTGCCCTTTTTAGTGGAAGCACATGTATTCCCCAATTGTAAAGCACTACAGAATATGTTGGCGCTATATAAATAAAGGATGATGATGATGATGATGAAGTACCTGCATGTGTATGTAGTGTCTATCGTGGTGGGTAAAAGTTGTCATCTTCTGTTGAGAGGAGCTAGGTGGATTGGGGCCTTTTTAGTTAAATATGGACTGAGCACTCTCATGTGAATGCAGCCTCATGCAAAAATGTTATTTTGTTTTGCGGAAGAATTTATTTAATTGAAATTCAAAGGTGTGAGGAGGGCCCATTTGTCAGGTGTTCCATAATTAGTTTGGTGACCGCTGAATTGGATGCACAGGAGTCATCCCATGGTTTCAGTTGTATGACTTTTTTTTATCATGCATGCATTGGAAATGTGCGGGTAAGCTCAATTATATGCAAATAAATATCCATGTATTAAAAATATTTGAATACAAAAATGTGACACATTTAATAGAGGCAGTCCCAATATCCCCTCACTTTCATGATTGATACAGAACTCTTTCTGCCATGTAGGTTTCCATTTGGACACGCGATTTTGCAAAAGTACACAGTATTTGCAGTTACTAAAATAAAAATGTGGCATGTAATCTATGTATGTGGGAGATGGATAAATAGGTGCATTTGTGAAAAATGAAAAGCATAGTGTATTAACATTTATGTATTTTAATCAAATACCTTGTCTGTGCTTGTATATTCCTGAAACCCTGTATTCAGTGGCGGAACTACCGCTACTGCAAGAGGTGTGGCTCCTATGGAGCCAGGAGATGAGGGTGGCTGAGGAATTCTGGTCCACCCTTTCCAACGTTCCCTCTCTGCACTTCTGAGCATGTATGGCAGCCAACAATGTTGTGTTCTACCCCTGCCTGTGTAGTTATTTTTTTATACATCTTGAAGGGCACAGTATACATTTCTCATACATTTCTCTTTTAAATAATGACCTTAATTTCAAAGTCTTCTAATTGAATGTGATTATGCCATACTTCAGGCTTCTCCAGCTTACTTATAATATAGTGTACAATATATAATTTATTGGTGTCACTCTGGCTTCATCCCAATATGCCACAGCTTTTTACAGAGGAGTCATTATATTTGAAATAATTACAATTTCAAAATAATTATATAAAGATATAGAAATTATTTTAGATTGTTTCATATTGAGATCCTAGCTAAGGAAGTAATTTACCACACTGATTATGATCACTACAGCTTTTTGTTTTTTTTGTTTTTTTAAAGCAAGTGCCCCTGCATCCCCTCGGGAAATGATCAGCCTGAAAGAAAGGAAAGTAGACTACGAATCGGCTGGATCAAATGCCACTTATAAAGGAGAACACACTTCTAGAAAAGACACTATGACAGGTATAGATAAAGTTGTATGTTTAATGAGTTCCTATATGTGAAAGACAATACATTGTGTACGGCGAGTGTCAGGAACGTCTGTGGAGGGCAATGTTATATATGATTGAGGATGAACAAAGTGTCAGGCAAATCTTGAGTTTCTATAAATATCAAAATTACAGCTTGTGAATGACAACTACAAAAGAGAGTGGCTAAGCCTAAGATCCTTTAAATTATTAAGCATCCAGTGTCACAAGCAATAGAATCATTCATAAACATTATTTGACAAGCGCTGCCTTTTCTCCCTCCTCTTAAACCTCTGTGTCTCTATGCACATTTTAAAGACACTACTTTGAAAGGTTGCAATAAGAGCACAGTCTCTGTTTCTGTCACTACAGTTGTCTGCAACTCCCACACACCTTCCTTTACAAATCAATAAACAGTAATAAAAAGGCCATGTAGTGGGAAGATGAAAGCAAAAACGGGTGTATTTTACATGCAGCGGTGCCCAGCCGCCGCGACTCTCCTACCTGCGTCCCGGCCATCGCTATGACGACCGGGACGTCACTTCCGGGGGCCAGCCGATCGTTGCCGTAGCAGCGGTTGGACGCTTTTCAGTCCAGCGCCGCGTCCCGGCACTGCGGGGCAGCCGGGCCCGTGCGCAACAGTGTGGCAAACCTGCGGGCTACTTAATAATATTATGGGACAGTCTGTGTGCAATTAGAGAGCTGAGCTCTCATTAGTCTATTTAAGTATTTAAGGCAGAGAGGGCTTAGCCTCCCTGCCGGTTATAGCTTCCAGACTTCTGTGTTGCTGCCTGCTGCTGTGCTGTTGGTGTTAAACCTTTGGACCTCCGTTTGCCGTGTATGACCCCTGCCTGTACCTTGGATTTGTCTTTTTGCCTGTGCCCTTGACCTTCTGGCTTGAACCTCTGATTTGCTCGTGACCCCGACCCCTGGCGTGTTTTCTGACGATTCTATCTAGCAAGTGACCCCTGACCTCGGCCTGTTCTCTGGATACGCTATCTGCTCCTGGGTTCCCCACAGCCGGTACACATTACACGACCCTCTGTTAGTCTGCGGCCAAGTCTGTCCCCACCACTAGGGGCTCCAGTGAACACCAGACTTTCGGAGTAGATTCCGCGTGTTGTGTGCTGGCTGGAGGGGTTCCTAACATTATAACCGGCCCAAAGTTCTGGCAGGTCACATCCAGTCCATCTCCCAGGTGGTCCAAAACCTTGTTCAATGATTATCTGCTCAGGAAGAGGCCACCAGAGCCACACAAGTTCAAGTCCAGCAGAACCCGTTAGCTCCTGCCGTGGAGCCCAAGCTGAACTTGCCGAATCGATTCTCTGGGGACAGAAGTCTCTTCCGTAATTTTAAGGAGAGTTGTAAACTTTACTTTCATCTCCGACCCGCTCCTCCGGCTCTGAACAACAAAGAGTGGGTATAGTGATTTCGTTGCTTCAGGTGGACCCGCAGTCCTGGGCCTTCAGCTTGCCTTCTGACAGTCCTTCGCTAAGGTCTGTGGATTATTTTTTCAAAGCCCTAGGCCTCCTGTACGACGACCCGGATCGGGTAGCATCCGCTGAGACCCACCTCAGATCCCTAAAACAAGGCCGGCGCTCTGCAGAAGAATACGCTGCCGAATTCCGGCGCTGATCCACTGACAGTGAGTGGAATGACCCAGTTTTACGCAGCCAGTTCCATTTGGGGTTGTCGGAACAAATAAAGGATTCCCTGGTACAGTACCCTTCACCTACCTCCCTGGAGGGACTTATGCAGCTCACGATCAAAATTGATAGATGCCTCAAGGAAAGAAGAGCTGGGAAGGAAGCACCCACTCCCAGTACATTCCTTTCTGTGCCTCCTTTTAATATGGAAGCTGTGGAACCTATGCAGCTAGGCGCCTATCGCCTCTCCCAGGAAGAGAGAACTAGGAGACGCACCTTAGGCCACTGCCTATATTGTGGAACTAAAGGTCACCTTCTGCGCTCCTGTCCCAACAAGTCGGGAAAAGATCAGACCTAGAGAAGGTGGAAGAAATTCATCTAGGTCTGCAGTTTATTGCTTCCAAAATTGCCTTATTAGTTCCCGCTCATATTTCCTGTGGATCACACTCCTCTGTCATCTCAGCATTTATTGATAGCGGTGCCGCAGGCAAATTTCTGGATATCAGTTTTGCCAAGTCCATTGGAATCCCTTTCATGAAAATGAATTCCGCTATCACTGTTTGTGGTTTGGATGGGGGTCCCTTACCCGGAGGCAGGATTTCCTTCACGACTCCACCCTTACGACTTACAGTTGGGTCTTTTCATTCCGAAACCCTGTCTCATCTCCTCATTGATTGCCCTTCCGTTCCACTAATTCTGGGTCATCCCTGGCTCCACCTAGTGGCTCCCATCACTGCTCTTACCCGCAAAGGGGCGGATCCCTGTAATTAGTCACCGGAGGCCATTGCATCATTCAAAGCTCTTAAGAATGTGTTTACTACTGCTCCGGTCCTCAAACATCCTAATCCGAAGTTGCCATTTATTCTGGAAGTGGATGCCTCGGAAGTAGGCGCTGGTGCTCTCTTATCCCAGAGGGACCCCGGTGATCATAAAGTGCATCCATGTGCCTTCTTTTCACGCAAGTTTTTGGTTGCCGAAGTCAACTACGATGTGGGCAATCGGGAACTCCTGGCAGTCAAGTGGACGTTCGAGGAGTGGTGTCACTGGCTTGAAGGAGCAGTTCATACAATTTCTTCTTGTCTTCACTGATCATAAAAACCTGTTGTACATTGAGTCTGCCAAACGGTTAAACTCCAGACAAGCTCGATGGCCTTATTCTTTACCCGTTTAAATTTTGTCCTAACCTACAGACCTGGCTCTAAGAATACTAAAGTAGATGCTTTGTCCAGGAGCTTTCTACCTCATCAACTACACACTGGTGAACCTTCACCTATAATTCCGGCTTCTATCATTCACGCCGGGTTGACTCAGGACTTAGGAAACACCGTACGTCAGTTTCAAAAGATAGCCCCTGCTGAAACACCTGCGGGGCGTCTTTTTGTGCCGGTGCATCTACGTAGAGCTGTCCTCTCTGAGGTCCATGAGAACAAATTGGCCGGGCATCCGGGTATCTCTAGAACACTTGAAATCCTTACACGTTCTGTATGATGGTATTCACTGTCCTCAGATGTTGAGAGCTCTGTCCGCACTTGTGAAGCTTGGGCAAGAAACAAAACCTCCAGAATCTCTCCATCAGGTCCACTTATGCCTTTGTCTACACCTATGAAACCCTGGACACATCTGTCAATGGATTTTATTGTGGATCTGCCATACTCTTCAGGAAACAACACTATTTGGGTTATAGTGGACCGTTTCAGTAAAATGTCCCATTTTGTTCCTCTGACCAAGCTCCCTAGTGCTCAGGATCTGGCTGTGTTATTTGTACAGCATGTTTTCTGTCTTCATGGCTTAACCATTGACATCGTTTCGGACCGGGGCTCCCAATTTGTTGCTCAGTTCTGGAGGTCCTTCTGTAGCATCCTTGGGATTAACATCAGTCTCTCTTCAGCCTATCATCCTCAATCCAATGGACAGACTGAAAGAGTGAACCAATCGTTGCAACAGTTTCTACGTTTCTACACTACTGAGTTTCAAGACAATTGGTCATCTTTGCTTCCGTGGGCTGAGTTCGCATATAATAACGCCTCTCATTCCTCCACTCAAACCTTTCCTTTTTTCTGTAATTTTGGTTTCCATCTGAGATCCAATTCCTTGTCCTTGCTCAACTCTTCTGGCCTTCCGGAGATCCGTTCCACGGCTTCATACCTCAAGTCTGTTTGGAAAAAAGTGCATGCTGCATTATTACGGGCCTCTTTCCAGTCTAAAAAATTTGCAGACCGTCATTGGAAGGACTGTTCATTTAGGGTGGGGCAAGAAGTCTGGATATCCACCCGCAATATCAAGCCCAGACAGTCCTGCAAAAAATTAGGCCCTAGATTTATTGGCCCATTACTGATCACCAAGCAGGTCAATCCTGTCGCCTTCAGGCTAAAACTTCTTCGTTCACTTAGGATGCCGAACACCTTCCACTGTTCTCTTCTGAAGCCTGCTATTCCTGCACGCAAGTCTAGGCTCCGTTACTTACGAAAGTCTCAGCCTGTCATCCCGGAAGGTCACAAGAGATTCCTGGTGGAGAAGATTCTGGACTCCAAAAAGGTCCAGGGGCAAATCCATTTCTTAGTTCAGTGGAAAGATCGTGGTCCGGAGAAACGATCTTGGATTCCTGGAAAACCTGGATGTCTGGGTGCCTTGACCCCTCCTCAAGGTGGGGTACCGTTACGAGCTGAGCTCTCATTGGTCTATTTCAGTATTTAAGGCAGGGAGGGCTTAGCCTCCCTGCCGGTTATAGCTTCCAGACTTCTGTGTTGCTGCCTGCTGCTGTGCTGTTGGTGTTAAACCTTTGGACCTCCGTTTGCCGTGTATGACCCCTGCCTGTACCTTGGATTTGTCTTTTTGCCTGTGCCCTTGACCTTCTGACTTGAACCTCTGATACTGCTGATTTGCTCGTGACCCCGACCCCTGGCGTGTTTTCTGACGATTCTATCTAGCAAGTGACCCCTGACCTCGGCCTGTTCTCTGGATACGCTATCTGCCATAACCCTCTGCTCCTGGGTTCTCCACAGCCGGTACACATCACACGATCCTCTGTTAGTCTGCGGCCAAGTCTATCCCCACCACTAGGGGCTACAGTAAACACCAGACTTTCGGAGTAGATTCCGGGTGTTGTTGTGCTGGCTGGAGGGGTTCCTAACACAAATCAGAGAATTTAATTGAAGAAGTCAGTCCCAGTTGTAGAAAGAAAGAGAGGTTGGTGATGAAGAGGGTGGGTTTCCCAGCAGGCAGACTCAAGATATTGGGTTGCATAAAATTAAAATAGTTACTATTTCACAGTACTAAAACCACTCATTAAATATGTAACATGAGTAGTCAGTGCATAATGGCATCAGCGTGATGGAAGTTACTTGGTATGTCAGGGAGACATGCCACTGATTTGGCTAGATCAACAGACAATGCAACTAACACTATTGCTCCTGCCAGTAATTCTGAATTAAGGTTTTACAATATTGCTTTAACACATGCCCTAAATATTTGCTTGCACACAGTGGAAGACATTCTAAAATCTTTTGTGTGTTGGCTGATCAAGCATAAGAAATTTAATATTATTTTCTATTTATTATTATTATTATTATTATTAATATTTTTTTGTTGTAAGGCACCACAAGGTGTCCGCAGCGCCATACAGGAACAAACAGTAGGACAGTACAAGGTAAACATTACTGTACAATAAACAAGTAGCACTGTAACTCAGGTAACTCAATGCACAGCTAATAATAAAGGGTGGTGGAAAGTCAGAGGAGCAGTAAACCTGTGCCCAAGAGTGTGGGTGCAGCTAACAGGTTAATAGCTACTGACAAGTAAAGCAGGGATGGAGTCAGTGGGTTCAAGAAGGAAGTGGGCAGAGTAGCTGTGTAGCAGAGTTAAAAGTAGTGGGAACAGGAGCAGATTGGACTCTGCTCAGAGGAGCTTACAATCTCAGTGAAGGGCAGACAGAGAACACAAGGAAAGTGAGATGGGGATAGGGTCAAAGGGAGCGAGAAGGAGGAAGGGGAAGAGAGGGAGAGGAAGCTGACCGGTGCGGTACAGATAACTGAAAGACTTTTAAGAAGAGGTGGGTTTTTAATGCCTGTTTGAAATTGCTTAGAGTGGGGTAAGTTCTGATAGCACGAGGGAGATCGTTCCAGTGGAAGGGAGGGCAACATGGGAGAAGTCTTGAATACGTGAGTGAGATGAGGTAATCGGACGGGAGGAGAAGCGATGATCATTGGCCAATCGCAGAGGGCGGGAGAGTGAATAGAGAGGAGGTTGGGGATGTAGGGAGCAGTGAAGTTGGCAAGGGCCTTGCAAGTGAGGGTGAGGAGATTGAAGATGATTCTCTAGGGGAAGGGGAGCCAGTGAAAGGCATGGTTAAGAGGGGAGACAGATGTGGAGCTGCGAGAAAGGAAGGAAGTCTAGCAGCAGCACTGAGTGTAGAACGAAGAGGAACAAGATGAGAGTGGGATTACCAGTGAGGAAAAGGTTGCAGCAGTCCAACCGCGAGATGATCAGGGAGTGGATGAGGGATTTGGTGGCGTCCTGGGAGAGGAAGGGCCGAATCTGAGCAATGTTGCATAACTGGAAGTGGCAAGATTTGGCAAGAGAATGAATGTGGAGGGCAAAAGAGAGAGAGGAGTCAAGGATGATATCCAGGCAGCGAAGTTGGGGAACAGATGAGATAGTGATTTTAGTTTTGTGGATGGTGATTATGGGAAAAACTCTTAGGAGTATGAGTTTGCTGAACAGAGTAGCAGTCCTATTCTCTAGCCTCCTATCTACTTAGGCGGTGCTTTAGTGAACCCGGACATCGCCAACCCTCATCGTGCCAGGTGGGAAGAAGTATTTTGACACTTATCCCTTGTACTTATTGCCAGCAATGGTCTTCCTCTTCCCACTCAAGTAGTTGTGGAGAATGCAGACATGATGTCTACAGGGTGAAAAAGACAGTAATATTGGCAGAATAACATTGAGAATGCACCTGCTAAAGCAAATCTTAAATTGGAGTTAATGTAGAAGGCTGACAATTTAACATTACAGACTGTTTCTTACTTTCCACCCATCTTGGGACCAGTCCACGCATATAGAAAGTGTTGTGAAATCTTAGCTATCAAGATGATGCACTTTACTTTTGGGAAGTCTGAGTAATTCTGCGATTTATGACACACCTTGTCCAACCATCACCAGCCACCATTACTATAAACCAGGCCTTGGATAAAGCCAAGGAGTGTGATGTCTAATCATTTCCATGCTCACTGGGTATAATTTGTGGAGGATGATGTCAGATATAGAAATAAGAGTGTATGAGATGGAGGCAGGGAACTAAATATTCATAATGGAGGAGCGCATTGTAGAATATATATGTACTGAGAGACATGTGGTATGATAAACAGTGTAGAGTATTAATGGCTATAATGTGCATTGTCCATTTTTTTGACAACTCTTCGCCTACGGAAACTCTTCGCCTGCTTTGGATAGCAGGGTTCGCTTCCTTTCATCATCATCATTTATTTATTTATTTATATAGCGCCACTGATTCCGAAGTGCTATACAGAGAACTCACTCACATCAGTCCTTATCCGATTGGAGCTTACAGTCAAAATTCCTTAACATACACACACACATACAACGACAGACAGACATAGAGACTACTGTCAATTTTTTTTTTATAGCAGCCAATTAGCCTACCAGTATGTTTTTGGAGTGTGGGAGGAAACCGGAGCACCCAGGGGAAACCCACGCAAAATGGGGAGAACATACAAACTCCACACAGATAAGGCCGTGGTCGGGAAGTGCTAACCACTAAGCCACCGTGCAGCGTTCCTTTCATCATCATCTTTTTCAAAACCACACTTATAATAATTAACATATACTGTACCCTCCAAGTTTTATTCTTAAAAAAATACAATAATAAAAGATACATCCCTAAGTAGTCTAAATGTCCCAAATATTGCAATTTTATTTAGGAGGGATACATATGTCGCTAGATACACTTTCATACATTTAAATGTTCAAAGAATATACTATAACAGAGAGGCAGTGGCGCATGCACCCTCCCCTCCGTTAACGAAGTGCCCCACATATTGGCACTGTACTATACAGCAGCCGCGGCGCTGTCAAAGAAGCTTCCGCGGCGGTGCTGTATTGTATACAGCACCGCCGCGGACGCTTCTTTGACACCACTGTGGCTTCTGTATAGTACAGTGCTGCCGAAACGGAGCTGCGCATGCGCAGCAGCTCTCTCGGTTTTTTTTGTTGGGTTTTTTTTTTTTTTTTCGGTGGGGGGGGGGGGGGGAACCCCCTTCCTAACAATCCTGCGTGCGCCCCTGAGAGGGTCCATAGATTCTACTTTTTTCAGTCATTGTAATTGTCCCTGCTGTACTTTAGGGTCTTTTTGACTATTTAAGAAGAGTTATACAATACAGTTATCTTTAAAGAGTTTCTTAAACATGTGACTGATATAAGTCCTATGATCAAAGTCCACTGTGTGCAATCACTTGATGTCTGTGGATTGTGTTTCTAGCAGCTTATGTCTTAAATATGAATTTCATTTCAAACCCAGTTGCCATTACCTTAGAGTTTTAAGATGTAAGAGAATAGATAAACTACAGTAGATAAACTACATTTTCTTTAAACCACCATTTAATTAATAAAGCTTAACACCCATTCCCACAACTTTTCTGCCTACAAATGAGGTTTCTACATTTAAATTCAACAAAAATGTTTATAAAGAATAATGCAGGTACATTTTCTTTTCATGGTGTTTAAGTTTTATTTCCTCGAAAGTTGCAAGGAAGTTCTGAAAACCCTTGTGTGAACAGACACTAGCACAAGACTCAC
Source organism: Mixophyes fleayi (assembly GCF_038048845.1). Taxonomy (NCBI): domain Eukaryota; kingdom Metazoa; phylum Chordata; class Amphibia; order Anura; family Limnodynastidae; genus Mixophyes; species Mixophyes fleayi. The sequence goes on along the minus strand of NC_134406.1, from coordinate 113,512,854 downwards.
ATAACTATAATGCTGCTTAGGTATCAAAAAGCTTTAAAGAAAATGAGCCACTCTTTGAAGCATAGGCTTCTTTCTTTCCACAATGCCATCAGTATTTTTTTATTTTGGGAGGGGGTGACTGGATTATTGTTGATCTCCATTAGGAAAGTGATGGGCTATTTTGACAAGGAGTGAGCTTTGTAATCATATCTGGACAATGTGGCTGTCATTGACCTGAATTGATGGTACTGGTTTCTGCCATAGGTGCCATATGTAAAAAGCTTGAACTACGACCTAATGGTTTGTTGAGACAGTAGGAATAACTAAAGTTGTACTATTTTGGCTTAATTCCTATGAGTACTCACCCCTTGGGATAAAAAGCAGACCAGATATTCTTCTCAGTAGGGAACTGTGAGAAAACTTACCGCTCCTCGTTCCTGTGTCCCATCCTGTCAGCCGCATGGCACTTCTGGGTGCGCGGCGGGGTTGGTCACATGATCCCTCGGTGTGGATTTTGAATCCCTCCTTCCTGTATAAAAGAAACACTCTGACGCTAATCTGTGTCAGAGCAACAGGTTACTTACCTACTGACTCCCGTAAGATCTGCTTGTGCTTGTGGTTCTTCTGACTGCTGATTACCTCCTGTGTACCAGACCTGGCTTGGTTACTGACCATTCTCCTTGGATCATCCCTGTGTAAGGTCAGACATCTGAACTGTGTACCAGGCCCGGCTTGCTTACCGATTACTCCTTCTGGATCTTTCCTCTGCAAGATTGATATCTGTACTGTCCATCGGATCCACCCCAGTAGCTCCAAAGGTACTGCTTTTGTTTATTGCTCCGCTGCCATTTCTTCTATCTATCTCTCACATCTAGGGGCCAAACCAAGGGTCGCGACCTGCTGTCTTCCAGCAGATAAACCCACCCCGCCTTGCAGCGGTTCTTGTAGAAGACCAGGGGGCTGTTAGACTCAATGCCTTGCTAGGCCAATGTCAATCTAGACTGAGGGAATATCTCTGAGCGTACCAGTTTGCTCTGACCAAAAATGATATGGACGAACCTGGAAATCCTTTGTCACAAGATCTTTTAAGGCAACTAGTAGGACGTGTGGAGAAACAAGAAAAGAACCAGACACAGCTTTTACAGTTTTTGAGGGGACTTTCAACCCACATGGATACCTTGCAAAACACTCTTTGCTGCCCATGTTAATCCTTCACCACCTGATCTTTCAGCCCAAAGTGCCACTGCTTCCCCGTCTACTTCTTATCAGCTCCAGATTCCCAATTCTCGGTTTGACAGTGATCCCAAATCTTGCAGGGGTTTCTTAAATAAATGTGCTATCCAGTTTGAACTGCTGCCAGGAAACTTTCCAACTGATAAAACTAAGGTTGCATTTATCATTTCCCTTTTGTTGGGTCAGGCCTTGACATGGGCTTCTCCACTTTGGGAGCGCAATGATCCCCATTTACAAGTGTACAGTACATTCCTGGAGTCCTTCAAAACGTATTTGATGAACCTGGCAGAGTCTCCAATGCAGCTTCTGGTCTTCTTCATTTACTTCAAAGGGCACTTCCCTTGGGTCAGTATGCCATCCGCTTCCGTACCCTAGCTTTTGAGCTGCGATGGAACAACGAGACTCTTGTAGCCACTTTCTGGCAGGGGTTTTCCGATCGAATATATAATGAGCTGGCTGGTTGGGAACTTCCCTCTACCATTGATGCCTTAATATCCCTCTGCAACCAGATTGATATTCGTTTCCAGGAGTCAGGAGAGAGAATTCTCTCATCACGCTACTCCTCCTCTGGCACCCAGGTTCCAGATCCCAGTGACCCCTGCTGAAGTACCAATGCAATTGGGTCAAACACGCCTCTCATCCGAAGAAAGATAGAGGCGTTTCAAAAATAATCTATGTCTATATTGCGGTGAACCTGGACATCTTCTGAGTATTTGTCCTACACGGCCAGGAAATGGGAAGGCCTACCTGGCTCTGAAGAGGCTAGGTTAGGTATAACAGGGACTTCTCTGTTTGATTGCAATTTCTCAATCGAGGTTTACCTTCATTACTCTAATCACCAACTTTCTCTGTTAGCACACATTGACTCAGGCACAGCAGGAAACTTCATTTCTGACGAGATAGTGTAACAGTGATGTAACGTGTACAACAATGCAGAATGTAGGTATAAATATGGAGTACTTGCCTTACTCTAGATCAGCGCTGGCCGGCCGGTGGTGCGGAGTCTAACGAACCCCCTGGTGTTCACCAAGAACCGCCGCAAGGCGGGATGGGCTTTGCTGTGGAGGCTCGCAGGTCGCGGTCCACTGGTCTGCCTCTAGAGGTAAGGATAGGAGGTAGCCCACGATACACTGGAACTGGATGGTAGTATCAGGATAGCCGGGTTCTGGTACACTTGGAGTGGAGATAGATACGTAGTCAGCAAGCCTGGGTCTGGTACACTTGGAGTGGAGATAATCTGAGCAGTCAGCAAGGAGAACAGGTACACGGAGAATCACGAGGAATCACCAAGTCATGGAACATAGGAAGTTGCTCTGATGCTGCCCAGGAGTCAGAGCAGGTCTTTAGTAGTTTAGCAATTCTGAATTCCCCGCCCCGACTGTCACGTAAGAGTGCCGCCGCGACCCGGAAGGGAAAGAGGATTGCGGCGCTGGAGCGAGGACAGGTGAGTTGTAACAGATAGCAGCCAAGTTATCCCTACCCACTATTCTCCTCCCTCGACCTATCGCTGTTACCGCTATTGATGGTAGCAGGATTGTGGAGGCTCAGTTAAATTTCGTACTATGCCTGTATCTCTTCAAATTGGTGTCCTGCACAGAGAAACCGTTTCCTTCTTAATTATCCCTAAGGCAATTAACCCTCTGGTCTTGGGACTACCCTGTCTCAAAACCCATTCTACAGTTCTGGATTGGCAAAAGCCTCAGGTGTTATCTTGGGGACCCTCCTGTCACTCCCTTTGTCTACAAAGGGTGACTATTCCTGTAAAAGACCCTGTATCCACAGCCTCCACTCTTTTGGATAGCCCTGCTCCATACACTTCCTTTTCAGATTTCTTCTGTGAACAAGAGGCCTCCAAACTACCACCCCATCGGCCTTGGCATTGTGTGATAGAATTGCTTCCTGATAAGACTGCCCCACGTGGACGAGTATATCCCCTCTCCCTACCTGAATCACAGGCTATGTCCACTTATATTAAGGACAACCTAAAGCTAGGGTTCATAAGGAAATCTACTTCTCCAGCTGGGGCTGGCTTCTTCTTTGTCAAGAAAAAAGATGGAGGTCTACGCCCATGCATTGATTATAGGGGTCTCAATTGTATTACTGTAAAGAATAGATATCCTCTACCCCAATCTCAGAACTGTATGACAGAATAAAAGGAGCTTCCATCTTTTCCAAGTTGGATTTATGTAGTGCTTATAATTTAATCCGGATCAAAAGAGGGGATGAGTGGAAAACAGCCTTTAACACTCATAACGGCCACTTCGAATATATGGTGATGCCCTTCGGGCTGTGTAAAGCCCCTGCAGTTTTTCAGCATTTTATGAATGAGATCTTTTAGGACATGCTTTATCGCTTTGTAGTTATTTATTTGGATGACATCCTCATTTACTCTTCTGATCTAAATTTCCATTGGGAGCATGTGTCTACTGTCCTGACTCACCTTCAGCAAAATCAATTATTCTGCAAACTCCAAAAATGTGTCTTTGAAAATGAACGTCTGGTCTTTCAGGGTTACATAATTTCTGGCTCTGGACTCCAAGCAATTCTAGAATGCTGCCTGTCGGCCTTAAGGCAACTCAGCGATTCTTAGGATTTGCTCATTTCTATTGACAGTTCATTCGTGGATTCTCTTCCCTTGTGACACCTATCACTGCCCTGACTAAACACTCTGCCAATTCTAGTTTGATCACCAGAGGCAGTTAGAGCATTCACACTACTAAAAAAGGCATTTACTACTTCACCTGTGTTATAACAGCCTGATACCACTCATCCTTTTCTGCTAGAAGTTGATGCTACATCTGTTGGAATTGGGGCTGTGCTGTCTCAAAGGTCTCCTACAGGAAGAATACTGCCCTGCGGATTCTTCTCCCGAAAGTTGTCTCCTGCGGAGAAGAACTATGGCATTGGTGACCGTGAGTTAAAACTAGTTTTAAAAGAGTAAAGACACATCTGTTATACTTACAATCTGCTACTTGCTTGAACTCTCGACAAGCCAGATGGTCTTTATTTTTCTCGCAATTTAATATCTGCATCACCTTCAGACCAGAATCAAGATCAAAAAAGCTGATGCCCTGTCTCATTCTTTTAACCCTTTAGATCTAGAAGAGTAGGGCAAGGTAAAACCTATTCTGGATCTTGAATATATTGTGGCTACTACATCCACAGGTCTAGAGGTTCCCAGAGGAAAAATGTTCATACCTTCTCATCTTCAATGCAAACTTCTTAAAAGGACTCATGCCTTCCATTTTTCTGGTCATGCCGGAATCAAGAAAACCAAAGAGCTAATTTCCTGTAGTTATTGGTGGCCATCCCTATCTTCTGATGTTCAACAGAACGTCTCTTCCTTCACTACCTGTGCACAAAGCAAGATTCCCAGACAGAAGCTATATGGGTATCTACATCCTTTACCTGTTCCGGATCGTCCATGGAGTCATCTATCAATGGATTTTATCACTGATCTCCTATTAGCCAAAGGTTACTCTGTAGTCTGGGTAATTACTGATCGCCTCTCTCTCGAGCAGCCCATATTGTACCCTTGAAAGGTCTACCTTCTGCTTCTTTCCTTGCTCAACTCTTCATAAAAGAGATCTTTCGTCTACCTGTATGCCCGGTTGAAATCATTTCAGATCGCGGTACCATGATCGTGGCTAAATTCTGGAGGGCCTTTTGTCGCCTTTGTGGAATCAAGTTAAATTTCTCCTCTGCCTATCATCTCCAGACCAATGGTCTCACTGAAAGGACGAATCAGGTACTTGAAAAGTTTTTAAGATGTTATATTTCATTTTCTCATGATAATTTGGTTGACTTGTTACCCTGGGCCGAATTCGCCCATAATAATTTATCTCATGAGTCTACTTCCGTTTCTCCCTTCTATATGCTTCAAGGGTTTCACCCGAAGCTTCCTCCATTTGCAGACCTTCCTCCCTCTGGGGTTCCAGGAGCTGATTTTCTGTTTCAAGATTTCTCCTCCCGTTTGTCTTCGGTCAAGCAAAATTTAACTCAATCCTCTCACTCCAGTAAGAGATTCTCCGATCAAATAAGACGACCTACCCTCTTACTCAGTCCTGGAGATAAAGTTTGGCTGTGTACACGGAATCTCCGGCTCCAGATTCCTTCCAGGAAGTTTTCACCCCGGTTTATTGGTCCATTCAGAATCTTAAATCCTGTAGCCTTCAGACTGGAATTTTCTCCCACCTTGAAGATTCCTAATGTCTTTCATGTCTCCCTGCTTAAACCGGTGGTCATTAATAAATTCTCCTCCTGTACCAGAGATCCTCCTACTTTTCTGTGCCAAACCAGAAATTTGAGGTTAATGAGATCATCAATTCTCATATCTCCAGAGGAACTCTTCAATTTTTAGTCGATTGGAAGGGTTATGGTCCTGAGGATAGCTTCTGGGTTCCGGCTCGAGATCTTCATGCCCCTGATCTCCTAAAACATTTCCACAAAAAATTTCCTGACAAACCTTTTAGGGTGTCCAGGGTCCACCTCTAAAAGGGGTGTACCGTTAGAAAACTTACCCCTCCTTGCTCCTGTGTCCTGTCCTGTCAGCCGTGCGGCGCTTCCAGGTGCTTGACGGGGTTGGTCACATGATCCCTTGGCGGGGCTGGTCACATGATCCTGCAGCTGGGGTTTTGAATCCCTCCTTCCTGTATAAAAGAAATGCTCTGACGCTAACCTGTGTCAGAGCAACAGGTTACTTACCTACTGACTCCCGTGAGATCTGCTTGTCCTTGTGGTCCTTCTGCCTGCTGATTGCCTCCTGTGTACCAGAACCGGCTTGCCTACTGTCCATTCTCCTTGGATCATCCCTGTGTAAGGTCAAACATCTGAATTGTGTACCGTGCCTAATTACCGACTAATCCTTCTGGATCTTCCCTCTGCAAGATTGTGCACATCTGTACTGTCCATTGGATCCACCCTAGCATCTCCTAAGGTACTGCCTTTTGTTTATTGCTCTTTTTTATTTTTTTTTTGCCATTTCTCCTATCTGTCTCTCACGTCTAGGGGCCGGACCAAGGGCCGTGACCTGCAGTCTCCCAGCAGCTAAACCCACCCTGCCTTGCAACGGTTCTTGGAGAAGACCAGGGGGTTCTGTTAGACTGCGCGCCTTGGTAGGCCAGTTCCAATTTAGACTGAGGGAATATCTCTGAGCGTAACAGGAACACTATTACCATATTGTAAAATGTATCAGGGCACCGCTAAAGCATGACCCAAATATGGTATCTGCAACATCCTCAACTACATTGAATGAAATGCTAAAGTGTCCACTTTTTCCATACTTGGTGTGAGGAAAGTGGGGTGTCGTGAACCAAGAACTTTGGTTGTCCCACCCAGTGCCCTTTTCTCTCATAAACTCTGTATGGACCCCGACTGCACCCATGGGAAATGTGTTAGAAACAATGTTATGGGTTATAGAACTTGTTATGTTTAAATTGCATCAGGTGGATTACTAGTAACCCATGATCACATATATATATATATATATCTAATATATATAAGCCTAGCGGCGTGTGTTAGTCTGTGTGTGAAAAAAAAACAACAAGCTGCAGCGCCACCTGCTGGGCGGAGTTATACACTGACCTACTAAATTCTTAGCATTATCTAATATATAAAAGTAAAAGCCTAGCGGCGTGTGTTAGTATGTGTGTGTGGAAAAAACTATTTTCTCAGAAAGGGCTCATCCAATTGACCTGAAATTTGGTATACTGACATTATTTGACAAAAAAATTAGAATAGTGAAGTCAGTTAACTTCCATCATCCCCCTTTTCCCCGTGGGAGGGGTAGTAAAGGCTAAATTTACGAGTTGAGGGCTCAAACTCATTTTCGTGAGGTAATTTTACCTCATGAACACAAATGTGTAGCGGCGTGTGTTAGTGTGTGTGTGTGTGTGTGTGTGTGTGGAAAAAACTATTTTCTCAGAAAGGGCTCTTCCAATTAACCTGAAATTTGGTATACTGACATTATTTCACAAAAAAATTAGAATAGTGAAGTCAGTTAACTTCCATCATCCTCCCTTCCCCCCGTGGGAGGGGTAGTAAAGGCTAAATTTACGAGTTGAGGGGTCAAACTCATTTTCGTGAGGTAATTTTACCTCATGAACACACATTAAAAAGGGCGCTTGCATCGGGAAGTAACACTCTTCCCCTGAGGAGGCCTGGGCTAGGCCCAAATGCATGACAAGAACCTTTTTAAGACCTTAAGTAGCTTGATTTGACTAGAATGCATGAGTATCATGCACGGGTTAACTTGTGTGTGTATATATATATATATATATATATATATCCTTTTGATAAAGTCTCGGCTGAGACAAAACGTTTTAAGGAGGTTCGGAAGGAGGTCCTGTACTTTGGTGGAAGCGGAGGCAAGGAGGTTCCTGTGTGCTAGCTCCAGAGAGTCATTCTGAGGGGACCCCTGCAAGCGCTTTTCTATACAGATAAGCCTGTTTTATTGTACCCGATGTACGGGCATTTTATTGCTTTTTATGGATTTAGGCTGTAATTAAAATGGATTTTATCCTTTAATAAGCCTGTCTCTATTCATATTGAGTCCAGCTGTGCAGCCTATGTTTAAACAGCTATTTTAATCTTGGGGAAATCTACCCTTGAGAGGCTAATCACTGCTTTATTTTATAAATTGGTTGTATCCATCACGCATGTACTATATCTATTATATCTATGTATTCAAATGCCACTTATTACTGGAAAGGTGGAGCCTATTGAAATTAGGTGTTGATACATCTGAGGGAATTAACCTCTGACAAACGAATCATCATATTTCATCAACCCTAGAGTGTTTGGATTTGACTCATGCCTTGATGTTATCACACTATGTTTGGCGCTTCTCTTTTTGTGTTTCTTTACCTAGGTGTTACATCTGCAATATGATGTTTTAGCGGAGCTGCCTACTGTATGTGATATACTAATTGTTAATCACGTTGTTACGTGATACTTTTGATTGTTCACTAAGCGCCTGTTTGTCTTTTCACTATATATATATATATATATATATATATATATTATTCTGTTGGTCTCCCCTTTGCTCCTTCAAAGCATTGTAGTTGGTTAATTCACTGAAACACTAGTTGAGGGAGGAACATCTATTGTACTGTAAATAAATGTTGTTCTTATTACAATTTCACTTCTGATCATTATTTTAACTATGCCATCAAATATGTTGAATTAAACATTTTAAGGAACTAACTTTTTGTGGAAAGTCTATCTGTTTAATTCCCTGCATAAGAACACCTGAAGTATCCAGATACATTGCAAACTCTAGGTCCTGTTAGGTAAACATTTAGTTTGAATTTATTGGCTGATATTTTTTTCTTTCTCCCTGTTACCTGGACAAATAGCATGCTTACACACTTCCATAGGAGGTCAAAAAATTACCCCTGCTAGTCTCCTTTCTGAAACCATGAATTGTGGTTGATGTACAGTACAAAGTCAGGATAGAGCAAAGGTATAGTAAAACATGACATATCATCAGGCTATAGTAGACATGCAAAGGTAGCCCAGAAAAAATGCCAGGTACTCAGTGTTGAGGGGATTCAAGTGACACAAAGGATGTGTAGTCAGGAGAAGAGGCAGTCTGCCTGAATCACCCATGCTCAGTCTGTGATATACACGTGTTATTTAGACCATTTCATAATAGCTGAAGCAGTATTGGAACAAGTCATGTCTATAGTCTCCATGTCAAAACTATATTTGATCTCTGAAACAATCTTAAATAGAGGGGGTGGGCAGGTTTTTCCAGTTTTGGGTTATCACAGCTCTATCCAAAATCAAAATATGTCCCAGAGCATATCTATCTTGCTGTGGAACAGATGCTGCACAGACGTGAAGGAGTGCCAGGGCAGGATCTGGAACAGTAGATATTAAATAGAAGACTGCTCTCCAAAGTGATTGAATAAGTGGGCAGGACCAAAAAACATGGAATTTGTCAGCAACTTGGGTACACTGACGCCAGCAGAATTTCAATTGGGTAGACCAAATGGTATTTAATCAATTGAGGGTAAGATATAACTGACTGAGGAGTTTGATCTGCATTTTAGTATCATTGATACATTCAGACATGCAGTGCAAAGTATGTAAATTTTCTTCCAAGTTTGGGGTAGAAAGGTCAAATGGAGAGGAATTTCCCAGTGTAGCTGGGAAGAGACCTTGGGGGACAGAGTCAGAGAATGAATATAATTATATCAAAAGTTTATCCCGCCCCTAGTGGCACCCTTAATCAATCTATCAGTTGGACAGGGGCATGCGCAGAGAATGAGGAGTCTTAATAGTAGTCGTGACCCTGTACCTTTTTTGGATGTATTTATGCATATCTTTGAGTGGAATTTTAAAGCAGTCCAGTAGGAGAGCAAAAGGGAGGAGGAGATCATGGGCAAAGAGATCCTTCAGGGAGATCAACAGGTGGACAGTGTAACGACCTGCCTCCTGGACTTTATTATTTGTGGTTCTTTTATGTGTTGCAGCAGTACCTCTATTCACCAGAGGTGCTGCTATTGTGCCTTACTTGTTTGTATCAGGGGTTAACCTGCCCTGTAATTATTCCTTTCACCTGGGTGTGTCCCTTCTTAAACCTGTCATTCCCTCCCAGCATACACTGCTGGATATTGTTGTCACATCCTGATGTTCTACTCTGTGGTCACTTCCTCCTGTTGTGCTCCTGGATTTATGCTGCTGGAGATCTATCTCAACATACATTCTGATGACCTGCTTCTTATGTGAACCTGGGACTTACCTGTGCATTTTCCTGTACATGCTGCCTGGAATCTTTCCTCACCTCCCATTTACCTGCAACTGCTGTACATCTGGTAATTTCTGCAAGCTCATTATTTCATCATCTGTTCATACTCTCCAGCAATAAATATTGTTTGTTTTTTCACCTTATCCATGGCTCCTTAGTTGTATTTCTACATTGATTCATGACAGACAGGTTCAAATTAGGCATATTCTTGGGCAGAGCTTGTGGAGAGTACCCATTGTTTCTATAAACCAATCAGCCTGTCCCAGGTCTGCAGAGCATCCAAAATAGAAAGGAGGCTACAAGTAGATGGAGGGCATATGCCCTTGGAGTACAGAGCAGGTTGGCTAGGGTAAAGTTCAGATGTAAGGTCCTTTCGAGATCCACCCATGGTTTAGCGGTGGGCGGGGGACCAATCATAAAGGTGTGATATTGTATCAAATTAGGAAGCCTTAGCATACTGTTTGGAGAGTATCATGTGTTTGTAAGATAGAAGAATGAGGTCTCCGAGCTGGTGCCAAACAACAACACATCATCTGTAAAGAGACATAATTTATGCAGAGTCAAATGAAAGGCAATCCCATAGAAACCAGGTGATGTTCTGACATTCTGGGCCAATGGCTCAATTCCCATTTTTAAATTGCTCTACTGCATTAGCCTCTACCACCTCTGATGAGAGGTTATTCCACTTTTCCACTACCCTTTCTGTGGAGTAGTTTTTCCTCAAATTTCCTATGAACCTACTTCCCTCCAGTTTCAGTGCATGTCCTTGTGTTTTAATATTTCTCTTCCTTTGAAGAATGTTTCCCCCTGTACCTTGTTAAAACCCTTGATATATTTGAAAGTTTCTATCATGTCTACCCTTTCCCTTCTCTGCTCCAAACAATACATATTAAGATCTTTTAGTCTTTCCGGGTAAGTTTTGTGCTGTAGGCCATGCACCATTTTAGTTGCCCTTCTTTCTATAGACTCTAGTGTATTTATATCCTTCTGGAGATATGGCATCCATAAATCAACACATTATTCTAGATGAGGCCGTACCAATGACCTATACAGTGGCATTATTACTTCTTTCTTTCTGCTACTGATTCCTCTCCCTGTGCAACCAAGCATCTGACTTGCACCATTGCTTTGTTACATTGCTTATCTGCCTTTAAGTTACCTGAAATAATAATTCCTAGATCCCTTTTCTCCTCATTAGTTTCCAATACAGTGCAATTAATACTATATTTAGCCTTTGGGTTTTTGAGACCCAAGTGCATGATTTTGCATTTTTTGGCATTAAACTGTAGTTGCCACTCTTTTGACCACTCTTCTAATCTACCTAGATCATCAATCATTTGTTTTACCCCTCCTGGTGTGTCTGCCATGCTTCATAGCTTTGTGTCATCTGCAAAAAGGCATACTTTCCCTTCAATACCATATGCAATGTCACAAATAAGGACATTAAAAAGCACTGGTCTAAGTACAGATCCTTGGGGTACTTACTGGTAACCTTTGCCTCCTGCGAATGCACTCCATTTACTATAATTCTCTTTTTTCGATCCTTCAACCAAGATCTTATCCATTCAACCATCTTAGTATCCGATCCCAAGCTTTCAAGTTTATTTAACAGTTGGCAATGTGGGACAGTTTCAAACGCATTACTGAAATTCAGATAAGCTACATCTACACCCCCCCTTGATCTTTTACTTTAGTCATCCAGTCAAAAAAGTCAATAAGATTTGTTTGACATGATCTCCCCCCAGTAAATCCATGCTGTTTGGGATCCTGTAAGTTACTGGGTTTGAGATATTCTACATCTCTTTCTTTTAAGAGCATTTCCATCAATATCCCCTACTACTGATGTAAGGTTAACTGGTCTGTAGTTGCTTTCCTCTTCCTTGCTTCTACTTTTGTGCAGTGGGACTACATTTGCTCTTTTCCAGTTCTCTCGAATTGCTCCTGTAGCTAGTGACTGATTGAATAAATCTGTTAATGGTGTTACCAGCATTTGTTTAACCTTGTTTCCTTGGATATATCCCATCTGGCCCCATTGATTTATCCACTTTCAGTTTTAAGAGTTCTGTTAGGAGCTTCTCCTCTGTAAATGTACTTGTATCTACCTCATTTTTATGAGTATACTTGCAACTTACCTGTGGTCCCTTCCCCGATCTTTCTGTAGTGAATAAATAATGATTAAGATGATCTGCTATTTCCATGTCTCCCTCACAACACAGTCTGCAGTGTATTGTATAGAATTGTTGTTACCAAATTATTCACATTAACATTTATATAATTATTATTAATTAATATATTAACATAATTACCTTGGACTAATTAGTTTAAAGTGTTATTGTTAATATTAATTGCAAACACACACACCGGTCAGGGAAGGGCTAGAGTGCTTTTATCACAGGGTAGGGAGGGGGGGGTGGAAAGGCCCAACACATCTTCCTAGGTAATGTATGGAAAGACCACCTCATTCATTACACTCATAAGAAGGGGAGGATGTTAAAGTTTGGGGATACCTGCTACCCTCCTCACAAACTTCATTATTACTAAAATATATGGGAGTTAAGATCGTTACCTTAGTGGTTAGCACTTCTGTCTCACAGCACTGGCATCATGAGTTCAAATACCAAACATAGCCTTAGCATCTGTGTGCAGTTTGTGGGCCTGTATCATTAAAGAAAGTAACACAAGAGGAACTTTGTCCAAACCAGCAGATGTTGTTAATTAGCAAGGGGTAGCATTAGGATAGTATTTAGCACATAAGGAAAGTAATGTTTTTTTTATGTAACACACAAACACTTGAAAGATTGATTTTTACTCTGACCTTCAAAGTTGATCTACGACACGCTCTACCCAAATTATAAATCTGTTCTCATATTTTAAATGTACGTCCCTCGCAAAAGCAACTTTGTTAGGCCAAGGTACGTTTTTGATTTATGACAAAGTTTTTCTTGGAAAAATGATTCTGGCCCATATGACACATTCATTCACATTATCTGCATGTTGCACATCTATTACTATGAATGCCCTAACACTTGGAGGAAGGGGGGGGGGGTTGATTTTGAGGTTAATGCAACTATTGTCTGCCAAACCTTTTCCTCATATACCGCTTTTATGATATGTATGTCAGCTTCCCTAAAAATGTATGCAGGCAACACTTGAGCACCACGGTGGCTTAGTGGCTAGCACTTCTACCTTATAGCACTGGGGTCATGAGTTCAATTCCCAACCATTTATCATAAATTAATTACTTCTTGTGGTGTTTTTTGAAGAAACCAGCAGAGGTGTAAAGTGTGATGTAACTTTACACTGTTTGCAAAGGTTAATGGGATGCTAAACGCTTGTGTGTATATATATATATATATATATATATATATATATATATATATATATGTATTATATATTTGTGGGGTGGCCAGGGGAAGGGGTTGTTGAGTTGATTTAAACCAAACAATTATTTGGGTCATCATGGCTGAAACCTGTGGAATGGATAGGAATGGATAACTAGGTATCGGGTAAATGGCATGTGGTAAATCAGGGATTTTGGACAACTAAGCGCCTCAAAAGGAATAAAAATATAATAATGTCAATACTTACATTCTACCATCGCCTCAACCTCCTGTCTGTTCTTGGCCACCTCCTCCACTGCCTGTGTGCCCAGCGTAGGAGCCTCCACCACCTCCTTCACCGCCGCCTCATCCGCAACCTCCTCGACCTCCTCCCTTTGGTGATCACGATTCATATGGTCAGTTGGAATAAATGCTACACATAAGCTTATTGTAAAAAATTCTACCTGCTTCACAATTATATACATGTAGACAGATAATTATGTGAGCTGCAGCACACCACTTTCAGATGGCCTGTAACAATAATTGGTTTGGGCTTAGGGATGTGGAAATGTCATTATTAATGTCTAAATAAGTACTAAATTATTATTTATTTTCATGACAAATTAATTAGAATTTCTAATTAGTGACAGATTAGGGATTAGCTATAGTGTAGAAAAGAATTATTCCAGCAACTGTGCAGTCTAGTAGTTCAGTCAAATCGCTAAATGTATATATCTGGATTGAGCCTTCAAGAGAATTGTTGGGCACCAGTACAGCAACTTCCTTGTGTCCTTTCCATAGCAACCTAAGGGGGCAGGGCCACACCAGGGTGCTGACTACTCTCACTACACAGACAGGCCAGCCTCCCACCTTGGCACCCCTGCACCTGGAAGCAATTTTGTCATGTGTATGGCGAAATTTGTATAGTTCAGACACTACGCTGAGTGCTCAAACAATGTGCATATTCTGCATCACTTCACATCAATTGATAGCTTCACACATGCTCTAAGGTCATCACAAGGGGATAACTGTAGCGATAACAGTCCCAGAGTAAAAAAGTGCCTTGAAATCCAAATTTAATATGGTGAATGCTGATATTAACAAATTTATCTAAATAGTAATATGATTTTGAAAATATTCAGGAAACAATGACAGTATATATATTATTCAGACTAATGTGCCAGATTGCTATTATTGTCATAGGTATGATTTTCTATTGGAATGTAGAGGACCGCATCACAATTTTGCAATGGGACCCAGATAATTACAGTTACGCCCCTGGATCTTCAGAGTTGGTCATGATATAACGGAGCAGCACAGAGCAACCTGACCTGCCAATTTAGTAAAAATGATACATCTCTATGCTTTGACTAGCTTTAGTAATATATATATATATATATATATATATATATATGTGTGTGTGTGTGTGCAGGGCCGCCTTCAGCAAACATGCCCCCCCCCCCGATGAGCGCCCCCCCATAAGCAACAGCAACACATACTTACCTGGGGCCCCGCTGGTCTCTGCTACTCTGTCTTCAGCCTGGCTGTCACGGTGACAGCCTGGCACCAGGATGCGATCACAGGGGTGGAGGAATCATTCCCCCTGCGATCATGTGATCTGCCTGTGACAGCTAGGTAAGTCTGTGCTGCGCTGTTGTACCGGGCCCCCTGGTGAGCCCAGGCCCGGTACAACAGTACCCCCGGTACCCCCCTGATGGCGGCCCTGTGTGTGTGTGTCTCTTTTTAATAGTTTGATGTATTACTGATCAAATTTGTGCTTTCTTTCCTTGCTTTAGCTCAAAATGCTGGATCCTCCACAATATATAGGAATTCATTTGGCACACCAGCGGATGATATCAAACATAACCAGGTTAGTGTTTTTTAAAGTCTGTAATTATTTATAGTATAATATTTAAAATAAGGATTTTTACATTGATGCCAATAAATTATCAAATGTTTGTGCTTAATCTAATAAAGATCACAATCACATGGAAATTATGGCAGTGTCTTATTTCTGAAATAATGTTTTAAAAATAAATCTGTCTGCATATTTCTCTTTCTTAACATCTGATTTGCATCGGTAAGATCCATACGTGTACATATAAATGAATAGTTTACATCGGCCCCAGTATGTTGTGCCTACTTTTCATTAACCGAATGGGGAGCAGAGCAAAAAAGAGGATTGTTTGAAGATCATTGATCCCTATAGAGAAAGAGCATCATTGTTCACAGATTATAGGCCATAGATGGAAGAAATTTGGATATGATGCTGCCATGGTTCATTATCCGTTCACTGTCCATTTTCCTGTGTATATATGCTATATAAATTATCCCTATCACATTCCTATCACTTTTGTGCTCTATTCATCTTAAGGCATGTTCATTTTATCACAGCAGTAACAAACCATTTATGTGTATCAATTTATTTTTGTGTCTTTCAAATGCTGGTATCCCTGGAGAGAGGGTTGTAGTAAAGAGAAGCAGTTGTGGGACACCCAGGAGAGGTAGAGAGAAGAGTATTATAGCCCAAGGGATTTTACCCCTGCTTGCAGAGTTGAGAGCTACACAGTAAAAGGGTCAGAGCTGCATATGTATACTGTAAACAGACAGAGGCTGATCTGTGGGTGGCTGTGGAATTACTATGACCCAAAGAACCTGGTATGTACTGTGATAAATCCAGTAGTGTAAAAACTGTGCTGGATAGAGTAAGGAGCTCTATATGTTTCTTTATTTCTACAACCATTATGTTTATTGTGCTGGAGGAAGAGGAATGTAAATAAAGAGTTCAGTTTGTGGTAGAGATGGTCTGGAGTAGAGATGCTCACTGACCCCTGTGTTTTGGTTTTGGTTTTGGATCTGGATTACCGTCATGTTTTGGTTTTGGTTTTGCCAAACCGCCCTTGCGTGTTTTGGTTTTGGTTTTGTTTTGTTTTGCAATTTTGTTTAAAAATCAATGTTTTTGGGCATAAAATAACCTAATTTAGTGTTCCACCTGTTTCTTGGATAAGTAAGGTAATTCTAAAGCTAATAAATTAGGAAGAAAATAGTTTAAGACCTGGCAGGCCGTCCTTAATTCTGCACACAAACCTGGTTGTCTTCATCTTCATCTTAGCCTATTGGCAATGCAGCCATCGTCTTTGGGTGTATATTACACCCTCCACTTGTAGTTGAATAGAAAAAAAGCAGCCTGCAAGGACTGTAGAATTATAAAGTAAAAATAAATAGACCAAGGTAGTTTGGTGACTATCTATGCCCCCCCCCTGCCGTCCTCCACTTGTAGTTGAATAGAAAAAAAGCAGCCTGCATAAACTGTAGAATTAGAAAGTAAAAATAAATGGACCAGAGTAGTTTGGTGGCTATCTATGCGCCCACCGCCCTCCACTTGTAGTTGAATAGAAAAAAAGCAGCCTGCATAGACTGTAGAATTAGAATGTAAAAATAAATGGACCAAGGTAGTTTGGTATCTGTCTGCATCAGACCCCCTCTCCACTAGGAGTAAAATAGAAAACTATTCAGCCGTTATAGAGTCTAGAATATAAATAGAAATTGAGAAAAGCAATTTGGTATCTGTCTGCATCATAATCATCAACATCATCATTAGTGCCCTCGTCGCCTACACAATTGGCATCCTCAATTTGATATCTGTCCTCAGCAGCTCACCTGCGATCTTGGTAAGATGACGCCTCAGGGTTAAATTTGCAGTGTTATCTTCCTGCACTGGCGGCTGAGCGAACGCAGCACTGGAGCCCCAAATGGGTCAGAATGTTCCCAGGAGCTGCGGCAGTAGATTGCAGCCTAAGGTCTCAGCCCGGGATGTCAGGTGGGCTGCCTGTACAGGGGGGCTGTGGGCAAATGCGGCCGCTCGCAGTCACCCTCTCCAACACGCTCTGCCTCCCGACAGCTGAAGTGTAAGGCGTCGTCTGCTAGTGAACACTGCCTCTTCTTCACGGGGCCGACGGGCGAACAAGCTGACCAAGGTAGGTGCCGTGGGGGACGTAACGCCACGGGAGACAGCAGTTCAGAAAGCAGATTCTCTATCTCCTCCTCTTTAATTAGTGCAGCCGTTCAGAGGTAATGCTGGCAAGGGGCTCTCGATCTTGGCAGAGATGCATATATTCTCGAGTGCCGATCTCTCCAGGCCCAAGTCACGTCGCGCCCAAAGTGCCGAGCGAAAGACTAGGGGAAAATACAAAGCCCCAGGGGCAATAGACTCAAAATAGAGCTAATACGGGGTGGCAGCGACTTCTCCTCTGTCCGCTGATGGTAAATGCGAAAAGATAGAGGCAGAAAAAAGGCCTATTATCGGTGAAAATATTTCTTAGCAGACGGAGCTTCTAAAAACCCCGACCGACCATCTTGGTTGCCAGGCCACGCCCCCCCGGTGTGTGTTTTTTTGACTGATTTCAAAAGACTGTGTAGTTTGACAGATGACGTAATGGTAACACTACCATCAGGACTGGTGGCAGAACATGGTTGCTGATTCTGCTCATATGTGGACTGCTTTGAATCCATTATGAGCCCAAAGCACTTGTAGTGCTACAAATTGTTTTAGATACTGCTGACAAATATGACTTTTGACAGCCAGAAAAATTAATGCAAAAGAATGGGGGACAGCCCAAAAGCACTTGGAGTGCTAAATATTATTTTTTTAGACTGCTGATAAACAGGACTTTTGACAGCCAGAAATATTAATGCAAAAGAATAGGGGACACCCCAAAAGCACTTGAGTGCCAGAAACTGCAAGAAAAAACCCTTCTCTATCCTCTTACTGCTGTAACAACTGGTATTAAGATTACAATGGTATTGCATACAAACAATAATGTGTCCAAATACTGATCTGTCCCTGCGCTGATCTAGCCAGTGTGACCTAACCCTGCTCTCTCCCTCTGTCAAATGGCGATGGATTACTGTGGAGGCTGGTATTTATGCTTTTCAAATCTCGTGAGAACCAAGCTCAGAAATACGAATACGTCACAATGACGTTTTGCCTCGATTTCGAATCCGAATGGGCGGGAGAGTACCGAGCGTGCTCGGCTCGGTACTCGGATAGGCTAAATTCGGATAAATTCGGATCTCGGGGAACCGAACCCGCCCATCTCTAGTCTGGAGCCCAAATTATTCTGACTTTCATTGCACTTCACCACTAAGGTACATTTCCTGTGTCCTACTATCTACAAAGAGACTTTGTTATAAAGAAATACCTATATGTGCAGAGACTCCCTGGTCCTCTACACCAATGCCCATCAGCTAGCCAGGGCGTAAGACGGAGATGCACAGCCTAACCTTTGCACCTCACACTACACACAGTGACTGGGGGTTACACAAGCCTTGTCCTTGATACTTTATCTCAGCACATGCATACTTTAGCCAGTCCTTAATATGTTTTTTTTAAATTTTGGTGTACTCACATCAGGTACCCTTGTGGTTTCTCTCACAATGACAATACACCGTTTCTAGAAATGATCTTAAGTGCAGAATTGCAATTGTAAGGTGACAAGACCAATAGAGGTGGACAATTGAAGTCCTTTTGCAGGGAGGAAAAGACCATGTGCTTCTCACAAAGCAGGAAATGCTTAGTAAATATGCCCACTTTCTGCATTTATCTTATTTAAATAAATCTGTCCTGCAAAATGAAATCACTTTTCTCCACTTCAGTGCAAAAATAGGCATGTTGGAGTGAATAATAATCTGCAATTGGCAAGTAATACCCTCTCTATGCCCAACTCCTCCCATTTGTCATTGCAGATCTTTTGCACCCCCACAGACGGCATCATTCCTGTTCCACCCAAACACTGCCCAGTTCACCCCAAATTATATCCACATCTCACCAAAACAGAGACAGTTGGGAGGCATGTCATATCAAAAAGCAATCTCTAACAAATTCTGATAATTCTATACATATGCACTGTAAACCCTCAGTTTTTACTGACACAACATAGATCATCATTGGCAAAGCAAAATGCTATTAGGCCTGGGTGGAAATGATCCACAATCTGGATCATTTCCAAATGTCACATGTACATTATATGGGTAAGCACATGGTTTAGTTGTCAACATGGCAGTGACTGCAGGATTGTAGTGGGTGGAAAGTGCACATTTGCTACTTAGTTTCCTTCCCTCTACAATCCCTTTTTAATAACAAATCCTATAGGAATAAAAGCATTAAATGTGAGGTAGTCATGGCGAGATTCAGGAGGGCAGAAACATGTCCCCAGTCATTAGATCACAGTGCCCTCCTTCTCACTGAAAGCCACGCATCATTATCACTAGGGATGAGCGCACTCGGATTTCTGAAATCCGAGCCCACCCGAACGTTGCGGATCCGAGTCGGATCCGAGACAGATCCGGGTATTGGCGCCAAATTCAAAAGTGAAACTGAGGCTCTGACTCATAATCCCGTTGTCGGATCTCGCGATACTCGGATCCTATAAATTCCCCGCTAGTCGCCGCCATCTTCACTCGGGCATTGATCAGGGTAGAGGGAGGGTGTGTTAGGTGGTCCTCTGTGCTGTTTAGTTCTGTGCTGTTTAGTTCTGTGCTGTTTAGTTCTGTGCTGTTTAGTTCTGTGCTGTTTAGTGCTGTGCTGTGCTGTGCTGTTTAGTGCTGTGCTGTGCTGTGCTGTGCTGTGCTGTGTTCTGCAGTATCAGTCCAGTGGTGCTGTGTGCTGTGCTCTGTCCTTCTGAGGTCAGTGGTGCTGCTGGGTCCTGTGCTGTGTCCTGTTCAGTCCAGTGGTGCTGTGTCCTGTGCTCTGTGCTTCTAAGGGCATAGTTATTTCCCCAATATTCCCCTGTGTTTAAAAAAATAAAAAAAAGTTTTTTTAAAAAATACCAAAAACTACTTTAATATTTTTTAATTACCACAAAATTTTCACAACCAATCCTGCAGTATAAGCCCATTGGTACTGCAATATTACCAAGTTCACACATTCAGCAGTAAAAGTCCAGTGGTACTGCAATATTACAAAGTTTACACATTCTGCAGTATCAGTCCAGTGGTGCTGTGTCCTGTGCTCTGTCCTGCTGAGTTCCGTAGTGCTGCTGGGTCCTGTGCCGTGTCCTGTTCAGTCCAGTGGTGCTGTGTCCTGTGCTCTGTGCTTCTAAGGGCATAGTTATTTCCCCATTATTCCCAAGTTTTTAAAAAATAAAAAAAAAGTAAAAAATAATAAAAAATTTAAAAAAAAAAAAATATATAATAATTATAACCAAATTTGCAAAACCAATCCAGCATTATAAGTCCATTGGTACTGCAATATTACCAAGTTCACACATTCTGCAGTATCAGTCCAGTGGTGCTGTGTCCTGTGCTCTGTCCTGCTGAGTTCCGTAGTGCTGCTGGGTCCTGTGCCGTGTCCTGTTCAGTCCAGTGGTGCTGTGTCCTGTGCTCTGTGCTTCTAAGGGCATAGTTATTTCCCCACTATTCCCAAGTTTTTTAAAAATCAAAAAAAAGTAAAAAAAAATTAAAAATTAAAAAAAATAAATAAATATAATAATTATAACCAAATTTGCAAAACCAATCCAGCATTATAAGTCCATTGGTACTGCAATATTACCAAGTTCACACATTCTGCAGTATCAGTCCAGTGGTGCTGTGTCCTGTGCTCTGTCCTGCTGAGTTCCGTAGTGCTGCTGGGTCCTGTGCCGTGTCCTGTTCAGTCCAGTGGTGCTGTGTCCTGTGCTCTGTGCTTCTAAGGGCATAGTTATTTCCCCACTATTCCCAAGTTTTTTAAAAATAAAAAAAAAGTAAAAAAAAATAAAAAATTAAAAAAAAAATAAATATATAATAATTATAACCAAATTTGCAAAACCAATCCAGCAGTATAAGTCCATTGGTACTGCAATATTACCAAGTTCACACATTCTGCAGTATCTTGTGCTACATATAATGGAGACCAAAAATTTGGAGGATAAAGTAGGGAAAGATCAAGACCCACTTCCTCCTAATGCTGAAGCTGCTGCCACTAGTCATGACATAGACGATGAAATGCCATCAACGTCGTCTTCCAAGCCCGATGCCCAATCTCGTAGTACCGGGCATGTAAAATCCAAAAAGCCCAAGTTAAGAAAAAGTAGCAAAAAGAGAAACTTAAAATCATCTGAGGAGAAACGTAAAGTTGCCAATATGCCATTTACGACACGGAGTGGCAAGGAACGGCTTAGGCCCTGGCCCGTGTTCATGACTAGTGGTTCAGCTTCACCCACGGATCTTAGCCCTCCTCCTCCTCCCCCCCCCTACAAAAAATTGAAGAGAGTTATGCTGTCAGCAACAAAACAGCAAACAACTCTGCCTTCTAAAGAGAAATTATCACAAATCCCCAAGGCGAGTCCAAGGGTGTTGGTGGTTGTCAAGCCTGACCTTCCCATCACTGTACGGGAAGAGGTGGCTCGGGAGGAGGCTATTGATGATGTAGCTGGCGCTGTGGAGGAACTTGATGATGAGGATGGTGATGTGGTTATTGTAAATGAGGCACCAGGGGGGGAAACAGCTGATGTCCATGGGATGAAAAAGCCCATCGTCATGCCTGGTCAGAAGACCAAAAAATGCACCTCTTCGGTCTGGAGTTATTTTTATCCAAATCCAGACAACCAATGTATGGCAATATGTAGCTTATGTAAAGCTCAAATAAGCAGGGGTAAGGATCTTGCCCACCTAGGAACATCCTCCCTTATACGTCACCTGAATAACCTTCATAGTTCAGTGGTTAGTTCAGGAACTGGGGCTAGGACCCTCATCGGTACAGGGACACCTAAATCCCGTGGTCCAGTTGGATACACACCAGCAACACCCTCCTCGTCAACTTCCTCCACAATCTCCATCAGATTCAGTCCTGCAGCCCAAGTCAGCAGCCAGACTGAGTCCTCCTCAATACGGGATTCATCCGAGGAATCCTGCAGCGGTACGCCTACTACTGCCACTGCTGCTGTTGCTGCTGTTAGTCGGTCATCTTCCCAGAGGGGAAGTCGTAAGACCGCTAAGTCTTTCACCAAACAATTGACCGTCCAACAGTCGTTTGCCATGACCACCAAATACGATAGTAGTCACCCTATTGCAAAGCGTATAACTGCGGCTGTAACTGCAATGTTGGTGTTAGACGTGCGCCCGGTGTCCGCCATCAGTGGAGTGGGATTTAGAGGGTTGATGGAGGTATTGTGTCCCCGGTACCAAATCCCCTCGAGATTCCACTTCACTAGGCAGGCGATACCAAAAATGTACAGAGAAGTACGATCAAGTGTCCTCAGTGCTCTTAAAAATGCGGTTGTACCCACTGTCCACTTAACCACGGACATGTGGACAAGTGGTTCTGGGCAAACGAAGGACTATATGACTGTGACAGCCCACTGGGTAGATGCATCCCCTTCCGCAGCAACAGCAACAGCTGCATCAGTAGCAGCATCTACAAAATGGCTGCTCATGCAAAGGCAGGCAACATTGTGCATTACAGGCTTTAATAAGAGGCACAACGCTGACAACATATTAGAGAAAATGAGGGAAATTATCTCCCAGTGGCTTACCCCACTTAGACTCTCATGGGGATTTGTGGTGTCAGACAATGCCAGTAACATTGTGCGGGCATTAAATATGGGCAATTTCCAGCACGTCCCATGTTTTGCCCACACCATTAATTTGGTGGTGCAGCATTACCTCAAGAGTGACAGGGGTGTGCAGGAGATGCTTGCGGTGGCCCGCAAAATTGCTGGACACTTTCGGCATTCAGCCAGTGCCTACCGCAGACTAGAGGCACATCAAAAAAGCTTGAACCTGCCCTGCCATCACCTCAAACAAGAGGTTGTGACGCGCTGGAACTCCACCCTCTATATGCTGCAGAGGATGGAGGAGCAGCAAAAGGCCATTCAGGCCTACACAGCCACCTACGACATAGGCAAAGGAGTGGGGATGCGCCTGAGTCAAGCGCAGTGGAGACTGATTTCCGTGTTGTGCAAGGTTCTGCAGCCATTTGAACTTGCCACACGAGAAGTCAGTTCCGACACTGCCAGCTTGAGTCAGGTCATTCCCCTGATCAGGCTGTTGCAGAAGCAGCTGGAGAAAGTGAGGGAAGAGCTGGTAAGCCATTGCGATTACAGCAAGCATGTAGCTCTTGTGGATGTAGCCCTTCGTACGCTTTGCCAGGATCCGAGGGTGGTCACTCTTTTAAAGTCAGAGGAATACATTCTGGCCACCGTGCTCGATCCTCGGTTTAAAGCGTATGTTGTGTCTCTGTTTCCGGCGGACACAAATCTACAGCGGTGCAAAGACCTGCTGGTCAGGAGATTGTCCTCTGAAGAGGACCGTGACATGCCAACAGCTCCACCCTCATTTTCTTCCACATCTATGGCTGCGAGGAAAAAGCTCAGTTTTCCCAAAAGAGGCACTGGCGGGGATGCTGATAACATCTGGTCCGGACTGAAGGACCTGCCAACCATTGCAGACATGTCTACTCTCGCTGCATTGGATGCTGTGACAATAGAAAAAATTGTGGATGATTACTTTGCTGACACCATCCAAGTAGACATGTCAGACAGTCCATATTGTTACTGGCAGGAAAAAAAGGCAGTTTGGAAGCCCCTGTACAAACTGGCTCTATTTTACCTGAGTTGTCCCCCCTCCAGTGTGTACTCGGAAAGAGTTTTTAGTGCAGCGGGGAACCTGGTCAGTGAGCGGCGAAGGAGGTTGCTTCCTCACAACGTTGAAAAAATGATGTTTATAAAAATGAATAATCAATTCCTCAATGAAGTACAGCACTGCCCTCCAGATACTACAGAGGGACCTGTGGTTGTGGAGTCCAGCGGGGACGAATTGATAATGTGTGATGAGGAGGAAGTACACACTGTAGGGGGAGAGGAATCAGAGGTTGAGGATGAGGACGACATCTTGCCTCAGTAGAGCCTGTTTAGTCTGTACAGGGAGAGATGAATAGCTTTTTTGGTGTGGGGGCCCAAACAAACCAATCATTTCAGTCAAAGTTGTTTGGTAGGCCCTGTTGCTGAAATGATTGGTTTGTTAAAGTGTGCATGTCCTATTTCAACAACAGACCTCTCAACTGCAGCTCATCCCTCCTCTGCGGGGATAATGTCTCCTGTGCTCTGACACGTCACTCTGTGTACTCTCAGCCTCAGGATCTGACACTACAGCTACCATGCCTCTTGTAGCAGCCCTCACTCCAGGGCCTCTTCCATGTGCAGTGTCCCCCTCTCTCTTGGGTTCACTATAGTGGCATGGAGTTCTCCCCCTCATCCAGGGCACACATTCCTTGCCCTGGCTCAGTCACCACGCTCAGACTTCCAGGCAATGCTGGGGGAGCCTGGGAGCTTCCACCCCAGGTCCCCAGCTACAACTCTCCTCTCCTGTGTCTTCTCTCTCTTTCTGACACTTTAAAGATCGTGCCTTTAAATGAAAAAGTCAGTCTTCATTGCACGACTATGTGCAAGTGCAACAGGGACATTTTTTTGGGTTTACAAAGTCAAACAATAACACTACGACCCTGTCTGTCTGGGGTCTGTCAATGACGAATTGTCTGGAGCATGTTTGGAGGAGGTATTGTGGCCCCGGTATCAAATTGGGTACCGGGGCCACCCCACTATGCAGTCCAGATACTTGTTTGGTGGAATTCCGACACGTGGAGGGTTTTTAAATTATATTGTGGCCTCGGTACCAAATTGTGTACCGGGGCCACCACACTACGCAGTCAAGATACTTGTTTGGTGGAATTCAGACCAGTTGAGGGTTTTATTATTATATTGTGTGGACCACTCTATCTATACCACACTACAACTCTATACCACTCTATTTCCTACTTTAATTCTATTTAATTCTATTTCCTACTTTAATTCTATTACTAATTAATTACCATAAAGAGGAACAAAAAAAACCAATTTTACCAAAAGTATAATATGACTTAGACTTACAAACACTACACTTTAAAGATCGTGCCTTTAAATGAAAAAGTCAGTCTTCATTGCACGACTATGTGCAACAGGGACATTTTTTTGGGTTTACAAAGTCAAACAATAACACTACGACCCTGTCTGTCTGGGGTCTGTCAATGACGAATTGTCTGGAGCATGTTTGGAGGAGGTATTGTGGCCCCGGTATCAAATTGGGTACCGGGGCCACCCCACTATGCAGTCCAGATACTTGTTTGGTGGAATTCCGACACGTGGAGGGTTTTTAAATTATATTGTGGCCTCGGTACCAAATTGTGTACCGGGGCCACCACACTACGCAGTCAAGATAGATAGATGCGTATTGCGTATCATAGATAAAGTACATTCAGTGGTGTGGGGCAAATTGAAAAATATTCCAAATGCACTGACATTATCAAAAACAAGAGGTTGTCACACGCTAAAACTCCAACATGTATATGATGGAGAGGATGGAGGAGCAGCCGTATGTGTAGTGTAATGCAGATCTGTTGAAGGTTTTTTATATATTTTATTGTGGTGCCCAGTGCCCACTCCTCTACGCAGTCCAGATACATTTATTGGTGCGAATCATAAAAGTTCAGGGTTTTTAATATATATTGTGGTGACCCACTCCTCTACGCAGTCCAGGTACATTTATTGGTGCGAATCCTAAAAGTTCAGGGTTTTTAATATATATTGTGGTGACCCACTCCTCTACGCAGTCCAGGTACATTTATTGGTGCGAATCATAAAAGTTCAGGGTTTTTAATAGATATTGTGGTGACCCACTCCTCTACGCAGTCCAGATACATTTATTGGTGCGAATCATAAAAGTTCAGGGTTTTTAATATATATTGTGGTGACCCACTCCTCTACGCAGTCCAGGTACATTTATTGGTGCGAATCATAAAAGTTCAGGGTTTTTAATATATATTGTGGTGACCCACTCCTCTACGCAGTCCAGATACATTTATTGGTGCGAATCATAAAAGTTCAGGGTTTTTAATATATATTGTGGTGACCCACTCCTCTACGCAGTCCAGGTACATTTATTGGTGCGAATCATAAAAGTTCAGGGTTTTTAATAGATATTGTGGTGACCCACTCCTCTACGCAGTCCAGATACATTTATTGGTGCGAATCATAAAAGTTCAGGGTTTTTAATATATATTGTGGTGACCCACTCCTCTACGCAGTCCAGGTACATTTATTGGTGCGAATCATAAAAGTTCAGGGTTTTTAATATATATTGTGGTGACCCACTCCTCTACGCAGTCCAGATACATTTATTGGTGCGAATCATAAAAGTTCAGGGTTTTTAATATATATTGTGGTGACCCACTCCTCTACGCAGTCCAGGTACATTTATTGGTGCGAATCATAAAAGTTCAGGGTTTTTAATATATATTGTGGTGACCCACTCCTCTACGCAGTCCAGGTACATTTATTGGTGCGAATCATAAAAGTTCAGGGTTTTTAATATATATTGTGGTGACCCACTCCTCTACGCAGTCCAGGTACATTTATTGGTGCGAATCATAAAAGTTCAGGGTTTTTAATATATATTGTGGTGACCCACTCCTCTACGCAGTCCAGGTACATTTATTGGTGCGATTCATAAAAGTTCAGGGTTTTTAATATATATTGTGGTGACCCACTCCTCTACGTAGTCCAGGTACATTTATTGGTGCGAATCATAAAAGTTCAGGGTTTTTAATAGATATTGTGGTGACCCACTCCTCTACGCAGTCCAGGTACAATTATTGGTGCGAATCATAAAAGTTCAGGGTTTTTAAGATATTGTGGTGACCCACTCCTCTACGCAGTCCAGGTACAATTATTGGTGCGAATCATAAAAGTTCAGGGTTTTTAAGATATTGTGGTGACCCACTCCTCTACGCAGTCCAGGTACAATTATTGGTGCGAATCATAAAAGTTCAGGGTTTTTAAGATATTGTGGTGACCCACTCCTCTACGCAGTCCAGGTACAATTATTGGTGCGAATCATAAAAGTTCAGGGTTTTTAAGATATTGTGGTGACCCACTCCTCTACGCAGTCCAGGTACAATTATTGGTGCGAATCATAAAAGTTCAGGGTTTTTAATATATATTGTGGTGACCCACTCCTCTACGCAGTCCAGAAAGATACCTTGTTGCAACGTTTTGGACTAATAACTATATTGTGAGGTGTTCACAATACACTGTAAATTAGTGGAAATGCTTGTTATTGAATGTTATTGAGGTTAATAATAGCCTAGGAGTGAAAATAAGCCCAAAAACTTGATTTTTAAACTTTTTATGTTTTTTTCAAAAAAAATCCGAATCCAATACCTTAAATCCGAACCGAGACCTTTCGTCAAGTGTTTTGCGAGACAAATCCGAACCTCAAAAATAACGAAAATCCGGATCCAAAACACAAAACACGAGACCTCAAAAGTCGCCGGTGCACATCCCTAATTATCACGTCCCGACGCTGTCAGTGAGGAGCCACTTAAAGAGAAGCCGTTGTCCGAAGAAAAGGAAAGTAAGCGTAAAAAGGGATAATGAAGGGTGCATGGTGTGGAGATAACGAAGGGGCAGCAGTGTGGGGATGATGAAGGAGGGGCACGTGTTGATGATGAAGGAGGGGCATGGTGTGGTGTTGACGAAGGAGAGGCAGCAGTGTAACAAAGGAGTGGCAGCATTGTGGCGAAGGAGGGAAAACAGTGTGACGAAGGAAGGGAAGCAGTGTGATGGAGGGGCGATGCTGGACATGAGCAATGATGAAGGAAAAATGAAGGAGGGGCAGCAGTGTGGCGAAGACAAAGAAGTGGCAGCAGTGTGGCAAAGGAGGGGCATCAGTGTGATGAAGGAAGGGAAGCAGTGTGACGAAGGAAGGGAAGCAGTGTGATGAAGGGATGATTATGGAGAGGAGCAATGATGAAGCAGGGGGAGCAGTGTGATGAAGGAGGAGAGCATTGGTTGCATTTTCAAGTGTCACATTTAACAATATGAATGTTCTTTGTCATTCATTATGAGTGCATAATAACGTTTTTCTCATATAAATTGTGCCTAGATGGAGGAAAGATAGTCCCATTGAAAGTAGTTCTAGCTAATGTTACATCCACAGCAGTGTAGTATTTTTGCCCTCTGTAAGAGTTTAAAAAAGCATGTAAAATGTAGAACATTAAATTATTGAAGGGAGTGGTAGTATAGTGTCACCGTTAGTCCACCAAACATTTTTTCAGGTGGAATAGCAAACCTGCAAAACTTTTATAAGAGCATTTTAATGTAGAGCACTTTTATAAGAGCATTTTAATAGACACACTTGCACAAATAAAAAAGCAGTGCAGGTCTGCATTTTTGCACGCTGCAAATGATCCTTACAGCCCCTGTTAGGGAAATGCAAGTGACATGTAAAATAGTTTTATTCATAGTTAGTAAATCACTGCCACATTCTTTACTGCCTAGGGCACTTAAAGGTCCACACTTTTGGTCTTCAGTGATGCCTCTGCAAACTAAAAGTGTGCCTAGGACCAGCCTACCACCAATTTAGAGCCTCTTTTCATTAAAATAATGTTTATGGTTTCTATTCTAAAGTACTGTCACAAATATTTGCTGTTTGCCTATTGCATATGTGTACTATATAGTGTTGTAATGTTCTTAAATGTCACCAGGTGGGTTTTTTGGTACTGCTGGATTCCACAATATTTCCCCTAAACAGTGGTAGTCAGTTTAACGGTACTGACTACCAGGACACAGAAAAAGACGACATGAGGACTCCGAATGCATACTAGAGTATTAGTATAGAAGAAAAATATGCTTTGTCGGTAAACAACCAGTTGGTAGCTGGAAGGGCATGCTGAAACTTGTAGTTTCACAACATCTGGAGGGCCGCAGGTTGGACAGGCCTGATGTAGTGGCTTACATATGTGAAATCCTTTAGTTTAAATAAATTGATTTGAAATAATGCTGTTATTTTTTACTACACTTATGGCTTGTCAAAAAATAAATTAATTGAAACTTTGTCAAATGCAGAGTTGAGGTTAAGGCCGAAGCTAAAATAAAACTAAGTAAAATGGGGCTCTTAAGATAGGTTACAATGATTTTCTGATTGCATCATTTATAAATTCATATGATAAATAACATGAATAATTAGGTCACTGATATCACACAGACATTTCATATATTAGTATATTATTGGTCACTAACTGCAATATATTCCCTATGCCATCAGCAACTACTTCAGCAATCACTAAGATTAACACAACACAAATACATGAATAGAAATATTTTTACTTGACTATTTTGTATATTATTTGAAATTAGGGCAAAACAGAGAAAGGTAGGTGTCTTAATGGGGCACTCGAGGATAAATGGAAGGGTGTATGTTTTCTTAAATAAAAACGTATCTATTTTATTGGATTCATTAAAAAATATTGTCGCCCTAATGAAGAGAAGAAAGGTAGCAAAATATTAAAACAAAAAAACATACTAATGAATTAAAAATTGCAGATCAACTAAAAGAGACTCTGGGGTCATGTTTATTTTCAAATATTATAATTTATATTTATGTACCTTGGGAAATAGGTTACGTATTCATAAACCTGGTGCTGCAGAGCACATTTCAAATAAAAATAATAGTAAGTCAAAATTTATATTGAGCAAGGCCAGCTCTTACCCTTATTTGTTTGAATGACATTTTTGTAAAAAAAATGTAGTCCAAGGAAAGATAGAGCATGACATCAATGTAGGTGAGTTAATCAATTACAGTCTGCGCTGTATATATACATGAATGTCCTGACAAGAAGCCAGGAGTGCAGCATGTGTGCTGACAACCTCTGGTTCTATAATTGTGCCAGTTAACCTTTTTAGATCTGGTTCACAGTCATATGATCTCTATGTATAAATGTAAATGTTTATACTGATGGCATTAGCTAGTTTGAATTGAGATTTTTTTTCTAAAGCTTTTATCGACAAAATATTTCTGCAGATACTGCAACTTTCCCAATTAAGGCAGAAAAGCCCCACTTTTAGGGGGCTTTCTACAAAGAGCAACTTAATGACCAATCTACAATACATAGAGCTGTTTAGTGTTCAATATGTAATATAGAGCACAATCTAGTGATCTCTAAATAATATAGAAAGCATTCTAGTTAGTGCTATACAACACACAGAGCATTATAGTGACTGCTATACAATACATAAAGCATTCTAGTGACTGCTATATAATACAGATAACATTCCAGTTTCCAGAATATAACACAGAGAGCATTCTAGTGAATGCTATACAATACATGGGGTATTCTAGTGATCACTATGCAGTACTTGAGAGCAGTCTAGCAATTACTTTACAATACAGAGAGCTTTCTATTAACTTTTACTCAATACAGACAGCATTCTAGTAATCTCTATACAATGCAAAGCTCATGTTAATTACCTATATACAATACAGAGAGCAGTCTAGTAAATGATATACAATATAGAGCGCATCTTGATGTGCAAGCCATGACCCCCCCAAACTTTCCACTTGTCACACATTATGCTACACATATTACCCTATTCACACATTGTGTCGCCCAGCCATCTCCCTGTCACACATTGCGACCCACCAACCATGTATTGCACACATTATGTCCATAAACCTCCCCTTATCACACATTGTGCCACCCCAACATTTCACAAATTAAGCCTCTCACCCTCTACTTGTCTCACACACCACACACGCAATCTCTCCTCACCTCTGCTTGTTTTTGCCACACATTTAATCCTCCATTTCTTACTGTTCTTTTCCACCGTGGGAAGGACATCAGAGAGCTGCTCTCTACAACTGCTCATACTGCAGCTCATCCAATTGAAGGAATGGAGACTTGTGCTCGGCCGGAGACTCTCCAGATAACTTCACTGGGTCTCTGCACAGCTTCCTCCCATGTACCAAACACCAAAAAAAGGTAATTGGTAGTGGAGGAGGGCAAAGATACTCGGGCAATCTAGTATAGGACTAGCCTGGAAGGCATATTCTACTCAGCCCCCGGGCCAGTCTGCCTCTGTCTCCTAGAAGATACCAGCCCTAGGCAAACAATAGTGCTGAGCTATGTTTCTTCCAGACTTGGGCAGTGGAAGTCTAGGTAGTAAATAATTGGAACCACAGGAGTGCTAACTTTGTTATCCCAGTTGTCCCTGCATAATGAACAAGGATTCCGTCAGACCCATGTGTGTTACAACAAAGTGCACACACACGAGACCCATCTTTTAAAAAATATTGAGTAAAAATTTGTATAACTAATATATCTAGTCTTCTATTCTTGATCCAACATAGTCCATCTGTGTTCTTTCCACCCAAAGGTTCTTAATGAAATGACCCCTAAAAATTAGAAATTACCCCAGTCAAAATTACTAGCGCTGCTAGCACTAAATGAATCATACAAAGAGTCTCAGACTTCCTGTATGAATGTTGGACCAGACAACCATTTCCCTCACTTCTGAACAGTTGACTTGTCCAGTTGACTCCCCCATTAGTGAGTGTTGTTTTTTAACATGTTTTTTTCAAGAATTCTTTTTCTATCTTCCCTTGGATTATTGGATAATTTTTGAAAAAAACATCTTAGGGATATGGAATATGTATATTTTGTTTAATTAAGATGATTTATGATAGAGGTGTTGATGTGATGATATATTCATTACATTTTTTAGTCAAGATGGACAGGAGTCTTATGGACCTCTTTTCCATAATGGATGGATAACAAGGATGGCAAAGTTGCTATTTATTTGTTAATCAGACCCCACCACCCCACTACCACTCTCTGGATTTTATATTATTTACTAACATTTACCTGAGCTGTGTAGCTGAGGGGGGAGTGCACATGAGGTTTGGTCCTATTAAAAGCTATATAAATTGACAGTCTTATTTGTATAGCTCGCTATGGTTACCCTTTTGCTACCCTGTGACAGGTTGGGCCTCTTTACCACCCTGTTGTGGCCTGCCTTGCCACTGTCCCCTTTCTTTATCCCAAATGTGCCCTCTCTAAACGCTATAGGAGGGGTTCCTTCACCGGCATCTTCCTTCTCTGTAACTCTTGCTGCTAGTGAACCCCCTTGCTGGGCACCTGGGCTGGTACTCCTGACTTCTTACTTCAGATCAGGTTTGCTCTGGATGGTTCCCCCTGGCCTCTCACAATGGTCAGAGCTGCAGGGTAGCAGGCAGAATGTTATTAGATGCTGGGTCCCAATCTGAGAACAGCCGGATAACGGCTTAGAGCGGTCTGAGCTGTAGGTCACAGGAATTACAGCAGGTAAGTAGGCATCAAAGCAGGATCTTGAAGTAGTGATATTTATTAGTTCAAGGGGTCCTCATAGGGACAGTTACACACTAGTTAGTGGTGCTAATGATCTCTAGAAGTTCAGATGGTATAATACAGTTAAAATACAAAATACATCTTTATATACTGTTTATGACACACCTATTGGCAGGGAGTAACCCAGGCCCCTGATTCTAGCTGGCACCCACCACAAATTCTGAGATATTACATTCAATGTTTAGCATCAGGATGTAATATATTCTGTGAACTTGGATTTAGTGTAATTTAAACGTAAAAAAAACTGCACATCAATCCAGCAGCTCCTAAATCACTTACTATTTCATTATTCAAATTGTCCCTTATCTTTTTAACAGGCCAGGATACACAGGATAAAATGTAATGACTCCCTGCTGTGTATTCAGTCTAAGAAGTGAGTTGGTCACTCACAGATGATAATGTCTAATTAGCATGGGATTTCCTTTCTTCAAAAGTTACAAAAAGAAATTTTTTCCGACATGGCATACGGGCTCAGAAATCGAATACAAAAATCAGTAAATTTGCAATGATATACCGTACATGAATTTATAGAATACGTTATTTCTAAGTGATCCAGGCAAATACCCTTTACACACAAGACAACAACTCTTTGGTCAACTTTGCTGTGTGCCCGGTTTCTTTAGCCCACTAAGCACTTTGTACCTTTGCAATCTGGCTTAACTAATATGCAATACATAGCACTTATCCTCATGTTTTTAAGCTCCCATTGTCCGATAGGTTGTAAGTCTGCGAGCAGGGCCTTCTTACCTCTCTGTCTGTATTACACATTATTGTTTTGTTCTTAATTGTAAAGTGCTAAATAATATGCTGGCATTATATAAATAAATAATGGTGATTGCTATTTCATAAGAAAAAGATAGGGATTAATAAAAAATTATTCATGGGCAAAATATAAAATAGGTTGAATGGTTACCAATTCTGTATTTTTAAAATGTATTTTAATCAAGCGTCCAGGTACACATAACATACATGAATTGGAAATATTCATCTGGATCTCTGAATTATTTTTATTAGTTTAGAGTAGACTCTACAAAAAGATGATAATTGAAGCCAACTGATCTAATGAAGTATTCCAAACAAAGTGTGTAGAATAGAAGACTAGAGAAACTAAGATAACTATTCAACCACCTTGATAATTTGAAAGGATATAGAATGATAACAGAATCAAGCACTGAACATAAATCCAGTAAATGTAACAGGGTATGATGAGGGAATAGGGCATCCATAAAAGCACATTTAGCCTAGTCAGCAAATTTTTCTTGTTCTAAGGGCAGCTAACAAGTATGGTACCTGCTGAACTTTTAGTCCATAATAGGAGCTCAAACAGAAAGTCACCGAAATGGTACTTTCATCGATTGTTGCTATATCAGCACCACTGTAGGCATATTTGCCTCCATCTTACTGAATTCAGAGGAAGTTAAATAAACTTATGGAAGGTGTTAAAACAAGTGTGGTGGGATAAAGGAACTCTAATCTTGGCAGGTAGCCTCATTGTGTTCTTGATTAACGCTTTGTTCCTGGAAGACGCAAGTCAGCACAGTGGAAGAACAGAATTGGGACTGTTTTTTTTTTCTATGTAGTATGTAAGTGTTATGTGGTATGCTCACATAGGTGAAGTGGTATTTTCACTAAAATTGGCCGTGGTATGTCTATGCATTTTTGTGTGTTTTGGTAGGGAATATTATCGATTGACTGATGCAAATGAATAAATTCATGGCTTTTAAAACACATAAGTAAAATAATGAAAATACATAAAAAACAGTGCCTTAGAGTTTGTCCCGTTAAATCATATTTTAGTTAATTTATATATTATCGTTGCAGATTCTCCTTATTTGCAACGCTCTTTCACTTTGCAGCAGACTCATTCACTAATTACAGATTCAAATTTGATAAATGGCGTAATGGCAACATTGGCAATTGTGTTGTTTATCACATCACATTTATATAGGTTTACTGTTGAGTGGGTGGGGTTAGAATGACACGACTGAACATCCCAACCATACCATGAAGGCATTCAATCATGTTGTTTGACTAGATCAGTGCTGCATCTTTTTGGGCCAATGTAGTGATGGTGGGGGTGATTAAGAACAAATAAGGTTCATTCATAATATTGATAATCATTTCATGTTCAGTACACTACAAGCTCATAATATTAAAACAGAACACTTTGTGGCATTACTCCTATTTTAGGTACAAATCTTTCCAACAGAGCAATTTAATGATAGCCCACCTATATGGGTGTTGTGACAGAAGCACTGGAAGAGTGGCAGATGGCAGGTATATGTGTTCCAGGCTGTCTGTCTTATGTACTCTAAAGCCCCAGGGAGATTATATGTATGTGGAAATGAGCTGCCCAAAGTTGTCTTCAGCTATATGAAAAGCTGGTAAGGGTCTGGAGTTATGTATAAAGAGAGAAGGATGGGCTTTATACATAAGGCCCATTTCGGGGTCTTCTAAATTACATGTGACAGTGCTGGCTAATCAGGAGTTGCACCTGATGAGGTGCTGATAACAGTCTGCAAAGCAGCTCATTCACACTCTCACAGTCTGGGAAGCAGGTGGATGCTTGCTGAGAGAGACTACAATGTATAGTCATTGAGTACTTTGGTTTTGAATGTGTGTGTGGGACACTAGGTCCCTCACTTCAGAAAGGGAGATCCTATATGTTGAGTTAGTACCTGACAGGCAAGGTCTTTTGTTTTTGTTTTATTTGTTTTCCCGCTGGTGGATAAAAACTAGCTGTGGTTAGTCAAACCAAAACAATTGACTGGTGGGTCTGAAGTGCAGTTGTCTACCCAAGAAGACGGTAACCCCAATACAATTAGCTCACAATATATATAGATATTAAGGTTAAATAATATTAACTTGCAAAGATACTGAGAATACATTCAGCATACAAAATAATGATAGTACCAGTAAGAAAAGTTGCATAATGTGAAATCCTGAAGCTAGACATCTATTGAAGATGGACAGTTTAAGTACACCATCTCTGAGAGGAGGTTGAGAAGATCTCTGTCATATTTGGTAGATGTACTGTGTAAGAAAAAAAAATAACCATTTTAAATGTTTCTGTTTTGTGACTTAGTTTGCAAATTATTTCTCTTTTTTTCTTCCATGTTGTATGATTTGACATCATACAGTACAAATAGTGTACTAAATTGGTTGCCAGATATGTAATATCCTCATTTTTGCTACATTCTTACATATTCTTACATAAAGTAATTGACTGAAACTTGTCACTTTTTCCTATTTATCAACTCTGCTATTTCCCAAATGATGCCAACTACTGAGCATGGGCAGAACATGACATTGGAAGCCCTGCACTGTATGATCTCAGTAGAAATCTGGAGCTGCTTTTACAACTCCTTACTCTTTACTCTCTTTATTCTTACTCTCCTTACTCTCTTTTCAACTCCTTACTTGCAATGTAGTCAGTGTCCATTACCTAGTTATTCCCATCTTTGTACACTGTTTGTGTGCTTTGTTTAAATAGCCAATTAGTAGCATGTTTTGTTTGTTCTCTATATGTTACTGAAAATAATTGCGCTTATTTGTAT
Organism: Mixophyes fleayi; assembly: GCF_038048845.1. Classification (NCBI taxonomy): domain Eukaryota; kingdom Metazoa; phylum Chordata; class Amphibia; order Anura; family Limnodynastidae; genus Mixophyes; species Mixophyes fleayi. The sequence goes on along the minus strand of NC_134406.1, from coordinate 113,476,782 downwards.
TTTTATTTGGAAATTCCATGTATATTATTGTATTTAATAAACCTTTGTATTCCACCTTGTTCCAATTTTTCCTAAATAGATCTCTACACAGCCCGTTCCCCAAGAATCTAGTAGAAAAGACTATGAAACCTACCAACCTTTTCAGAATTCAACAAGAAATTTTGATGACTCCTTCTTTGAGGATCAGGTTCACCACCGTCCTCCAGCAACCGAGTACAATATGCATCTGGGATTAAAGTCAACTGGAAACTATGTCGACTTTTATTCTGCAGCTCGCCCCTATAGTGAACTGAACTATGAAACAAGCCACTATCCGGCCTCTCCAGACTCCTGGGTTTGAGACGCAGATTCAGAATCTGTGCATGTGCATGCATAACATAAGACATTTTTCCTTGCAGTTTTAATTTGTTAAGCCTGTTCCTTAGAAAGGCCCTAACTCTCATTGTGAAAAATTGATTATGGTGTTTTAGGAGGCTCTTGTAATGGAAACTAATACTTTATAGAAGGTTGTAATTGCCATAAGAGATAAGTTAACATTATTAGCAGGAGGTTAGCTTCAAAAAGTGTGAAGCAGGGGTATTTAATAAAGCATGGCAGCAATGTTATATAACAGCAGTACGCTGCATTAATCTTTCACTGGTGCTTTAGTAACTGACCTCTAGGTATGCAGATGCATAACATGGTATATAATGAATATGGTGAATATATTTAGAGGGTGGTGGCAGAAAGTGACATTGGATGTGTGTGGAGGTGGTACATTAAGCACAAGAGTGAAGTTTACATAATCTATGGGGAACAGTTCTTCACATTTTGTTTACTATCCTCATTGTGAATCTAGGCTTCAAGTTGCATTTGAGGTTTCCTCTGTACAGCAAGATGTTTCTTGCTTTTTGTTAATGCTTTGTTGTAAAGTATTTGATGTACATTACGGATAAAGAAGAGTGCATTGTGTATATTACACCAATGCCACAGTGTTTCTTCATCAGTGGTTCTAGATATTGCTTCAGTTCTTCAAAATTATGAAAGGATGCAAGGATTTCAATATATTTTGTTTTCCTTTGCCCCAGTAAGTTATGACAAGGTAAAACAACAAAAAGACTAAAATACTATTTAGCAGTATTGTATGGTCTGATATGTGAATTTGTTTGTGGCAACTAAACAAAGCATTCAGTAATTTCTGACAGATAACATCATCATTCTACACTCTTTGTCAACAAAGTGCTTTTTCACTGCCTAAAATTTTACATGTAGATATTTGAAATAGATTTTTTTTCATTTTTACCAGTTTTCTTTATGATGATACAGTGTTAAAAGAAAATAAATTACAATTGATCTGTCATCCATACTTGCCAAACATGTCTATTTCCAAAACAAAAAGCTACAATGTATCAAAGATATGTCTGCATGTGTGTGGATGTTTCTAATTTTGTGTGACTGCATTTAATCTTTGACATTTTCTACTTTTTATTTACTTCTATAGCATAACATAGACATGTGATTCATGTTTATAATAATGCTAAATGGTATGTCACCTTTCTATGTACCATGCATCAATCAAACAAACAGGAAGAATCATTTAATTATTAACATTGATTTCTGTGATCTTTGTTGTATTCTACTACCATGTGCCTTAGAGCTGTGAGTATGTGAAGCATACATTATTATTGTATTATAACTTGTATTAAGTTTTATTTATGAAGTACTGTAAATTAGGAATATTTCTTCTGATAATGTCAAATTGCACAGAGATTTATTCTAAAACCTAACCTAAGGCTATGTACACACTGGCATTAAAATTTTATGTATAATATAGATTTTCAACACAATTTAAGTGCATGTAAAGGCTGTGAAAATAAAAATTATTGTACTAAATTAGATTGTACATATTTGCATTTTTACTTGCGTTTAACCTGTGTTACACTGCTGTGCGTTTTTTCAACATTTCTTATTCCATTTTAATGCCTCTGACGCAAGTCAATGCATTTGAAAACTCACATTTATCTCAAAGGGAGTCCGTTGTAAATGCAATGTGATGCAGTAAGAAGCATTTATATATACATTTCCAGATTTGTTTGTCTGGAAGATAACTTCCTATTTTTGTTATGCAAAAACACACACATTGAATACACTTGTAAATTCATATACAACGCATACTTAAGCAATGCAGTTTATATGAATTTTTACTTGAATTTTAAAGTGTTAAAGAGCGCATTGCAGACACCAATGTGTATGTAGCCTTACTGAGTCAAAAATTCCACTAAATGGTATGTCAGTGTAAAATTGATTAGTAGAAAAATAAAACCAGACATGCACAAATATAAGTGAAAGGTATAAAGATATATCTGAAATTAAAAGGAAATGATCACTATGTTTGTGGACAAAGACATGCAGTTGGGAGATACACATATACATATTTAATTGGTAAATGCAAACCTTTATTAATAAGTGAAAAGTGTCTAGATGGAGTAAGGAATAGGAAAGACTTTGAATATAATGTAGAAGCTGTCCAATGAAAGTATGTAAACATGGAGGAAAAATTGGATGGCTTAAGCTATAACTCCTATTAAGTTATCATATGGTCAAATGCTTTTGCTGTGCAGAGAAAAATATGAATGGAAGAAATATTGGTCACATTAATGACATGCCACATTTTTCAGTGAGGTGTTATTAACTTTTATTTATATAGTGCAAACATATTACATAACACTTTACATGTGTAATAATAGACATCAGCCCCTGTCCCAGAAGAGATTACAGTCTAAATTTCTACCACACCAACACAGTAGGGTCACGTATTCCCAAAGCCTACCTACCAGTATAGTTTTGGACTATTGGAGGAAACTTGAGCATGTAGAGGAAATCCACATAAATACATAGAGAACATGCAAACTCCATTTAGGTAGCACCCTGGGTGGACCAAATCTATGAACCCAGTGCTGTCAGGCAGCATTACTACTGTGCCACCATTCTGCTTTTTAAAATTCTCAAAGGCCCATTTCCTTTTGAAACAGTTATTGGACATATTGTAATTTAGGGGGCATTCTCCTTTAAATAGTGGATGTTGAGGATGTTGATCAGTCTGTCGGTAGGCCCCTCTGAGTTATTCCTTATGTTGCAGCATTAAAAAGCATTGCATTTCAAATATTTGCTTTGTTGGTTAGAATATATAAAACAATCATATAGACTTTTAATGCATGAATGCAATGTGACTAAATTTATTGAAAGCGGTATGTACAGTGATGGAAAACAAAATGTTTAGATTTGTCTTTTTGTTTGTCAAAATATTAAGTACTTATATGCTAGTTCATCCTTATGGGGAAAAATAATAATATTGCTACCTAACTTCTAGATTAAATTGGAACCAAACTAGGTGGGAGGTGTTTTAAAAGAAATCATTATATAATTGAAATCATAAAGGCAAAACTATTCAGTTCTCGGTGTCACATATTTTGAATATTTGTGCATAATTAGAATTTACTTTTTTTTATTTTATGTAAACGAGATATAACGAGAACGTAATATGTTTCACCTAACATATAGTAAAAGTAAATTATTGTCTTTTTTTTACCTGAAAGGTAATATTATTTGTGTTTTTAGTTTATATAAATACATAATGCAAGTATAACGAATGTCTTCATCAATCACTTCATGTACACATCTACTTCACTTAAAAATATTATTGCATTTCTACATTTGTAGTGTTTCTGAAAGGAGATTATTATCAACCTTATGCTGGCTAAGATTAAATATACTTAAACTGTGCAATGTGTTCTGTGAGAAATGGCATTGCTTTTTTTTAACATAGATGTTTATTAGATACTAGACACAAAGCAGAACTGTTGTGCATAGAAGAGAAAAATGTAAAGGCTACACGCTACTATATATTGCAATGCTCCTTCCACTGCTTGGCTAGTTGCCACTAATCTGAAGTCTGGTGTCGAAGCAGGGCATCGCTTATCAAAGTTGAGAACTGATCTCAGGAAAGTAGATGGCCACTAGAGAGAAAATGCCCAAGCATGTCTCTTGAGGAAGGAAGGGGGTGGCATAGCAAGCTTTTTTTTTTTAACCTTCCCTACGGGAAAATCTGATTTTTGCGACAAGGGAGTTAAATTGAATTGCAAAAGTTTCATACAAGTTTATTTTGGTTGAGTCCCACAGTCATAATGCTATGTTACCTAGTGAAGGCATAAAAGACATATAGGATAGTTTAAGGATGGCAAGTGATGAGATCCATATCAGCACTAATAAATAGCTAGAAAAATTAACCTTGATCACATGATTGGCAAGTATCAATAGCTGGGTCAAATGAACTCTTTTCTAGCAATGAAAAATTTATGATCTTCTTAGCCCCTTTGCAAAGAGTAAATTATGTTACTTAATTTTTTGTTCATCCAAATGTATAATTGCATACACTAGTGACAGCAGCTGATCCCTATTTGTAGATATTGGTAAAAATTCTAGGAGTAGGAACTTCTAGAAGGTTGCAAGCACATTAACCATGAATTTTTGCCCAGTTCCCAAGATGAGAACAATTGTTTATATACATAGTTTTATTATTAAAATCTTCCATTCACTATTCCTCCCCTAATTGTATTTTATTGTTAGGTCAGTGATTTGTTTCCCATGAAAAGCAGTTGATCAACATGTGGGCATTTTCAAACAAAAATGGCATCTGCAGGCACTACAAGGCATGCAAACATTTCCTGCAATGAAAAAAATTTTTTTTGCTCATAATACACTCACTTCAATGTGAATAGTTAATTTCAAATTAATAAGCATCATCCTAAAAAGAGATGTGTGATGTTTGTCAAATTTTGACTTTAAGCATATTTCAGTTTTTAGAGACTGACAAAACAATTTGACAATATGAGGTCAAGAGAAATGTAATAATCATTACATGCCCTGGAGTTTCAGAAACCCTTTCCCTAAGCGTATTTGTTATTCAAATGTACAGTAGTGACAAGGAAGCACTGAGATGCTTATACTAGCAAATCTGGCATTTGGTTACCTAAAAAATAAACTATTAGGTAAATTAATATGAAGCGGCAAAATATGAGGGCTGCGAGAATTAGGGAAGAAGCCAAACATTTTGTGGCACTAGCCTGTCTTGATTGCAAGACCCATTTACAGTGAACTAAGGATATTGGTAGCATTAGCTACCTGGCTATTAATCAACCATCATCATCATCATCGTTTGATCGTTAAGCATATATGTACGTGATACACAATTGTGCTACAAACACAAACTATTAAAAAATATGCATTTACACTCATGCATAGGCATATACTGCTACACAGTAAGGGTAACAAGGAGTGTAGAGTAATATCGCCACAAAAAACTCCCAAAACAAATTAGAAATAGAAAGTCTCTAGCATCTAGTAAACAAGCCATGCCTGAAGAGAGTAGATTAGGAAATGAAAAAGAGACCTAATAGACAAGGTGTGATGGTAGTCAAGGAGTAAGGCACGTGAGACAAGGCGAAGCAGACATGAAAGAAGAAGGTAGGTGTATGAAGTCAAACAGACAAGTGATAAAAAGGAATACACTTCATAGTCCCCAGAAAGATTGGCTACATAAGCAAAATTCCTATGTGCAATTTAGGTGTAATGATTTCTGGGTGTGGTCAGTGATACACACACAAATGAGAGCTTCTGGGAGAGTTCTGAAAACCAGAAGATAAAGGACCACTAACACAAAAAATATTTGTTTTTTTATAGGACCCATGAAGATAAAATCCAGTTCCACTTCAGGTGTGTTAAAAAGTAAATGATTACATCCTCACTCCAGAACAGAAAGCTAAAACCTCTTTCACCTTTTTAGGACACTAAGGGCATCTGAGACAGGCTAAAAAATAAAAATAAAAATGAGAATACAGTAATTTGAGCCATTGTGGTTCTGTGTATGAATCCACACAGTGCATTTTTGCAAAGCAAATCTACAAAGCGGGCAGTTTCTGATAGGAATGCAGGAATGTAGACTCCACACAAAAATTGCAAAGCTAAATATATCTTTATTAGACCAACATTGCAGAAACTGGCACGACCCTGTTTGCCAGGGTCCTGTGACATGATCTGAAATCCTTAGACATATGTAGTGTTGGACTGGGACAAAAAGGACCCACTGGGGGATGAAATGGCAAGGCCAGCCACTAGAGGGAAATGGTCAGATCATGAGATAAAGTTTATTTTTTCTTTTCATTGGCTTTATTTTTTAATATTAAAAATATTTAAAATATAGATAATACATAAAATGAAATAAAATGTGTTTTTAACTTAAACTTATTTAAATTTTAGTTTATTTTTTTCTTAAGGTAACCAGGTTAATTATATGAACGCCACTCTAGTTCCTCAGTACTGCACTGCTTCTTCCACTTGAACTGCTTTTTTGAAATTCCTCTATGTAGGGTTCAAGTCAGTGAATAAGTAATTACATCAGACAGGCAGTGGAAGATTTGAACACAGCATCTCAAGTGAAAGTAGCAGCGAAAACCTGAGGTATGTGGCAGATGGATTGTCTGAAATAGAAGTGTGGAGATGGGATGTTAAGAAAGGAGGTGTTGTGGCAGATGGGGTGCCTAAAAGCAGAGAGGAATGTGACAGATGGGTTGACTGGGAGCAGGGAAGGGGAATGTGGCAAAAGGGGTGTCTGGCAGCAGGGAGGGAGAGTGTGGCAGTTGGGTGTCTGGAAGCAGGGAGAGTGTGGCAGTTGGGGTGTCTAGTAGCTGGGAGGAGGAGTGTGGCAGATGGGTTGGAGACTGTAGCAGATGGATTAACTGGAAAGGGAATTTGGGCAGATGGGGGTGTCTGGAGGCATGGAGGTGAAGTATGGCGGATGGGTTGTCTGGAAGCAGGGAAGAGGAGTGTGGCAGATGGGGTGTCTAGAAGCAGGGAAAGGGAGAGTGGCAGTTGGGGTGTCTTGTAGCAAAGGGGTGGAGTTTAGAAGATGAGGTGCCTAGCAGCAGGGAGGGGGAGTGTGGCAGTTGGGGAGTTGGCAGCAGGGAAGGGAAGTGTGGCAGACAGAGGGGGTTTCTGGCACTGGGGAAGGGGAGTGTGTCAGTCAAGTTGTCTGTTAGCAGGGAGGGAGAGTGTGGCAGACAGATGGAGTGTATGGCAGCCCTGGAAGGGTAGTGTGGCAGATCAGATGTCTGAAAGTAGGAAGGGGAAGTGTGGTAGATTGGGTGTCTAGCAGCAGGGAAGAGTATTGTAGCAGATGGGTTGTCGGGCTGTAGGAAAGGGTAGTGTGGCAGTGGGGACCAGCAGCATCAGTTCCAAAAAGTTGGCACCCATAGGCAGAGCTCTTCAAACACAATGTATTTGTATGACCCTGTATATATTCATTTATACACTCAGTGTACCTCATTCGAAGCGTAAGTGTAGCCTGAAATTGAGAAAGTCTCACAAGTGTATGCGTATGTACACTGTATTCAGAGTTGAAGATGCGTCCAGGTTTGAATGAGTAGCATATGCGTTAGTTTGATAACAGACACTTAAGTCCAACTTGTGAACATATCCAAAAACCTTTTATTTTATGTATCAAGAAAGCATTTGCTATAAAGCATCATTTAAACTTGAATAACTTATTTAATATAGCAGGAACAACTTCCCGATACGTATACAAAAAAAAATTACAACATAATAATTCAACTTGCTCTGCAAACCTTATCTATGGCCAAATGACTACTAAAGTCTCAATAAGTGCAAACCATTTGCAAATTACAACCGTTAGTCCAGGTGGTCATCATCATCATCCTCTACTTATACATGACTATCTACATATAAACCGCTTTTTCAGGTATATCTTCGACTACGTCCCATTCTGAACCCCTTCACAATTTATCAAACAATAGAACCCTCTAATGACTCTTCATGTCTAAGGAATTGTAAGTGGAAAAAAGTTGCAGGCCTGAGTAGTAGTTGCATACATTCATTTCCAGAGCATGCGCAGTGCTAAAAATGCAAACATACGCTATATAAATTGACATACATCTCACCTTATACCCATTATGCCTTGTGTATATGTGTGTGTGTGTATATATATATATATGTATATATATATATATATATATATATATATATATATATATACACATATACATATATATATACATACACACGCACACACACAATCTTTTCATGGCCTGTCTGCCTTTGTGTTTAACACATTTGCAATTTACACTTACAAGCTTATAACCTTAAATGTATTTAGATTGATATCATGTATGAACAGGTAGTTAACTGGTGCAGCTTAATGTAAAGCAATGTGTGTTGCATTGATTTTCAAAACTTACATGTAAGCTTTTTATCTCTAGTGGTTCAGTAAAACTTTTTTGAATTCTGAAATTTTTCATTGGTGAATTGAAACTCTTGAGCACAATAGCATACTTCTATATCAACTCCAAGTAGACACAAACAGATCTAACACTCAATGTCAAAGTCTTTGTTAGACCAATAAATTTATAGCTGAAGAACAATATGGGTATGACCTTGTCCATATTGACACATTCTTCTATTCTTTAAAAATTATTATTAGCAAATAATGTAGCTGTGAAACGGATTGCAAATATTGGGAGTCATTACTGTACATCTCTGGAAGTTTCAAGAAAAAGCTCATATATCAGTGTTTGTTTTAATTTTAAACTATATAGACAGGGCTGGTGCTAGCAGGCCCGGCGCTCCCATTAGGCAAGGTTAGGCAGTTGCCTAGGGCGCCGGGCTCTGAAGGGCGCCACAGAATTAAAATTACTTTAAAACTGTGCAGCGACCGCTGACCATACCTTCCATGGCCGCCGCACAGCTTCCGATAAATCCACGGGGAGGGGGAAGGGGCTATGGATCACCACCGCCGCCTCTCTGCTCCGTCTCCTCCCATCCACTCACTGACTGTCGGGCATGACATCATCACAGCCCGACAGTGTCAGTGAGTGGAGGGGAGGTGACGAAGCAGAGAGGAGCAGCTTTATGGAGGCAAGTAAAGGTAAGGAAAGACGTAAGGAGGGGGGAGGGGGGCGCGGATTGTGAAAGTGTGCCTGAGGGGGCGCGGATTGTGAAAGTGTGCCTGGGGGGAGGGTCGCGGATTGTGAAAGTGTGCCTGGGGGGGGGGGGTGCGGATTGTGAAAGTGTGCCTGGGGTGGGGGCCGCGGATTGTGAAAGTGTGGCTGCGGGGGGGGGTGCGAATTGTGAAAGTGTGCCTGGGGTGGGGGCGTGGATTGTGAAAGTGTGCCGGGGGGGGGGCAGGGGCGCGGGTTGTGAAAGTGTGCCTAGGGGGCCAAGAACCCTAGCACCGGCCCTAGGTGCTAGCATGTCTGGCGTCCCCCTGCAAAAAACAAGTTTGCGCCCTTCTCTTTTATAAATTATTTGTTCATTCAGCAATGCTGTTCTTCTTTTAATACAAATCATATTAAAACTTTCATAAAGAGAGTAATACAAATAAGTACATTAAACAGCATACATTTATTGTTATATAAATGAAGAATATGTATTCTTTGCAATAAAATGTTACATTTTTAGCAAATTAATTTGGTGAGATTATCCTACATTATCATACTGTTTCCCACCCCGCATTATCACACTGCCCCCCCTGCATTATCAGCTACTCCCCCCGCATTATCACACTGCTCCCCATTGCATTATCACAGTGTTTCCTCCTCCTGCATTATCACACTATTTCCCCCCCTTCATTATCACACTATTCCCCCCTGCATTATCACACTATTTCCACCTTGCATTATTATCACACTATTCCCCCCCCCCTGCATTATCACACTGTTCTGCCCCTGCATTATCACACTGTCCCCCCAACACATTATCACAGTTTCCTCCCTGCATTATCACACTGTTCCCCCCCCCCTGCATTATCACACTGCTCCCTCCCTGCATTATCACACTTTCACCTCTGTTTTTACTTACCTTTCTATGTTCTTTTCCTCTTCTTCTCTTACTTTTCCGTTCACTGACAGTGTCAAGGTGTGCAGGGAGCACAGAGGAGGGCACCGTGCTCCGCAGCAAGTGATTTTTTCTTGTAGCTGGGCCGGTGGACAGCGGGGAAGCACCTCTCCATCATGGCACCCCCTGCCTTGTTTACCCCGCTTACTGAGTTCCACCGGCCCTGTATATAGATATACATATCTTGAATTTTCTTAAAAAAATATATGAATGTTCTTTAAATCCTCTTATGACTAAATAGCTATACATGGCAAACGCATCATGAAATGTAGGATCAAGACACTGCTGATTGCAAACAAAATAGATCTAGAAGCTATCAGTATGCAAAGAATGATACAATTGTATTACACGACCACAGGAGACTAATTCACAGTTTATCCAGCCATGCAGCGCCTGAAGTAACTTCCTGTCTGGTAACTGCTCTCTCCCTTTGATACACACACACTAACACACAAATACACATAGCACTGCACTGATCTCCCTACACACAATGTATTATGCCACATCCAGTCTTCTCTTGTCACACCCCCAAACACTGATTTTTACGCACAAATTTATATCTGTACTATTTCAAACACTAAACAACACCACTTCCGCAATCAGTAAAAAACGAAATCAAATGTAATGATTTGTCATTGACCATTTCTCACCAGCTCACCATCCAGCTGCACACATTTATAAACCCACTTGGGCAATGCAAATGTTATTAAAAAATGATTTATGTAATATGCAGATTAAATAATCTAAAGTATTTTGAATTGTAAGTATGATCATTGCCATATAGGTTACATTGTAACCAAAACAACCAAGAAAGTAGATATAATTGCTTACTGTGGAGCATGGGACGTGTCTAAGCTTTGGGTTTTTCTGTTTCAAGTTACTTTGTTGTCTTTGATTTCAAAGCTACGGACACTTGATTATCATATGAAATATATAGACATACAACTACAAAAATATAGAAATCTACAACATAAATTATAATTGACCAGCCCATGCTTACAAAACAGCTCTAGTGTGCCTTGGCATAGAGTATGCAAGCTTATACTGGAATACTGTTGCAATGATGTGATACATTTTTTCCACAAATAATTTAGTCAGTTGATGTTTTGTTGATTTAGGTGGAAAACACCATCACAGATGTCACTATATAATCTTACATAAGTGTTCAATGGAATTTAAATATGGCGACATGGAGTTATCATGCTTGTTAAACTAGTTGGTGGCTGCTTGTGCCTGGTGGAAGAGAGTTAATGCCATTCAGAATCATTCATCTCCACAAGGATGCAAATGGTTCAATGTAGACTGTCGGTGATGGCATTGGATTTACTTGTTGTAAGGATGAATGGACATAAAATGTGCCAAGAGAATGCACCTCGAAAAATCTTTTATCATGGGAATAAAGCATTTGTACAAGTAGACCTGTATTGGCATGTGCTAAGTATATTTATCTGCTTGTTAAGAACAGGGTGACAGATTTTTTTGACCCTATAACTGGTTTCCATCGCTAATTTACACTACTTGTGTTCTATGCATCACTTTACTTGTCAAGTTGCATTTCTAGGTGTAATAGACAGTTTATGCACTGAATTTGAAATACAATATAACTCTCAGTGATGTTGTTAACGGACTTAACAACATTGCCTGCTTACGTGTCATTTTGATATTTGCAGTCAACTGATTCAAAGTGACTCACCTTTTTCCTTGCATATTGTTAAAGATCCAGTGTTTACGCCTTAATCTTCGTATTCTGTTTCTGGATACACTCGTTACTTAACCACTTTTACACTTCGTTCTTATGACACGCCTAGTTTAGTCCTTTAAACCTAATTAACTGTACCTCACAGAGTTCTATATATAATATCTCCTGTATAATTATAAATTCATTATCATAACACAGATATATATATATATATGTATGAAATTGAATCTTTGCTTGTGCAACAATGTAATAGTATAACTTCAATAACATAAACTTACACACTGTACATATAATATTATTTCAACATAGATGACAATCTGTGTGCAGGCACAATATCTTATATTACTAATTTCATGCTAATTCTGTATATCTTAATCCTGTGTGTGCCTGTGTGCACATGTATCTCAGAATTCATTACCATTCTTATGTTGGCTGCATTATCTCCACCTTACATATAGTACAGCAATATCCATAAATCCTAATTGCACTCAATATATACATATATGTCACTATTCTGGTTCATATACTCTAGTACTCATACATGTACTCATACTACTAACTTGATTATAGCAACATCACTGCTTAATAAAACTTCCCTGTTAAAAGTCACTACTTAGCAAAGCATGGTATGAGAGCACATATTAACAAAGCATGTTGGTCTGTGGTGGCAATTTTTACCCATGTAATAAGCTTATTAAATAACACAGTGTACTAAACGCTCAACCTTTTTACCTATAGCAACAAGTTCAGTTCTTAACTTCTTACAGCACAGATATTATTTCACACAAAAGCCTTTTTGCTAACTTCCAAACTAGATCACTTAACTCATCCCATACAAGAGTCTTTTCTATCTTAGCAAACATCTCTTTATCTTGTAGCCATTACACATTGTCCAGGTTCCATACAATATCAGTATTCTTTCTTCACTTGCAATATCCCTTCCTCATAAACAATGTAAATCTATATTTTAACATCTGCAAACCAAATACATCTATTTCACTTACTTATACACTATATAAATCCATTTTCTATGCACAGCAACATTTATTACAATGTGTTAAACTTTCACAGGCATTCTACAATTACCTATTGCTTATATTTTTAACATTAAAACACTGACACAATTGTAAACAATATTGTACAACTACTATTACTATATACTTTATCAGTAAACCACTATACATATTAAACACTAACACATATTTTCATCTCTGATTTTCTCAATTGTTTGCCATTTATGCATAAACATATTTTCCATGGTCTAAGTACCTAAAATTACATCTTCCTATGTTAATCATCATCTGCAATTTCCTTGTCCAAATTTGAAACTTTCTGTAGTCACATACTTCTGAATAGCATTTCTTATCATTTCTTATTTACCCATGACTGATGTCAGGCTCACTGTTCTGTCATTTTCTGGTTTCATTATTGTTCCTTTATTAAATTGTCCATTCATATAAGAAATAGTAGCCTATGAACAAAGTGAACTCAATTTGTAGATTTGGTATGATGGCACTTATTAAACTTGTTGCTCTTCCTCCTTTCTGATTCATCAGGATATGTATCTGCCAATTTGGAGCATATCGTACACAATACCACTCTGTGTATGCCCAGAACTGGGACATACGCCAGTAAACACAACAATGCTTGTTTCATCTTCATACGCAAAGGATACTTACTACATGCTATGATTTTAGAAAATGAACCAGGTAGGGAAGAGACGATTAGCCATAGTCAATTTACAGTAAAAGCATGCCAAACTCAAGCACACGCAGCCACATCCGAATCATGCTCTGCCCATTTTAAAGTTATTTGTTTTTTGGTCGTATCTCTTGCTCCAGCTATAGGGCTGGTCTAAGATCTGATTACTAGTGATGACAGTCTCGTATGCATGCTATAACATGTGTTTGCAAACAGGAGCAACTGTAAAAATTATGTATTTTATGTTCAGTAGACATTAAGGACATCCTAATAAATGTTTCATGGGAACAATTAAAAAAAAAAAAAAGGCAACACTTCTTTTTTTTTTTTTACTCTTTTATCATTACTGCCTATATTATTAACAGGTGACATTAAATCAATTTTGCTTTTTTTCCTCTGTGTATTCATTTGCAAATATATAATCCAGGCATGTCTTGCAGTGTCTTGTGTAGTAGAACAGAGCAGACCTAAACTCAAATTCATCAGCGCAGGTATCGTCAGATCTGTTCCTTCTTGAGTTTGGGAATACACAGAGCCGATTTATGTGCATTATTAAACAAATGGACGTTATGCTCAGATTGCATGCCTTGATGAATCAGGCCCGTCATGTTTAGTCATATTCTTATGTTAATACAATATATGCATGTACATGTAATGATTTAGCTGTCTTTATTTAAATTTAAAAATGACAATTTTCTTGTTGCAAAAGTCCGTATTTGTGGCATTTACCTACTTAGCAAACCTAATAATGCTTAATATTACAGATTTTGCCTGCACACAACTCATATACATATGTATATGACAGTATGTGTAAGAGGTGAGAACGGTGTCATTTTAGTCAGAATTTTTAGGCATGTACATTGCAATACATACTGCATTTCATGTCAATTCACCTTTTGTGAACGCTATTGAAAGGAATGTATTTAGGATACCAGTGTTTGATCAATCTCCTCACTCCACTGTCCCAATACTATGTTTTAATTAATTTGTTTTTTTGTGTTCTTGAATTTATTCTAATTCTTTTTAATCTGATTTGCAATTTATAGATTTTGCTACTTTCCTTCTATTTGCTTAGTCACTTCTAGCTTAACAAATTAAATGTTGTTTTTTGTGTATTACTTACACATTTTTGCTATAACAGTTATTCAATATATTTATTTCAAATTTCACATTTTGCCTATGTGCTTTTAATTGAGAGAAGACTATCCTGGGGAGCTGAATTTTAATTTTAACATTGAATTTTAATTCCTAGAAAGTTATTGAAAAGTCAAATACCATGATATGGTCTTTATAACTGTATGCTCTCCTACTTGTAGTTTGATAAGTATTATCTAATAGAATTGATATCATAAGAATAATAAGTCTTCAGTTTTTTCTATATGTAGCTGTATATATAAAATGTAATCCACAGTGATACTTACATTACTTTTTTTTTAACTTATTTTTGGGTCATGAATTTTTTTTTTTACTGAATTACATTAGACATTTTTAGGTTCTCCAATGCCTCTTTTGCACTTGCATGTATCTCCCAGTTTTCTACAATACTGCATTCTTTACCTTTCTTCAAGCACTGGGCACGCTTACATGTATATATACTTGCCCAGAAGTCATCCATCTCTAGTTGTTTTTCTACCATTCCAAAAATGTATTTAAGTCCACTGTTGATTAGCACAGTATTTACCCTATTTCCCTCACACTGTATGCATTACCTTATTCACTTTCATTACAAAACATTGGCAAGATGACTTGGATACTCATTGTATTAATTTAGTTTTTGAGTTTCATAATACTGCAGAACAGTATGGAATTAATTATCTCTTATTAAGGCTGCATTGCTTCTATTCCACTGCCATGCTCTTACATGGAGATGAGAGCTCTGGTAAGGTATTTAAAAAATGACAAAGCACATTACACATTCTTTAAGGCATGGTGTAACATTGCCATGGTGCAATGCTTTGAACTCCCACAAACTGAAAATAGAAAAGACGCAGTTAAGCAGCTGCATGAATTAATACATTATTAATAAGACAAATAGGCTGATCTCTATTTCGTCTTACCTGTTACTTTGATAAATCAACAGGTGTTCCTCTTTTCTAAAATAATAAACATTTTTGAAATGCTGCAACAGGCCATTGGACATGCCTTTCCCTATCCACTATTGTCCTACCACTTTCAAAGCTCTTGATAAAATTCACTATATGTAGCTAGTAGGACTCCTGTGTAATTATTCTTAAACTGACATATCAAGTGTGCAATAGTTATTAATTTTCTAATAAATGTTCCAAAACAGTGTTTTTCTATTTCTATATGTAAAATTGAATATTCATGAAAACAATATGAAAGCGAATTTATTTAAGACCATAAATGAAATAACCTGACATTTACACATTTAAGAATCCATAATTTGCTGAATGCTATATTGTTTTATGTAGAACACATTTATGTATCAATTTGACTGTTTAAGTAAAATGCACTGGTGTGGTGACAACTAAATTTATGTCATTTACTAAAGCTTCCACAAACTAGGATTTTGACGTTATTCTGTACAGTGTTTTAACACCAAATTAAATTAATGTTTAGAACTTCTTGCATACAAGTTTTAGATGACTAAATACATTAATCCTGTGTATATGTAAAGTGTGATGTTTTTGACTGTAATAGACACATTGCGTAGCCCTTTGTACCAAAACACTACTGTAAAAGTGTATGAATTTTAGAAATAAAGGGTAGTTTATAAACAGCAATAATTCATTGCTCTACTACAAGCAATAATCCATTTCTATATGAAAATAAAATGGTATGCAATATAATGCAAATAATGCATAAACTATTATAGGATTTGTATAATCATATTCACAGGTCAAAATACTGTGTTAAATGTTATTCAATGTAATCAAATGATGTCATGGATTTATATGAGGAAATTAGTGCAAGAAAATCTAATTACAATTGATTAGACATAAATGTTCAATGTTCAGATTTTCATCAGATGTACCCATTTGTATATTTGTATTTGTAACTAAATTATATTTTGTTGATCATACTGCATACTAGCGTATTGATAGTCTGTTCCTCGTGATGGACAAA
Source organism: Mixophyes fleayi (assembly GCF_038048845.1). Classification (NCBI taxonomy): domain Eukaryota; kingdom Metazoa; phylum Chordata; class Amphibia; order Anura; family Limnodynastidae; genus Mixophyes; species Mixophyes fleayi. The sequence goes on along the minus strand of NC_134406.1, from coordinate 113,460,353 downwards.
ATCAATGTCACACATCATTTCAGCTTAGACTTGTTTTTGCTAATCTCTTTTAAATTTTCTATATAATAAGGGTAAAATGGAAATTTGGCCAGGTAGAGTAAAGTATGGAAGCAGGAGAAGGAGATGAATTGTTTTATCTCTCTTGTTCCTACTCAACTAACACTGTCTGTCATCAAGATCCCAATACACTGATTGAAGGAAGAAAAGCAGGTGGATTGTGTGAGTTATTACTATCAGTAACTAGACTGTCAGGGAAGGGTGGTTCTCCCCTTGCCACCTGTCACCATGTTTTTTCCTGCAGTCAATTATTTCAGAGCATGGCATATGACTTTCAACAAAAACGTTTGTCAATAATAGTATAGACAATTAGGTGGACAGGTCTATATATCATACAAACTGGTAAGTTCATGATACGTCTCACAATCTGAAGTACCGGTATGTTGCAACATATGCTTATACTAGCCAATAATCAAGCATAACCTGTATTGTAGTCAATGTAAAAAAAAATGTACAAAAAAGGAATATTCAGATGAGCACAAAACTACATGACCAGTGTAAGCCAATCAGGCCATTTTCTAACGGAATTATGTTTCTTACATCATGTGACTCCTTTCATTTATTTATTTATATATATATATATATATATATATATATATATATATAGTAAAAAATGCATGTTCTGCTGCCTTGAAACTGGGGGTATTAATCTTGAAAGAGATTTAAAATTTTTGAAAATATCTTGGAAAGTACGGGTGGTCTAACATAGAATATTAATGGTGTAAGGGAAGTTTTTTTTGTTTTTTGTTGATAATTTAATATCTTAATATCTTAATAAGAGTTGGATGTGATCCATTTGTGTGGAGTAAATATGTGCATTTCCATAATGTGCATATGTACCAAAATCTGTAATAAGATTTGAGTGTATCCTAGATATACAGTCCTTTACGCCTAAAGGTAGAATGAGGGTAGGCAAGAGTAAGTTGAGTACAGTAAGGGTATGTACACAGAGGTGTAGCACGCCTCCTGCAGATGAGACCGAATGAGACTTGGGCGCATTCTCGTATACCTTTCATAGGTACCAGTGTAAAGATGATGATGACACCAACAACACTGTCTAGTTGCTTCTGACTGGCTGTTTGCATATTGCCCTTTTATGCTGATAGTATGTCACTTATTAGCGACATGACTATAGTATGTCAAGTTGTACCTGTTTTTGGAAATCTTATTTGTCCTTTCCTTTTGGACTACTGCAAGAAAGAAGACTCCCATTGAATTTATGAAGTAATAAATGACGTATGTGGGAACCATTGGTGGTGTTTTTATTTAATTACATTTAGATGGAAAACACTGCATAAATTAGTCATAAAATAATACAAATTTGTGAGTGTTTTTTATAGGGTAGGGAAACTCTAACAAACACCTCCAATCTTGTCTCATTGATTGGACTCCAGGTTAGCAAACTCCTGACCCCAATTAGCATTTTTAGAAGTCATTAGCCTAGGGGTTCACATACTTTAAATGTTAAAAAGATATATTTAATATGGACAATAAAAGTACTGACATTTTTATGTTATTAGTTTAAGCAGACTGTCTATTCTTGTGACTTAGATAATGATGAGATCACATTTTATGAACAATTTATGCAGATATCCAGGTAATGCCAAAGCGTTCAAATACTTTTTCATACCACTGTATTTGACACTTCATTACATTGTGTAGGAATAGGGTAATGCATTTATTACTAACACTGTCAGGCCACATATGTAAGCCATCATATGCATTTATGCCTGATGTAGAAATACTGCTGTCTTTTAATTTAGACCAATGGTTCCCAAATCCAGTTTTCAAGCCACCTCTAACAGTTCAAGTTTTGAGGGTATCCATGTTTGTGCACAGGTGGTTAAATCAAAATGATAGATAAATAGATAGATAGATAAATAATAAAATTACCTGTATTCAAGGACAGACATCCTTAAAACCTGGACATAGGGGGGCATAGGGACAGGAGTTGGGAAACGCTGATTTAGACAAAATGTTGAATATGTGGGATTCAACATAAACACAAAAGTACATAATATTTGTAACAGAATCTTAACATTTAGGGGTGCCCAATGTGCTAAACTCTAAATGAGGCACCTAATGGGCATTAGGAAAACACCAATGCAAAGTGTGTATTTGCAACATTATTAAAACAATTATGTTTCTACAAATTTAAATTAAAGAAAAATAATTTTTCATTGTTGATTAGGGATAGGATCAAATTGATGGTTTGTCCTTCATTATGGTTCACTCTGAGGATAAAGGATCTCTGTTGATTGTGGTTTGTTCTTCAGTTCCTTGGGTCTCTATTGACACTTTTATTTGAAACCCTGCTTTCCTCATTGCTTGGTTAGGGGGCATATAGTTACATGGAAAAGAAAGGGGGGACATATTCCAAGAAGGGGCTATGCATTTTTGAGAATGTTTATTTCTGACTCCACTAGCCGAAAACCCATGCATGCATATCACCCATTTTGCTAGACAGCTTTTGATCAAGGGGTTGATGGTGGACTTACCTTTCTTTGAAGGTTAGTGCACCAAGATGGTATTTCTAGTAGGCTTGATATTCAGTTTATGTATGTTATCATCATTTTCTAAAATCTAGGTTTTAATCTTGCTTACATTGTAATGGGAGAGGATATTAAGCAGTTGTATTTATTTTAAGGATTAAAAAGTGAAGTGGTAGGTGCTACCTTATTCTTTTATGGTTAAATAGGGTAGTTGGTACTTATCCTGTCATCTATTTAAATAGATGTTCAATTATTGACTTCTATTTGCATGCATTGTGGACTTGCCACCTAGCTCAATTCTACTGGTTGGAAGTTTGTAGATTGTTTGAGGTGAACATCACTTTTAACTTTTTGTATTGAGAAAATATTGATGGGTCATTATTATATACTTTGTGGGATTTTTTTGTAAGATTTTTTATTTTGTTTTATATTTGTATTTTACTTTCTTGTGGATTGAACACTATTCACTGACCTTGAGGGAAAGGTATTTTGTCATGTTTTCCACATTTGACAATAAAATAGAAAATTTAAAGACTGTAGCCCCCTGTCTTTCTGTGGGGTGGTTCATGCATTAAGGCACCTAACATTGCCTATACTGTGCCCCCTCTCCCCAAAAAATAAATTCCTTTGTCAGAAGAAATGAGTCCCCAAATGTATGTCAAATAAGGTTATTGTGGCTTTGGTGCAGCTGCAGATATTAGTCATGCTTGGCCTGTGGTAATATCTGAAATATCCTGCCTCATGTCCATGATCTGTCACAAATAAAATGGTAGATGGTGCCCAAAAGTTGTTTGCTCAGACTTAGCTTACTGTAGGCACATGTGATTTTGGATCAGTAACCTTTGATTTTGGGTCAGTAGAGCTGCTTCCTGGAGTTTGTTGCCCACAACTCTAGGAAGCAGCTCCACTTTGGCTACTCCTTTTCAGCCCCTGTTCATCTGTGGGGTGGTGTACACTCAGGCCTCTGGAGACCTTACTATTCACCACACAGATCTAGCTCAGTTCTCTTCTCTTAGTTTTCAGTTTATTATTAAACAACAAAAAAAAATGAATAGTGTATTGAGCTAACACAGACATGGTATTGCAGTATAATTACATTTGATAAAGGAATGGACACCAAAATATCTCTCTGATAAACTAAAGTATACTTTTATTTTCCAATATCCCCCCTCCTGTACAGTACTTTGTCACAATATTATCATATTGTGCAGTTGTGCAAAGCTGACATTCTCATTTGTCAGCATAATCACTCTATCTAGCTCTCTTTCCTGCCTCAGTTGCCTCCTTGGCTGTGCCTCTTATCTCTCATCACCGCTCTTAGCAGTTACACTGACTCTCTGACCAATGTTCTGGAGTCTTCCACTTAATACTCTTGCTGGCTTGCAGTCGTAAGTCTGCAGTGATCACTATCTCTAGAGGGCTTTGGCTTTGTTGGTCTAAACCCGAAGGTGAGGTAGGAAGTACATTTAAAGTTTTGGAAGGGAGAAACTTGAAACCAAATAAGCTAAAGACTCATCACTTCCATGCACTAGAGGGTACATTTAGATGCTTTGGTCCTGTCACTACATAACTGGCCCACCCAGAGGTGGTTCTATTCATGCCACATCACTTGTGGTGCGGTGTATCCATTCAAAGGGAGTGTTACAAGAATGTTTCAGTAACTTCAGGTGTACTTAAAGCCTGTGACTAGTGGATAAAAATAATGAAGTAAACTAAAAACAATTTTCTACTCTTGTCAAACCCTATGAACTATGACATGACACTAAAAACTCATAGTTGAATACTGAGTAATATAGTCCCCCCCCACACTAATTTAGCGTATCCTCTTAATTTGTAGAATTCTGTACATTATTCAGTTAATAAAAAAAATGTAGCTTTAATATCAATTTAAATTAATGTAAATAGTAATGATAAATGCAGCAATCCCAGGGCTCTCATAACTTAAAAACAGAAAACCCCGACACCTGTCAAACTAACACCTTTTTACGCCACCTCATACATCTTGCAGAATGCTATATGCAGTAAAACAATTAAAGGAAACTATTCCCATTGCTTTTGTTAATCTAGGTGTTCCAGGAGTCTGAATTTCAGAAAATTATGCTTGGTTAGATAAATGTTTTCATTTTCAGAAACTGGGACCTTTTGGTGTCATAAGTAAACAGTAATTTAAAAAAATATTTATAATAGTGTCACAGAGCAAAACATTATTTAAACATATACAAATTTTGCTAACTGCACAATTAAGTTTCTGCCACAAACTAGAAATTGCAAATACAATGTTAAGGTTATGCACACCTTGGACTTATTCTACTTGCATGGATTTTCTAATGGCCCGTTTCAGAATACTACAACAAATTATGTAATTAATGATTTCTGGTGACATCATTGAGGGTAGGGTCAGTTAATGTGACATACAACCATAACAGTGTAGTTTCCTGTGTTTCTTTAGCTTTTCACAGAACCTACAGTTTACTTTAAACAAAAAAATAATAATAATCATTTCCTGTTTTTATCTCAAATTAAAAGTATAGAAAAAATATACATAAATAAAAAATAGATCTGCATTTTTTTTAACTCCAACTTTTCACATTTAAACCACACTTAATATAAAACCTCAATCAATGCGACTCCCTCTCACATCCTTGTGTAAAAGTAAATTGAGTCAGAAAAATCAATGCCATAAGCAAAGGATGCAGTTTACCCATTCATATATGTTTTAAACTAGCATGATTACATGAAGAGTTGCCATATGGGGACACTGTTAATCATGGATAGCAAATGCATGTTACAATCAATAGATGCTTAAAGACTCATTTAGCGTTGGACTCATTTGCGCACACAAAAAAGTGTACTTACATGTATATGTTGAGCTTGGCACAATTGAAGATGCGTCCAGCACAAGAAACAGTAGTATTTGAACTAGTTGTATGTCAGGCATGCAAGTGTGTATATTTATGCCACACAATAGCATAGTGATGTGGCTTGACAGTGGTAGTAGTAAGTAAGTTGCATTTCCTATATACAATTCAGTTAAATACAAATACCTTCACATTTGTTGTTTAACTCTTTAAAAATCAAATAGGAATCTTCTTTAGTGCGGTTGTCTAAAAGAGATACTCAAGTAATGTGATGTGATATAATATAGCAGCAATTTTAAGATCAGGTGGAGGGGTCAATATGCATTCAGTCAATCAGAAGCAGATAGTGCTGCTGATAGCCCTCATCATCATTGCACATCGTTGCACTGACACTTCAGTATGTACAAGACATAGGCGTCCTTAAAGGTTTATCTGGGTATGCATCCATGTCTACTTATGTTGCAATTAAGTGAACACACACTTATTGTATTCAGCCAATTTTAGTTTGTTCCTGCCCACCCCCCTTTCATGCATAAGTCAACGATACTCAAAACTCTAGATACTGGGTGTATGCATTATTATTCCTAGGATAATCTTCACTTATAAGCAGACATAAGTGTACTTTCAAAACTTTTCTGCAAATAATTTGCCTTGTTACACATTTGTCCATAAAATGTTGCATTTTTAAATGTAGGAATTTGGCCTTAAAGGTTACCACTCCTGACCCAAACACATCACATAGCAGAATGGCTTGACTTATATTATCCAAAATGCAAATTTAGAAATACTATGTGGAAAGATATTTTGCAGAAAGGAAGAACAAATGCGGAATTCAAAGATCACCAGAAATTGGCTCCTGTATGCCTCTTAGTATTCTTCCCTCTTGGGAAAAACTTTTAATTAACTTAGTTGAATTAAATTTGAACACCGAGATGGAGCAATATTTTCCCTTTCCTTCATACAAAATTACTCAAGCTGGGTCAGGTTAGTTGGGGGTATAATGGACAGCAAGTTGGAAGATTTTGCCACAGATTTTTGATGGGATTAAGGTAGGGGCAATGTGTGGGTGTGCATGAGGTAAGGTCCTTTGTCTAGAAGAACTTCAACTGTGGACTCTGTCAAGCAAAGTTTGTGCACACTAGTTTATAATATTATGCTGCCTGCTTGAATTATTTTGAGTACAGAAGAAATTGGAGTTTCGTCCAGAATTGGTGTAACAAAAAGTGGGCTGTAACTTTGCTATGATTGTAAAATTTGTATTTAAACTAATACAATTTGTTCCCCTGATCTTGGCAAATGTTTATACAGCATTAAAAGTTAAGCAAGCACCTCCAAGTAAAAAAAATGGAGCAGAAAGCTGCAGCAATACTTGATGAAAGATGGTTAGGACTGTGAATACCCTTAAAAAGAGGAAAGACAAGACAGATGGCTATTGTATGACTCTTAGCAACTAAAATAACTGTGCTCCTGATGGTCCCCCTGACTTTGAAAGTGACACTAATGACGAGTTTGAGATGAATTTATTGGAGAGCCACTCCTCTGATCAGGGAGAGAGGTGAGTAGATTGCGGGAAAATGAGGCTAAAAGTGTCTGCTAGGTAATAATTTCACAGTGTTAACTATAGAGACAAAGGCAAGACCTAGCAGATGGTTCAACGGACTACTGTGCAACCTGGTCCTCTATGGCCATTATATAGAGGATTTATTTGTTGTTTGGGGTGGTGGTGAATCACGTGCACTTTCTTTTGTTTCTGCTTTAATGTTAACCAATATAATTTAAGATTTACACATAAATATCATAGAACTAATATGGAATTTTTGGATATACAGATCTCAGTTGTGGAGGGAATATTAGAAACTTCCACATATATAAGAAGAAGGTGGACGTGGCCAATTATTTACATTACACTAGTGAACATCACACTACTTGGAAAAACAATATACCCAAATGACAGTTAATGAGTATGAAAAGAAACTGTACTAGTGACGCAAAATGTAAAGTTCAAGCAAGAGATCTTTGGATACCTTTAGAGAGATGGTATTGGAAAATGCCTTTTCAGAAGTCACTACATTAGATAGAGAACAACTCCAAAAAGGAAAAACGACGAGAAATCTAGGTTGTCCTATACAAAAGACTAATGATGAAGCAGAAGAAACTAATTTTTCTTTTGTTTCAAAATATAATAAAATATCTTGGGAAATTAAAAGAACTATCAAGAAACATTATCCTATTCTACAATAGAATCCAGTATTAAGGAAGATCCCAAAATAGTTTTTAGAAAAGGGAAAAATCTTAAGAATCTGTAAGCTCCTAGTCTCATTAAATGTAGACCTAATGTTGTGGGGGTATATACTAAGCAAATAAATTGGTTTCCTAAGGAAAAAGCGGTTGTTTCAAATGTGGACAGATCACGTACAACATGTTCGTTAATGGAAAATAAATGCATGCAGTTTACACATGGGTATAAGAAATATAAGATCAGAGGATTTATTAATTGCAATTCCTGTTATAATATTTACATGTTGAAATGTAGTTGTGATCTGATTTACATAAGTAGGACGACCAGAGTTCTGAAATGTAGATTTATGGAAGATATGCGTAATATCATTAATAAGAATGAAAATCATAGTGTTCCTCGTCATTTCAATTTATTTCATGGTGGAAAAGTTCAAGGACTTACTCTCATTGGAATCGAGCACATTAGAAGTACTGAACGAGGGGGTGATAGATATAGGAAACGTTGAATACCCAGGAAGTATACTAGATACATCAACTTAACGCATTAAGCCCTATGGGATTGAACAAAGGGTTGGAATTAAATGTAGTCTTTTCCTGAGTTCTTTTTTGTATTGAAGTTATCTGGTATATACATATGTATTAATATATGAGATATTGCAGCTATTGGTATAGGTTGATCCACATATGTAGCCTACAGATCTTTGAATATTTGATGTATCTGTATATAGGTCTTTATGTGTAGGTATGTGGTTTGTTTTATATATATGTTTTTACTTACAGGTTTGCCTTTGGACATACTTATGTTATAATGTAATAGTATTGTTTAGATATGATTTTAGATTTAATTTTGCTATGTTTTATTTACTGTATTTTAAAGAGTTATTGCATTGAATGCTCATTTATTTATTTATATATGAATTATGTGAAGGATATTTCCTTTTAAAGTGAGTTTGTTAATCAATTTTATTGCTTATAATTACTGCTATTTTATATACAAACTAGAGGAACACCATTAATGGGCTAAACATACTAATTTCAGATTGACACACAGAATGAAAATTTAATTAATGGGCAGGTCTTTATAAAGGTGCAGCTGGAAATCGGAACACATACACCACTTATGTTGCCTCTAAGGAAATCGTGGTAACGATTAAACGTGTCAGTTCAGCTATCATTATATCATAATTGCTTTGAATGCCTCTACTGTTTGTCTGTTTGCCACGAGATATCTGTCTCCTATATACTGGAGTGTTTGCTCCCTGTTTTTGACTGAGGGAGTGGAGGACAGCCTGATGGTGATCCCTTTACTTTGGATATTAGATCCAAACTAATGAAAAAAAGCACTCTTCAATCCGAGGGCACATCTTCTTTCCTTTCTGGAAGGGTGGGTCTCAATGGGCAACTTCATAAGGCCACCATACTCATTGTACAGTTCTTTATTGCATTTTGAAAACACTGTGTAGGTATATTAAAATGAACATTTCAAGCGACTTATGCCCATTCCGATAAGTCGCTTGCCAAATGGGGGCCTCACAGTACCCGTAGCCCAGGGACCTACAATGTCTTAATCCGGCCCTGTCCCCACATGACATACTATACTCCATTGTCACACCATTTCGCCCCAAATTACATTATTCCCTCTATAGTGAAACAAGGCAAAATGAAGGTTAAAATGCAAACAATATTGAATAAGAATAGATATAAATGATTTTCAGACTAATGGTGACTGCCATACAATACACACTATATCCCAGCGACCGACATACAGTTTTCATTGTTCGTGAGCAGCATATAATACAGTCTGCTTCCTTGTGAGCTCCACACAATACACATTTTACCCTAGTGAATGCCATATAGCCATTTTTATTGTTTTTTTTCTTGCTATATTATTGTCGTGGTGCTACTTTTATTTAATGGAGAATTTGATTTTGAGCTTAGGATTTTTACAATATTGCCTTCAGTACTATTATTACGCAATAATGTTTACTTGTAATTCTCTTCAAATGTTGATGACACTGAATGGCCGTCGTGGTTTTCTGTAGCTTGGTAAAGAGTATTTGCAGTACCCTGGATGCTCACACTGCTTTCCCCATTAGACGGTTCCCAAAGAGTGTCATGCGAGAGCTCATTGTAGACACTCTTCTGCAATTCTTCCACAGTGGAAAAAAATATGATCTTTAGCAGAAACTGTTTGGTCAATAAATTCCAGTATGAAGTCCTCAGTTACAAATGTTTCACAATTGTGGACAGTATCTTCAGGCAACTTTTCATTTTTGTCAATCGAGTTTCTATCCTAGAACATAAGCAAATTGATCAATAAAGTTATGTAAAATATCACATACATACTAATTAAACAATAGGCAAGCCTGAAGTAATATTTAACAAGACAAATAACTTACATTGTCATTATCTGAATTTTCAGTGCACAGAAGTACTTCTGAAGGCTGGATATAAACTGATTTCTGCTTGAAAAATTTGGAAATCATTAGACCTGTCAAATGCTGATTCTCCATTAATTATTATTACTATCATTTATTTGTTAGGCGACACAAGGTATCCGCAGCGCCGCACACAGTACTAACAGTAGACTATACAGGGTGAAACCATACAGAACAATGAACAAAAAGTACCAATACTTCAGAAACTCCGGCTAGTCATATGCAGTAAAAACGGAGCGGAAGAACAGGTATGGAAACAGGAAGGGGGGGCCCTGCTCATACGAGCTTACATCCTAAGGGAAGGTAAACAGACCAGGCACAAGAGGAGCCAGTTGAGGCAAGAGGAGAGAAGGGAGGACGAGCAAAGGGAGGAGATGGGGGTTAAGTAGATGGTTGGTAGGCTTTGAGGAAGAGGTGAGTTTTGAGTGCACGTTTGAAAGGAGCACAGAGTAGGAGAGAGACGGATGAAATGAGGGAGGTCGTTCCAGAGAAGGGGGGCTGCATGGGAAAATTCTTGGATTCTGGAGTGGGAAGAGGTGATAAGGGTGGAGGAGTGGTGGTGGTCGTTGGCTGAGCGCAGGGAGCGGGCAGGAGTGTGAATGGAGAGGAGGTTAGAGATATAAGGGGCAGTAGAGTTGGAGAGAGCCTTGTAAGTGGTGGTGAGGAGTTTGAAAAGGATTCTGTAGGGGAAGGGGAGCCAGTGTAAGGCAAGGCAGAGAGGGGAGGCAGAGGAGGAGCGGCGTGAGAGGAAGAGGAGTCTTGCGGCCGCATTGAGTATAGACCGGAGGGAGGAGAGACGGGAGTGGGGAAGGCCAGTGAGGAGGAGGAGGTTACAATAATCAAGGCGGGAGATGATGAGTGCGTGGATGATAGTTTTGGTGGCATCCTGAGAGAGAAAAGGAGGGATGCGGGCGATGTTGCGTAGTTGGAAGTGACAGGCTTGGGCAAGGGAATGAATGTGGGGGGAAAAAGAGAGAGAGGAGTCAAGGGTGACACCCAGGCAGCGAAGTTGGGTGACAGAGGAGATGGTGGTGTTGTTGACGACAATAAAGATGTCATCGTGGGATAGGTGTCTGGGCGGAGGAAAGACAATGAGTTCAGTTTTAGAGATATTGATTTTGAGAAAGCGCTCGGACATCCAGGAGGAGATGGCGGAGAGGCAGTCGGATACCCGAGCGAGGAGGGTGGAGGAAAGATCAGGAGAGGAGATATAGAGTTGAATGTTGTCAGCATAAAGGTGATACTGAAGACCGAAGGAGGAGATGAGAGCACCAAGGGAGGAAGTGGTGTAGAGCAAAAAGGGTAGAGGGCCAAGAACAGAGCCCTGCGGGACTCCTACGGGGAGAGGGTAGGGGGAGGAGGAAGAACCAGACGTGGATACAGAGAAGGAGTGATTAGCGAGGTATGAGGCGAACCAGGCATGGACAGAACCAGAGAGGCCAAGAGAGAGAAGAGTTTGCAGCAGGAGGGGGTGGTCCACGGTGTCAAAGGCTGCAGAGAGGTCAAGGAGGATGAGTACGGAGAAGTGACCCTTGGATTTGGCTGATAAGAGATCATTAGTAACCTTGGCCAGAGCAGTTTCGGTAGAATGGAGGGGGCGGTAGCCAGATTGGAGAGGGTCAAGTAGGGAATTGTCCACGAGGTGCCTGGTTAGGCGGCTGCAGACAATCCACTCAAGTAATTTGGAGGCATAGGGGAGAAGAGAGATAGGGCGATAATTAGCAAGAGAAGTGGGGTCAAGATTGGGTTTTTTGAGGATATGAGAGATAAGAGCGTGTTTAAAAGAGGAGGGTACTACACCAGAGGAGAGTGATAGGTTGAAAAGGTGTGCTAGGTAAGAGCAGGCCGTTGGAGAGAGAGAGCGAAGGAGGTGGGAGGGGATGGGATCGAGAGGGCAGGTAGAGGGTGGAGAGGAAAGAATAAGGGAGCGAACTTCTTCACTGGTTGTAGGGCTGAAGGAGCACCAGAGTTGGTTAATGGGGGGAGGTGAAGTGATGAGGGTGGCGGGAGAAGGGGAGGAGAAGATGTTCAGTATGATGGCCTAATTTTGGAAGAGAAGAAAGTGGCGAAGTCAGAAGTGGAGAGGGAAGCCGGGACAGAGGGGGAGGGGAGGAGAGGAGGGAGCTGAAGGTGGCAAAGAGGCGGCGGGGATTGGAGGACTGAGAAGAAATGAGGGACTTAAAGAAGGATTGTTTAGTGAGGGAGAGGGCAGAGGAGAAAGAAGAGAGTATGAATTTAAAGTGGAGGAAGTCAGCCAGGGAGCGAGATTTCCTCCAGAGGCGTTCAGCAGTGAGAGAGCATCTTTGGAGGAAGCGGGTGAGTTTTGAGTGCCAGGGTTGGGGAATAATGCAGCGTCGGCAGATAGAAGAGGCCGGGGCAACAGTGTCCAGGGCAGTGGTGAGGGAGTGATTGTAGAGAGAGGAGGCCTGGTCGGGACAGGCCAGGGAGGGAAGTGGTTAAAGGAGAGTTTCGAGAGAGGAGGAGAAGGAGGGGGGGTCAATAGCATCCAGCTTACGTCTAGTGAGGGTGGCTTTGGGTGAGGCAGGAGCAGGGGAGGAAGACAGAGTGAAGGAGAGGAGGTGGTGGTCAGATAGGGAGAGTTGGAGAAGTCAGAGAGATCACAGAGATGAGAGAAGACAAGGTCAAGGGAGTGACCAAGAGAGTGGGTGGGGGAAGAGGTCCACTAGGGAGGAGGAAAGGGCGTGAAGTTTAATGGTGACTGGGTCAGAACAGTTATCAATAGGGATATTAAAGTCGGCAAGTATGATGGAGGGAAGGTCAGAGGAAAGGTAGTGGGGGAGCCAGGCAGCGAAGTTGTCAAGGAAAAGGGAGGAGGAGCCTGGGGGACGGTAGATGATGGAGACACAGAGGTGGATGGGGGAGAAGAGACGGATGGAGTGTACTTCAAAGGAGAAGAAGAAGAGGGAAGGTAAAGTAGGAATGACACGAAAAATGCAGTTAGGGGATAGGAGGAGGCCCACTCCGCCTCCTGGACGCTCGTCTGGTCTGGTGGAGAGGGGAGATGCGGATGAGATTATCAGGGTTGATGGAGCGAGGGGGAGGGTGAGGGGTGGGGCAGTGAGAGTTGGCCAAGAGAAAGGGGCTAGGGGAGAGGATGGGTATAGGAAAGGAGCGGGGCGGCATGGTGAGAGACAGGGGGGACTGGGAATGAGAGAAGGGGCAAGAAGAGGGTAAGGGCAATTAGCGCCGAGGTGAAGGCAGCAAAAGGGGCCAGAAGTGGGGCCAGAGTGGTCGAGTTAGATATAGGCTGACAAAGCAGAGTAAGACAAGAACAAAGGAAGGACTGCAGAGAACAATGAAGTGGAGCAGGAACAAAAGGCAGTGGCAAACACAGTTTAAAGTGCAGTAAATATAAAATAAAATGGAGATAAATTAATTAAAGTGCAAATACAATTGAGGTAAAATACACTAAAGACCTCCATCTCACTAAAGATAAAATAATTAAAGTGCAAATACATTTATCCTAGGCTCCTGATTCGAGTGGAGTAGCCCCAGCACTGCTCCATTTCCCTGCCTCCACTTATCTACCTCTGCTCACCGCTGCCTCCAGTAGCCTTGCATCCAGCTGAGCTCCCTCCGGCAATCTCTCTGGTAATTATCTTCTACTCGAGCCCCCCGGCTCCGGCCTAGCTGTCCTTCATCCGCTCCTCGGTCTCCAGCATCTCTTGGCCTGGCTCTAACGACTCCCGGAGGGCTCCTTCTGCCTGACATTTCCTCACGACCTCATCTCCTCGGGACGGTCTCCTGGTGACCTCTGCTGCCTGGTCTACCGCCTGCCATCTCCTCGGGATGCCTGCTGCCTGGTCTCCCGCCTGTCATCTCCTCGGGACTCCCGCTGTCTGTCTTCCACCTGCTATCTCCTCGGGACGGTCTCTTGGTGTCCCCTGCTGCCTGTCTCCCGCCTGCCTTCTCCTCGGGACATCTGCTGCTGGTCTCCAGCCGCCTGATCTCCTGCTTCTGGTCTCCCGCAGCCCGGACTCCCGGTCTGCTTCCCTGGACATCTGCTGCCGACTCCCACCTGGACCCTGGGCCTCCCCTGCCCTGCAACCCTCAGGAACTCCTGCCTCATTTGTTCCTGATCTGAACCTGTTCCTGGGACTATCTCCGTGACCCACCGTAACTCCACACCTGTTCCTGAACTCTGGTCCCTCCGGTCTGCTCCTGCGACTACCTGTGGACTACCCTGATCTCTGGACTCCCTGGACTCTCCTGTTCCTCCTGGTATAGGCTCTCTGCGGCCATCCATTACATTTACTACCATGTGTTTTTCATTTTAAAATTTACCTTAAGTTCTTTTAACTTATTTTACTTCAATTTAATTTTATCTCATTGTTGTGTATTCTACCTTAATTGTATTTGCACTTTAATTAATTTATCTCCATTTTATTTTATCTGTATTTTACCTTAATTGTATTTACACTTTAATTAATAGTGACTTAACTAGTTTGTTGTGGCAAGGAATCAGTATGTGTATGCTAAAAGAGAATTATTAAAAACAAATTAAAAATAATCCACAAAAGCAATGTAGTTAGTTTACCATAAACTTATCAATTCTTTAAAAAGGATTACATTTTCAAGCTCCAAAGGGTAAAGAAAATACAGTAAATGCATAATCATAAATACAAATAAACTAAAATCAAAATGAACAAAAGTAAAGGAATTGAAATAAATAATTGCACTGGTTCATTGTATGAGGTATTTATGAATTATCATTTAGCTTCTAATAGTTATTTTGTCCCATACTAAACAGTCTTTAAATGATTAATAGTAATTAATAACTCCATATAGGAAAAACAAATACTATTTTTAATTTCAAAGAGTCATATATAAATACAACAATTTACCCTGAAAAATGTAAAACAAAAATGTAAAAATACATAAAAAAAATACACACTCTATATCGTCTGTAAGTTTCATGGAGAATGCCTTTCTCACATTCTCACACACTTGTTCTTCACGCCAATAGTTGTTGAATTCAAAAGTATTTACTATGAGCCCCACTTCATACAGTTCTTGTTTTGATCCTTGCTTTACTACTATATTGGCATTGGGGCCAGAAAGCAGAATAAGCTCTTTGTTGAATGTTAGTGGACCCCTGACATTGCTAGAAAAAAATAAAAAATAAAATAACAATAAATAAATGTTGATTTTTTTTCAATTAAAATTTTTTTTCAAAATAGAAATAAAAACACATAAACCTAACCTTTGCATTGGTTTAGCAGGAGTAGCATATCTTTTCCTCAAAGAACTTTTTCTATAAAGAAATTGCGGGCTTTTCCGTGAAAACAAACTTCTCACTTCAGTTTTTGCTCTGTGTGCCCTAGCAGAAGTAGTAGGACTGATTTCAGGGTAAGGAATTTCTGGTGCCTGGTTTCCTCTTTGAGTCTGCCTTCTAGAATCTCGAATTTATCCTAGCTCATTTACTTGATCAGTTTTTGACAGCAAAGCTTGTATGATGTCACACACTGCCTTTGCTTGACTATTCATTTTTGATCCTGTAAATAATATATTAGACATGCAGTAGTTAGCAGTGCACCTACTTAACCAGAGTTCTACTTAATTGTCACTAAAGCTGGTTAAACACTATACAATGATCGGCTTTATAATTGTATAGTGTGCATGCACAGACGAGCGCTGATTCAGTCACATGGTGTTATTGCGTTGGCTGTGCTGTATAAAGGATTTGATAAGCGACCGAGCAATATCATGTAAAATTGAAAGTGTGTACGCTGTTTTGACCATGCGCCGAACGTTTGATCCGATAGTTGCTTGTTATATTGTGCGTATATGTAAATATCCAGCCCAAGTAGTGTCAAAAAATAAATTGAAAAAAAGGTGAGGTCCTCTGTACTTTATAACCAGCACTAACGCTTTATAACCTTATTGTCTTCAGCGAAAATTCGGGGGGACAAGTGGTGCAGGGTAGTGATGGGTAGTTCACGAATGATCAGTTCAAAATTAACTAGTCTTCAAAGTGAACTAACTCATTTAGTTGACAGCTCTGGCAAAGATTAGTTCACCAGGAGCTAAAATAAGTGGGAGGAGTTACACAGAGATAAAGCACAGCAGCTCCAGCAGCCTCACTCACTGTCTCATTCACAATGGCTCTTTAGTTCCTAACTGTAAAAGTAAAGTAGAAAGCAGAACACAGTCCATGACATACAAATTTAATTAAAAAAAAAAAACATCTGAAATTGCACTGCTATTCAGTTCTTTCATTTACTACTCATGAGTCAGTACCTCTAAACTACCGCAGGTGGCACTGCTGTGCTGAGACATTGTGTGAGACTCTGTGGAGCTGATCACTGAACTATGAGTCATGAGTCATTCTCTTGGCTCAGGAGTTCAATAGTTCATCTAGTTCTTTTGACTCTTTTGGCTCTTTGGCTCTTCTGGATCATTTAGATAATTTACCTCACAAGTCACAGGATACCTTCCCTTCCCTTCCCTGTCAGCTGACGACACAGTCCACTGCTAAGTGCTGCATGCTATATACTGTAGTTCTGTTTACTCCACCATATATACAGGGGAGATGTATTAAACCATCAAGAGAAATAAAGTGAAAGTGTTGCCCATAGCAACCAATCAGTTTCTGCCATTCTATAGACTCTGCTAGATAAACGACAGAAGCTGATTAGTCATAATTGCCAAATTTATGTTGGTCACGTTCGGGAGTTCCTGGAGCAAGGTATGGGCGGAGGGGGCGGGATTTCGTGTAATGCACCATTTTACAGCTGTAAAAACACCCAAAACAGGCATTACATTACAGGGGGCGGGGCCAAAATGGCGCGATTCCCCGAGAATCACGTCATGCCGGGTCTAATATGTCCTGTTCACAAGTGAAGTTGGCAGATGCTGGAGAATTGGCAGCTCTCCCGGAATTCGGGAGTCTCTCAGACATTCTGGGAGAGTTAGCATGTATATGATGATGATGATATGTGATAGGTTGCTTTGTGTAACTTCTCCACTTTATCTCTCACTATGGATCAAATTCAATTGGTGCTTTATTACCGTTACTACGGTAAAAAATAATGCTCTATTAATGGTTGCAATTAGAAAATAAGATTAGGCCAAAAGTGAGTTTTTTTTATCCAATTACTGTATTTTAAAAGCAAAAAAGTGACACTTTATAATTCTCTGAATTTGGGTCTTTCTCATTTGCATATTATGGAAGTAAAAAATAATAATGAAAATGTAATTAACTTTGCAGAGCTCATTAACATGTCACTACTAGTTTTTGTATAAGTAAATGCCCTTTTTAAAATATTAAAAATGATCAGACATATTAAACTCATCTGATCATTTTAACAGGACTATAACTCATCTAATGAGGAGTAGTAGATATGCCTACAGTATGTGCAATAGACTAGATCTATGTCTCCAATCACTTCTCTCAGCAGTGTTCCAGAGCCAGTGATCTAACTGAACTAAAAGAACTAACTGAGCCAAATGAGCCAAATTAACTAAATGAGCCAAATGCGCCAAATTAACAAACTGAGTCAAATGAGTCAAATGAGCCACATGATCCAAATGAACTAAATAAAGAAATCTTTTGAACTAATCTTTTGAGTGAACTAGATCAGAATGAACTAATCTCCAAAATGAACTAGATTTCCCAGCACTATAAGGTAGGAGAGCTGTGATTGACTGACTCTGTCATGTGCTTCTTGTTATATGTTATACTCTATATGAGAAAAAGAGAGAGAGACTGTCGCACCAAATGCTGAGAGTTGATAACCCCTGTATTGTAATTTTAATTATATTATGTATACACTACAAATATTTGTATCTTGAATAGATATATGGGAGTGCCACCTAAAACTTGATTAATCTATACAAAGGAGGAAAAGAAGTTTGTTAATATAGGTGCACTGACAACTTCTCTTAGAGCATATCATTTTGATTCGAAAGAGGCATACTTAAATAAAACTTAACTTTTATTATAAAATTAGCAAAATATAAAAACAAGTGTAAGTAATTAAAAAAAAAAGTGATAATTAAAACTGCTGTCTGCACCACTGTATGTCTCCTATATAATCCACACTTGCCAACTTCTTATAATTGGTGTCTGGGGGAGGTGGGCGTGCGGGGCTCAGAAAATTGCGTCATTTTGGCCCCACCCCGTAACGTAATGATGCAAATGAGTCATTTTACAACAGGGGGCGGGGCCAAATGCTGCGATTCTCTGAGAATTGCGGCATCTAATTCTACGCACTTCACTAGGAAGTGGGCAGATGCGGGAGGTTGCCATACTCTCCTGGGAGCGGGAGATCCACCCGGAATCTGGGAGTCTCCAGGACATTCTGGGAGAGTTGGCAAGTATGATATAATCTAGAGGACTTTGCTATAAAAACTTCATTACTATAAACTCCTCCTACGCCAGATTAAGAGTACAATTTGGTATAGATATAGGCATAGGAAAGCAACACAAAGAAATCTAACCTCATATCTAAATATTTAAAGCTTAGATTTGATGGCAGATACACTCATAGTCTAATATATTTTATAATAAAAGTTATAATATTTTATAATAAAAGTTAAGTTTTATTTAGGTATGCTTATTTCAAATCAAAATTATATACTCTGGGAGAAATTGTCAGTGCACCTATAATAACGAACTTCTTTTCCTCCTTTGTATGTATGTTATACTCACAGGAAAGCTGACATATTCATTTCACTGTATGTCATATCTATCTCGCTATATGTTATATCTATTTCACTGTATGTAATATCTATCTCGCTATATGTTATATCCAACTTGCTATATATTACATCATTTTCACTTTATGTTATTTCCATTATGCTATGTGTTATATCCATCTTATTATAGGTTATATCCAGAAAGCACCGTTTAGCTATGTGTCATATGCAGAAAGCTGTAATTTTGAATTGAATAGCCTCTCAGAATATTTAATAGTTACAAGATGGCATTGTTTTTCTGGTATAAGGCTGAATACAATACAGTGTGCAAAGTGGACACAAGGTGGCGATGTCTTCCTGATAGAAAATTAAGAATGGAGCATCGTGTAAAGTGACCACAAGATGGTGGTAGAGTATATAAAAAAATATTAGGAAGTTCGATATGGTTTGCAAGGTGAACAAAAGATAGCAGTGTTTTCTGTATGCTTTTTATTTTAAGACGGACCCCAATGTTTGGTCTGCGGTGTTTAGTATCAACAGGACAATATGTGGCTTACCACATTGAATTATATGGAGTCCCAATATCTGTCCTATTTGTCTTTTTATACAGTTATATTAGAGGATGTCTTTGTTTAAGGAAAGTCAGAACTGGGTTGTATGTAGCAGTCTCTGTGGTGCAGTATTTATTAAGGACCCTTATCCCACTTCACAATGTGTATTCGCATCACTGATAAAACCATAAATCAGATAACGTTGGGCGGGTACAGGGGAAATCTCCCAGGCAGCAATATAGATTGACACGGTCCCCAATTATGTTAGCAGTGGGAGTATGGTGTATAGTCCAATAGTGGTGACTGTTCCCAGCGACTAACCTGCAGTCCTGAGGTTACTGGAGAGTAATTTGTGATGCTGCGTCTCATCTTCAGGAAAGAAATCAGACACTGAGGAGCTCAGGAGCTGTCTTGTGGCACCCACCTTCAAGAATTCTGCACCTGCCGCCAGCTGGACACCCAGTCCCCTCCAGGCAGGGCTCAAGATAAACGGAAACAGGAGGGAGCTTGAGTCGAGCCAACGTCTGCTGGAGTCACAGCAGGCAGCAAAGGATCTGTGTCACACAGTCTCAGTGTCTGGGAAACTGAACAGGGCTTCCGCAGCTTGTGCAGGTGAGTAAGGGGAAGACACCATGGGCGGCTATCAGGGCACTGCCGGAACTGGAGCAGTTCTGATTGGCACATTGGTCTCAGCGCCCCTTCACTCCTCGGGGCTCCTCCAAGCTGCGTAGTACGCAAAAGGGGTCTACAGTAACCGAGTAGTCAGGTGGGCGCAGGCTCCGGGCAACAGGGCGACACATGGAAGGGAAACACCAGCGGATCCAATAATCTGGTTTTCACGCCAAATACATGGGGTTATAGGATGAGGCAGATTGCTATCCTCCCGGAACAGCAAACTACAAAATGACCCCAGCCGGGGTGTCACGTATTTCACAAGAATTACCACTGACTGGTGTTTGCGCTACTAAGCTGGGAGGCGCGAAGTCTAACGCACCCCTGGTGTTCACCAGGGACCCCCGCAAGGAGGTATGGACTTCGCTGCGTGAGGTGTGCAGGACGCGGTTCTCCAAGATAGTCACCAGTGCAGTAAATGAAGCGTAGTCAGACAGGCCGGATCGGAACCAAGGAAGCGCAGTACCACAGAGAATAGGCAAGAGAGTAGTCAGGAATGGTCCAAGGGTCAAATCCAGTAGGGGCAGCAAGGTACAGTGGGTAATCCGGAAGAGCAGTCAAGGGAGCCAAGTTCAGAAATCAGGAGACAAACAAGTAACGCAGGGAAGCTAGAGAGGTATGAACCAATACTCTGGCACTCTAAGGGTTTAATTTATGCACTGATAAAATAAGGGGAAGAAAGTTGACTGTATAGAGCAGGTCGAAGAGTCGACCGGCCATCTTGGCTGTCAAGCCATGCCCTCCCATCATTAATATTTTTTTAATATGGATATCAATAAACATATAAAATAAAAATAAAAAGTTCTGTGCATTAGATTTTAGTGGCACAATTGTGTTCTGTTGAATTAATAATAATAATAATAATAATAAGAATCTATATAATGTAAATCCTAATAATGTGATATGTACCTACTAACGACAAATAAATAAATAACATTAAAAAATTAAACAATACACTTGAGGATATATATTTTTTTTAAAATCGTGCAGCTCATCTCAACACTGCGCAGCTCAAAGTAACTGATTTATCTGAGTACAGTCATTTCATTGAGTACTTTAAAGTTCGTAGTCTGTGTTGGCCTCACTGCTGAATATTCGGGGTTCGACGTACTTAGCTTTTTACGGTGTGTAAATGACTTACGACCTGATTCATCTTGGTACGTATTTGGAGATCCGTTGCTTAATGAATTGGTGAATATGGGAATAATACGTTACGCAAATTGTGCACAGTATAAGTCCGCTAATGAATGAGGCCTAATGTTATCATCAAGTGTCAAGAAGAGAGCGCTAATCGAAGAATTTAGAACCAAACTAACTTATTATTATTGTTGTTATGATAATACTCTGGATTTAAGACTTTGGAAATAAATAAGAAAAGGATAAAATATTTTGATTTAGAGAAATTTCTCTACAAAAGAAACATTTGTGAAAAGGGCAGCAGAGTTAAAACAAAGACTGAAATATATCGACTATGTTAAGAAAGCCCAGAAAATGATGGAGAAACGGGATCATGAAACTATGATTTTTCCTCTCTGGAAGAAATATGTTTTGATATACATAATAATTTATTTTTATGATTAGAATTTATTATGCACCATTATTCTATACATTGTTCTTTCTTTATTTTACTTTTTAATCACTATAATATTTCACTATTAAATAGGGATTTCACTACTTTAGTGATACTATCGCTATTATATTAGCATAATACTAATATACTTTAGTAGTCAAAACTAATACTAAAC
The DNA here is from genome assembly GCF_038048845.1 of Mixophyes fleayi. Taxonomy (NCBI): domain Eukaryota; kingdom Metazoa; phylum Chordata; class Amphibia; order Anura; family Limnodynastidae; genus Mixophyes; species Mixophyes fleayi. The sequence continues at coordinate 113,438,641 of NC_134406.1, read as the reverse complement.
ATGGGATCGACAGTATAATAACTTTATATAACATACAATTCTAAGTTAGCAGTATTTCTTATAGGCTGTTATTAAACTTTTGATACAATATATAGATATTAGATTGTTATCTATAGGACTGACAATTATGTATGATTTTATGAACTTACCGCTATCTACAAGCGCTATTTACATATGCATAGCTTGATTATTACTCTAATAGTGAATAACAATGAATAACAAAATGAATAGAAGAATATTGCAGTGGTAGCATATGGATTGAGACAAATTAAATATAGTTGAACTTTCAGTAATACTCATTTTTGTTGAAATTTTATGTAAAAGTGAATTTTACAACTTTTAAAGAAAGGATAGTATAGGATAAGGTGTATCTTAATTAATAACACTGTTAATAGCTAAACAAAAAGCTATAATATTTATTTAGGGAAGGGGATGATAATTCAGACCTCTTCTTTGAAGATGATCTAAAAGGCATTATGGAGAGAATAGAAAGGAAATTAAGGAGTGTAAATTATGGTGGGAAGTAGCCACCTTGGAGAAATATCTTGTCGAACAACTAATACTCAGAGGCTTGCGGATGAATAAAACCCCAACATTTGAAGTGAGTTCATGAGAATTTGTTGATAATTGCTACAACATTTTAAATGGTGGTTATCTTTCATTAATGGAATTAATAGTAGAAGAAATGAAAAGGGAATTGGCAGATACAAGTCATGAAATTGATATACTTAAAACTTTGATATCTCCTTTCTTTGAATTAGAGGATTATAAAGAAATGGAAAGAAATATTAGTAAAAAAGTAGAAAAAGAAGAAAAAATTATTATCACGAAGATACATAGTAAACATAAGAGATATAAAATGGATTTTGTTACTAATACAGTATATAGCAGATCAAAGAAAGAAAATTGTTTTTGAAGACGCAAAAAAGTTAAGAAAAAGATTTTATAAACCACAATAAACCTCTGTTTAAATAAAGTAGGAAATATAGTAAAGACAGACAGCAGTATAACTACCGTATATACTCGAGTATAAGTCGACCCGAATATAAGCCGAGGCACCTAATTTTACCACCTAAAACTGGGAAAACTTATTGACTCGAGTATAAGCCTAGGGTGGGAAATGCAGCAGCTACTGGTAATTTTTTTTTCTTCAAAAGCTCACTTCTGTTTAATTACTGTAATTTCAGTCAGAGTTTTAAACACTCTGGATAATCACAGTCTTAAAAAATGATGTCATAACTCAAACATTTCTATAGGGATTCTCACCAGATCTTTTGTAGGTCTATTAAAGTCCAGATTAGAGGACTTTAAATGTTTATGTGCCATTCATTCTCGTTTTACTCACACTCCCGAAAACCAGGCATTCCAAGGATAATTGTGAATGGTCTTGTATGCATTAGTCTATTTATCTTAAATTAACATGCACTACATGTCTTCCATATATTTTAATGGAGATATGATGGCTTGCAAATAGTCCACACTTTAACCTTTTACTTTACCAGCGCTGTATATTTGGCACAATATTTTCATGGACCTATTAGCTGCCCTATTTTACGATGTGCACCAACTTAATATAAAGCTACACTGTTTCCTGACCAGCGCAACAAATATACTTTACAAGGAGACAGCAAGACAGCAAGACAGCGAGAGAGACAGCGAGAGTGACAGCGAGACAGCGAGAGAGACAGCGAGACAGCCTTTCACTTACCCCGCAGTGGTACGCATGTAAATATACTTTACAAGGAGACAGCGAGACAGCGAGAGAGACAGCGAGAGAGACAGCGAGACAGCGAGAGTGACAGCGAGACTGCGAGAGAGACAGCGAGACAGCCTTTCACTTACCCCGCAGTGGAACGCATGTGCGTTCCACTGACAGGAAGTTCGGCATTTGCGTTCCAAATGCCGAACTTCCTGTCAGTGGAACGCACATGCGTTCCACTGCGGAAGATAGGAGCTCAGGTACCGGACACCAGTTTAGTTCACCCATGTAAAAGCCGAGAAGGCTTTTTCAGCATACAAAAATGTGCTGAAAAACTCGGCTTATACACGAGTATATACGGTATGTTACCTCTTTTAAGAATCAAAATCGATATAAGAAACAAAATGTACGAAAAAATTAATATTTTAAAGATAATGATTATCTATATAGAAGTCCCAGAAGTATGAAAATGAAGGAGAAAGGAGATAACAGACAGACTGATGAATGGAAGGAAGTAGGACGGGGTAAGAAATTAGAAAACACTAGGAGGAAAGAAGGAACACCTAGATACATGAATTTGAGTAATCACCCAATCAGAACCTATAATAAGTATGAGAGGTTGGTCAGGAGTTTTTTTTAGGAAAATCTGATTAATCAATTCAAAAATAAAGGGGAAAAAGAAGGGGGAAAACGGCAGGAGATAGGGTCAACATTAAAATGGAAAAACAGTCTAGAAAAGTAAAAATAAAGAGTAAAACTGTATTAAATAAGGTAGAGAACAATAATGAATGTATGAAAGAACAGAACGTGAAAATATTTGATTTCAGCCACAATGTGTTAACTAAAGAAGAGGAGTCTGTATAGAAAAAGTGGTTAAAAGTTGCCCCATCAAACAGGTTAAAAAAATTAGACATGCTTGTTGATTTTCAGAAATGTATACGTAAAATAACTTTAAAAACATTTTTCAATAAAAATAAAAAGGTAGAAAAAGAGGCAGATAATTTAGAAACAATGAAAATAGTAATTGACCCTTTCAAAAAAAGATCTATATTTTTTTCCTGTACAATGCAAAGGCCCAATTATAGAAACCTTTGAAAAGTTAGTTAAAGAAGACCTCTAAATGATAGGACAATGTAAAAAATACAGATTATGTGGAAGTGGTAAACCTAATCTGAGCAAAAGGATAAAGAATCAATTAAGTCACTAAAATTGAATGAAAAGATTATAATTAAACCCGCCGATAAAGATGAGGGTGTAGCATTGCAAGATATTGAGATGTATCAGAAAGAATTTTCTCTGTCAACTAGAGGATAGTAGAATATATAGGACCTTAAAGGGGAACCCTATTGAAAGGATCTTCAAAAATGTATTTGAGTTTTCAAAGAAAGCAGTTAAAGAATGGGCCATTACTAAAGATCAAAAAGAGTAAAAGAAAGTATCTAGTCCATCAACGCCAGTTCTCTATATACTTCCAAAGGTTCATAAAGATCCAATGTTCCCCCCAAGAAGACCGATTGTGGCTGGTAAGGAATCTGCCACTTCCAACCTAGCATATTTCATAGATTTAATTTTACAGCCATTCATGAAAGAAATAAAAGCATACTTGAGAGATATGATGCATCTATTGAATATCCTACAAACTTTTGATTGGAAGCATCATTATATACTAGTTAGGGCTGATGTAAAGTCTTTGTACACCATCATCATTATGATGGTATTAAAGCAATTAACTACTTTCTGGATAGATTATCCATGAAAAAATAACTAAAATCTTTTATTACAGAGGGTATAGAGATTATTTTACAGAATAACTATTTTTGGTATGATGGCGACTTTTACGCCCAATTAACTGGCACGGCGATGGGAGCCAGGTCTGCCCCTAGTTATGCTAACATCTTTATGGGGTGGTAGGAGGATATCCATATGTGGAGTGATCCCACCATAAGGGCGAACCTGGCTCGCTGGTATCACTATATAGGTGATCTAATCTTTATATGGGGAGGTGACCAAAGTTCATTAGACCTGTTTTCCACAAAACTTAATTTTAATTTTTTGAATATTGAACTAACATTTAATATTAGTAAGATATCAGTTCAATATTTGGAGATCGATGTAAAAGATTGTTCTCTCTGTTCGAAAAATTTCTGTAAAACCATGGATTCTAATTCTTACATAATAAGAGATAGTAATCATCATGGCAAGTTGTTAAATAATATACCATTGGGTCAGTTTCAACTAATTAGCAGAAATTGGGAAGAAATTGAGAATTATAAAGAACAAGCTCAAATTATTAAAGGGCAGTTTATCTCAAAAGGGTATAAGGAGTTAAAAAATAACTGAGAAGGTCGCCAATCTAGATAGAGACTCTTTACTGGTTCCAAGGAAAAAAGAGGACTTTAAGAAAAAGTATGTAGATAAAGCTTAATTTCTGACACAGTATAACTTTGAGTATAGAGTAATTGAGAAAATCATAAAAAATATTGTCCAGACTTAACTAGGGATCTGGACCTCAAAGGAATTATAGATTATAGGCAGCACAGTGGCCTAGTGGTTAGTACTTCTGCCTCACAGCACTGGGGTCATGAGTTCGATTCCCGACCATGGCCTTTTCTGTGTGGAGTTTGTATGTTCTCCCTGTTTGCGTGGGTTTCCTCCGGGTGCTCCGGTTTCCTCCCACACTCCAAAAACATACTGCTAGGTTAATTGGCTGCTATCAAAAATTGACCCTAGTCTCTGTCTGTCTGTCTCCCTGTATGTCTATCTCCCTCTTTGTCTGTCTGTGTCTGTGTGAGTGTGTGTCTATATTAGGGAATTTAGACTGTAAGCTCCAATGGGGTAGGGACTGATGTGAATGAGTTCTCTGTACAGGGCTGCGGAATTAGTGGCGCTATATAAATAAATGATGATGATGATGATTATAGCCCTAATTTTATCTATAGAAAGGTGCAAAATCTAAAAGACCATTTGGTTTGAATTTATATACAGAAACCTATTATGGGTAAGATGTTATCCAAAGGTTTCTTTAGATGTGGCACTTGTATCATGTGTAGAATATTTCTAGTAAAAACACCAAAATGCAGGAAATAAAAGCAAACTTTATCTATGGTATATTAATCATCTCCTACTTGGATTTAATTGCATATGCATTGTGTATACAGGTTACACTATGTTTTTTCTGTTTCATTTTTTACATGTCAACATGGGAGAGATAAAAGAATAACACAATATATGAAGAAAGAACATGGTTTATTTAAATAGACAGTTTTATATTTGTTGATATTGTTGTAATTTGTGAGCATGTATATGTATTTGTTTTTCACCATCAATTGTGGCACTATAATTTAATTTATTTTTTTTAACTATACAATTAATATCTGAATGATTTATCTTAAGACTATTTGGCATATATTGTTTAACTATTTACTTATGAATGGGGACAACATAGAATGATAATGACCGCCTATTTGCTTTGACTTATTGAACAATTTTGACATTTGTAAAATGCTAAAATCAGATAAAATACATAAATATTTTAACATGCTAACACATTCACAAAATTTACATGATTTTTTATGTGAATCCGATACAATGAAAATTGATCTGCTATGATAATACACTACTGTTAAAGCATCTGTCTTTTTTCTTGTATTTGGTAGATATCTAAATGAAAAAAAGCTAAATAATTCAAAGTGTTAAGAACAAGGGGCCTAATTCATTAAGGATCTTAAATGAAGAGGATTCTTATTTCAGTCTCCCGGACAAAACCATGTTACAATGCAAGGGGTGCAAATGAGTGTTCTGTTTTGCACATAAGTTAAATAGTGCCTGATTTTTCATGTAGCACACAAATACTTGATAGCTTATTTGTACACTGAAATTTAAAGTTGATATGTGTGTGCTACATGAAAAAACAGTCAGTATTTAACTTATGTACAAAACAGAACACTCATTTGCACCCCTTGCATTGTAACATGGTTTTGTCCAGGAGACTGAAATAAGAATCCTCTTCATTTAAGATCCTTAATGAATCAGGCCCAAGTACTGCAATGATAGGTCTAGTATTTAATGACATTCGAACAGTGGATTGACTAAGACTCATTTAAATATCCCCCCTTATGGAATAGGACATTTTCAGCTTTAATAAAGTGCAACAGAAGTGAGCGTTTGCTTTGCTACTCACCATCTTTTTCCCTATTACTCTTCATGATATTAATATCTATTTGCTTGTGTGAATAACTGTATAATTAGAATATGACTTAGAATCTGCCGTTAGCAGGCAGGAGGTTTTAGTTTTGTTTGCATATGTGAAATCGTAAAAGTGTCACGAATCACCCTACGGGTTAAGTAATCAGAATCTGTTGTAGACGAGAGCTTAACCTTTAGCAACCCCCTTTCCAATGGAACCAGATATGTTAGCGGTACTCGGTTGTCTCCAGGACTTAATCTCAAGTAGTGAAAACTTAACTCTGATAGGTAGGCACCACATAGGACTTGGCAGTGGGATGCTGAGCTGAGATTTCTATGGCAACAAGGATGCAGGATGCAACCTGGACCAGATAAGGCAGATATGCTGAGTTTCAATAGGATGTAATACCAATTTCCTCCAGTATAACAGTCTGTTAGTGAAGAGTAGAGGATGGAGCTGGAAAGCAACAAAGTGCTAGGGAAGTAGCAGGAGCAAGATCTGTAAGGTGAAACCGATGAAGAGGATTGCGGGCACCGCGATCCTGCGGCTGGGAAGTGGTCTCATAGAAGAATGGAACAACAGGCAAAGGGTTAGTCTAGGCAGCGATATATGTTTTGGGGTCACAAGCAAAAGGTCTATACAGGCAGCAATGAAGGATGGTCAGGTCACAGGCAGAGGTCAAAAATGAGTATCAGACAGGGTCAGAATATTCTCAGGTACAGGAGCACAGAGAAGCAAGCGTGTGAATGCTATAACCGGCAAAGGTTCAGTGAACCTGACAGGTATTTAAAGCAGTGGCAGCCATTTAGGGCCGGTGTCAGATTAAGCTGCAGGTGAGTGAAGTTCATGTGATCCCATCCAGACTGAAAACAACACTGCAGCAGCAGAATAAAAACAGCTGTTCCTTACAAGAAGCACAAGGTCAAAAAATTTGAAAGGTCAACAGTCCAGGATTTGGTACACGAGCAGACTTGTGAGGTGCAAATTCAGAATGCTAGAACATGGAAAAAAATCTAGCCCAGTTCAAACACAAGGGTGACAATAGAAGAAGGACAAGTAAGGATAATGCAGAGAAAGTGGAGCCAGTTGCTATGGTTGGGAACCTGTTGCTCTGACACCGAGGAGTGTGCAGAGCCTGTTTAAGTATTGTTCCTGATTTGAATTCCCCGTCCCAGGACTTGTGGTCAGATGACCGCAAGTATTGCATCCAGAAGTGCCACTCACCTACAGAATACAGCAATTGTAATCTGCAAGGAGTGTGGACTAGTCGCTAGAGCCATTGAGTAGGGGTAAAAATTGCACCCGAGCAGGACCCTATGGTAATTGTAAGGTCACATGACATATCTATGTTAAAATAATTGAAGCATAGACATATTATAATTTTTCCATCTAAACATTAATTTTTCCCAATGGAAATCTGCACAACATAAAATTTGAAAACATTTAATAGTGGGAAGTAGTTAATTACTGATTCAGAAGACAAGTTAGTAAACTTTGAATCCAAATCTGCTTTTCTTAAGTAAATACTAGTAGTTTAAATAGTACTCTATATATTTTTTGATTGAGGAAAAGTACAACAAATATAACATGGAATAGCAATGTGTCTGGAACAGACAAACAATTGATCTTCAAATTTTTAATCAATACAGAGCACTTAAAACAAGATAATGGGGTACATAAACATCAACGCAAGAAAGAGGAGAAGAGAGGGATGAAAAACATGGAGGGGGTAAGGGGGAGGAGGGAAGTTCTCAAAGTATCTAATGAAGTCATATATAATTGAAACAACATATGTATTGTAACAAAGTTCGCCCACCGCAAGAAAACTTTTGATCACAAATATCACGGAGAGATTGGGAGCCATCAGTCCTGAGCCATAATGGAGTGGTAATGTCATGAAAGCCAGATAATGGGAATGGTCCTGATTGCTGCTCAAGTGACAGGTTACCCCCAGAGAGGTGTGGAGTCTAGCGGTGGAGAGGTGTTCACCAGGGATTCCTGCAAGGGAATATGGCCTTGGCTGCCCTCCTCCACAGGTCGCTGTTCTCTAGGGGGCACAGAGCAGAGAATGCGCAGAACCACTAAGTAGTTGTTAGGAAGAACAATAGTAGAGCTGAAGAGATGCACGGCAGAGAGCTGGAGCACTGAGGTCCACAGGTGTATAACTCTGGAACAGAACCGATGATGAGCAATGCTCTGCGGTGAATCTACAGGTCTTGATTGTGAGGGAAGCTGAACCAATATGGCGGTGAAGCGATGAGCTGCAGAGAGCAATAGCATTGAGATCCACACAGGTGTTATAATGCTGGAACAGGACCAATGATGAGCAATGCTCTGCGGCGATAACGTTGGGAAGCAATGAGCTGCACAGGTAACTGCTGAGAAGCGATGAGTTGCACAGGTACTACTGGGAATCATAATAAACAGAGAAAAGAGAAAATGACCTTAAGGGGCACTCATGAATGGATATAAACAACATATATATTAGCATTATATTAATATGTTAACATTATTAAAATCATTCTTTATTGTGTAATATATTTGGACGTACTTCTAGTAGCGAAATATTTAAAATTTGTAATAGTGAACATTCATTGACATAAATAATAAATCAGTTAAAATAGACAATGCTTATTGTCTAACCGCGAAGCTATTCTGATATCCTTATATAATAGATAATTTATTGCTTTCATAGGACCGCTCAATGATATAGCAATCAAACTCCAATTGCTGATTTGCAAAAAATATCTCCCTCAATTGAGGTTGTGCCTCTGTGATGGGCTAATTAGGGGTTAAATCTGTCAGTGGATTGTGTCACTTCTTATATGCCCTAAAGCCCCTTATACCAGTAATATTAGCTACAAATAAAGATGCATCCCTAATAGGATCATATATTGGGTATCCGGAGTGATGCTCTTATTAACTCCTCCTACATAAGACCAGTGATCTGACCTGTCTCTATACCGCTCCTTTAATAATACTATAGATATACATGGAGAGATAGAGGTAAATTTCTTGAGGTCTCACGCCTGGCCTTGTTAAAGCTATTAGCGAAACGCGCGTCGGCGGACGCCGTGTTCGCTACTCTCCAACTCCAATTGCAATATAATAGTTGTACCTCTGAAACTATAGGCAGTTAGTAACCAGATTAGTTATTGCCATAAGTTAGCGGTGCACATGATCTCTAATAGTTCAACAGTGCTGCAGCAGTTAGTTAGATGGCAGTACTGCTGAGTGTTGCTATACTGAATATCCGTTTTGTGCAATCCAAGAGGTGTTTCTTTTTCATGTCATTTTGCGATTTATACGTGGTTTGTTTGCATAACATACGCATATATGTCCCTGTACATTTACCAAATGTTTTAATGGTTGTATTGATAGATATTGCTGTTGTATTGTATAGGGAAATTAATTTTTAAAACCTCTGAGAAGTTATTATCAACATTTGGGAAAATATTTTTCTGTACAGAAAACAAAGGTGTATGTGAATTGTGTGATTGTGAAAGTACTGGTTAAGGACAAAGGTTCTGTTGAGGAAACAGGGTATAAAATAACCTTCGGAGCGTTCTGTTTGAGAAAACAGGGTATACATACGTCAAGGTAGTATACAAGGTATACAGTGATATGAAAACAAGGGTTTTTATTGACAATCCCAATAGTAATCGTAGAGCATACTGATAAATAGTGTTAAAAAGGGGGGGGGATGGAATACGCGCTCCCTATGCATATGTGAGTAGGCTGCCTATAGGATGTGTATAAAAGAGGGGTGGGCTTGATCCCTCCATGTCAAATGGTGAAAAGAAATTTTCCAAAGGCGCCAAGATGATAGTGAATATACAGACACTTAATATGTTTCAAATGCAGTATATAGATTTATACAACACAATCAAATTAGTGCACTGATAACACAACAATCATATGTTTATTGTATCCATTTGTGACACTATCGATTGTTGTGTTATCAGTGCACTGATTTGATTGTGTTGTATAAATCTATATACTGCATTTGAAACATATTAAGTGTCTGTATATTCACTATCATCTTGGCGCCTTTGGAAAATTTCTTTTCACCACCATACTGATAAATAGTACCTGTAAGCTGTGCAATCGGACCGCACAGTTGCATACGCAACAGTGATTGTGACTTGTAGATTTGTTGGAGGAAATTTGTTGGAAAGGCTGGTATTGCTGAGATCAATATTTAGTTCTCCCAGTTGTAAAGTATTCGTCAGAAACTGCGCTGGAAAGGCAGGGCATTGCTTTGTGCTGCAAAGCATTGAGGAGTCCGCTTCCAAACAGGCACTAAAACATTGAATATTCCCATTCTCCCAGTTAAAGTGACTGTACTAGTGTCCCTCACTGTGTACGCTTGGCACCGCATGAAGTGTTAAGTTGTAACCAGTTGAGAAGAAGTGTCACTGTCCCTAAGGTTTATAGGCAACCCTAATGTCTGGACACAAACCTGGCGTGACTGTTCTCAATATCTCCAACCAAATAAGGGGTGCAGTATGAAAAATAGTATTGCTGTGTTCTGATTTGTTTATATCATCATTGTTGGATACTAAATACTTGTTCCTTCATTTCTGAAAAACAGTACCCGAGGTTGCAAAAAGATACATTACAGTAATGCCAGACAAAGGTCCAATACTTGAAATACTGTCTCACCCAAGGGGCTAAGACATTTTGACAACAGACAGAATTAAGGATATACACTGCACTGACATGGCCCCAAGGGCAGCTGCAGATTTGCACCTCCATATTTACTAAAACTGCTGGGGTTTTTGACGTAGTACTTTGACATGATTCAAGCTTTATACATTCCATACGGTATCTGCCCTCCTCAGTCCTGCGTAAATTACATATTGTCACACACCAGGCTCTCAGGTTCTGTCATTTACCTCTTCGCTGCCTTTCCAAGTTGTCCATGTGGTCCTCAGGCTCTGCTGGTTTCAGACCTCTCTGTAAGATGCTGTCCAATCTGTCTCCCAGTCTGTCTGCACTCGAGATCCCTGCAGAATTAGAATATGGGCGTGGCCATCTTGGATTTGGTCTCATGATTCCTTTCAGCCAATCAGGTGATAACAGCCTCCAATTCAGATTCCCTCCAAAACCAGCCCATGGGGACTGCCATCTTGGATATAGTCACCTGATCTATCTCAGCAACTCAGAGTGCTGCTTCTGCCCAGCTGACTGTGGTCTCCAATCAGTAATCAACAAAAACTATAAAAGTACTTCTTGGAGCCCTTACCTGTTGCCAATGCAGCGTTGTATTTCAGACGTAAACCTGGTTCCCCGAAGTTTGCAGTCTTGCTATCTATCTTGCTACAGTCTTTCTATTAATCCAGCTCTGACAGTGCAGTCTGCATTCTGGCTCTAGTCCGATTCCAGCACTCTGGTTCCATTTCAGCATTCCAGTTACAGCAATCCTCTTCCAGTATTCTAGTTACAGCATTCCAGTTACAGCAATCCTCTTCCAGCATCCCGGTTAAAGCATTCAGGTTCCAGTCCAGTTACAGCAATCCTCTTTCAGCAGTCCGTTTACAGTCCGGTCCAGCATTCCAGTTCCAGTTTGGTCCAGCAATAAAGTTCCTGTTTGCTCTCCTCTGCTAGTGTAATCACCATCTGCACCAGTCCATTCACTACATGCAGAGGAACATTATCAGGTCACCCAGCTTTGTCCATGTAGTGATCAGTCCAGCTCCAGAGACACAACCCAGTCTGGGTACAGACAGATCTTCAGCCATGAGACATATGTTTCTTGAGCAAGGTGTACAAAGTCTGCCTCCAGATGCACAAAGGGAGGAAGGAAAGGTGACTCTGACTGAGGGTGAATTTGGCAGCTATACAGATATGCATGATTGTATGGAATATTTGGATCAGACCTTTACCGAAAAGTCCTGACACCTCTTAGAAAATGTGATTTTTTTGGCCCACCTCACTTAGTCAAGTAGCTGAACTTGTGGGATTGAGAATGGCTTGTGAGTTGGTAGAGGGTAATTCAGATAATATACACTGATTTTAAGTATGTTTCTAGGATCACCATCACCAACTGGTGATGCTGAAGTGTCAGAGGAACTTTTATGAAAATAGCGGGACACAAGTAGTGCGGTCACATTACTGAAAGGACTTGTGACAGCAACACAGTTACCAAATGAAGTAGCTGTAATTTAATGTAAAGCCTACACACATGGCTAGGATCCAATATCACTTGACAATAGCAGGGCGAATGAAGCTGTCAAGTGGGCAGCAGATTTATCCATGACAACTGACAAAATAATGGTCTTTTGAAATGATAAACATACAAGAATTAAGTAAAATGCAAGATTTGCGTTCACTGCAGGAAAAGGCTGTTGGGAAGGCGAAGGGATGTGGTCAGGAGTCCTCTGGACACTGGAGAGATGGATGAGGTTGACCCATGGCTCTCAGAGCGTATCTTCCAGGCCTAGCTGGGGCAGCACATGGTCTGACTCATCTGGGTAAAGAAGGTATGTGCAAGGTGTTAAGAGCATACTGGTGTGCACAGGACTTTTCTTCTCATGCTAGTAGGAAGGCAATGTCCTGTCTTACTTGACTGAGAAAAAATATTGGAAAGACAATACCAACTGAGCCATCCCATACCCCTCCTACTTTTTCCAGGGAAAACAAATCAACTTCATCCAGTTTTCACCTTGCAGCAATCTCAAGTATGTATTGGTGTGTACTTATGTATTTTATAACTGGGTAAAGTCATTTCCAGCTGCCACTAATACTGTTGTTTCACACCCTGGAACATGTATGCAGATATTGTATTCCTAGAGTTACAAAAAGTGATAGGGGTACTCATTTTACTGGTGATATCTTTTCAGATCATGTGTAAAACGTATGGGCGTTTGAAAGTAATTTACATACTCTCTATAGGACACAAGTAAGTGGGAAATTAGAGAGGGCAAACGGTACTATCATTAATGAATTGAATAGAATGATGCTTGAAATTAGATTGGAGTGGCCGGAAGCTTTTGTCACTAATTCTCCCCACTATCAGAATCACACCTAAACCGCCTCTTAACCTGTCACCTTTTGAAATTCTTTTGACAAACAACCTCACTTGGTGGTAGATTCCCGAGATGAGTTAATAATGGAGAGACTATTCAAAATCTTATAAAGAAAAGCAAATAGTGAAACAACAACAAAGGACATTCAAAACACTGTCACCTGATATGTTACATTAATTGTCATGATATTGAACTGATGAAAATATGTTATGGACCGTAATTTCCTACACTCAAGTTGTTTAACAGACAGGTGAGAGGGCCTGGTCCAAGTGTTGACGACCAGCACCACATCTCTGAAAGTAGCAGAAAAAGACACTTGGATCCATCCTTCCTCTGCACAGAAGTCAACAACCAGGAGAAGGTTCAAAATAGCCTAGGATTACACTTGTGACTTTGTTCCGGGAGACCTAAGATCGCAGTTAATAACACCTGAACCAAGGACTTTGCAAAGACTGTTAACACATCATGGAGCAGCGTTTTCCCTGTTTTTCCCTTTACAGTGTTTCTCTCTTCCTTAATTTTTTCCAGGACATTCAATTCTTTCAATGGTGATCAGGTGATGGAGACTGGTTCAGGTAGTTATATTAAGGATGTGGGGAAGAAGGAAACATTTTTAATACAATCGGTCCAGCCAATTAACCTATTCAATTCGGGGATAAAGTAAAGGTCTGCTAACCTTGGAGCTCGGATACAGTGTCTGAAGAATATTGTGTCTGTAAGTACTGTCACCCCATAGTTGAAGAGAGGTACATCCAGCGATGCCAGTTCAGTAATAATATGGACTTGGGTGGCCATCCATGAGAATGATTATCATTCTTTGGTGGGTTTGGTTTTAGACCAAACTGAATGCTGGGTGTGCTCTCACATACCTCAGAGACCAAATTATTGTTCTCTGAGGACTAGTTCTCAGAGGACTAGTAGGACTAGTCCTACTAATTATTGGTCTCCGAGGACTAGTAGGACTAGTTTTCTTTCCACTATTTCGGAGGTACTCGAATTACGGGGTGGGAGACCAATAGAGGAAAGGTATAATACATCTAGATCCCTTAGTTTGAAGTTCCCAATACTCGGTAGACCAATCACTGGTTCACATACAAAGAAACTTGAGTATTGTAAGGCTAAACAGAATGTACAGAAAATAGCCCGCCCCACAAGTGTTGATGAAAAACCCATCAATATTATTAAAGTGTAATTAACTTAAAAGGTTGAAGGATACCATAAATTAAGTTGTGTAACAGACATAAGAGGTTGTTGTGAAAGGTCCTCCAGGTTATTGTTTAAATGTTATTCAAGCAGAGACTGGCCTTGGATAGATGGAAATATTAGGCATGAGGAACTTTAATTGAAAATTGTGTATTGTAATGTATTATATTGTGCCTAATATAATTTCAGACAATGTATTATATATGTGGGTCTAGCTGAAATCCAGTGTCAATAGGGAAAAGTTATGAATGGTATGAGATTAATACTCAAAATCACTTTGTTTATGGGTCAGTTTAAACTGGTTCTTCGGTGGGAAGACACGTAGGCAACAGTTGGAGTGAGTTGCCCCCTCCTTTGGGAGAAGATCAATTGAAATGACCAGCAGTCTACTGGAACATCGTTAACCTTGGATCAATGAAGACCTATCTTAGTGTTATCTGTGTATATTTGTGACATCATCACTGTTTATGTTAACTCAAATTGTATATAAGCAAGCCCCTGGGCCAGTATTAGATCTTTTCCTTGACTGGAGACTATAAGACTGAATCTGGACCTGGGCCCAGGGGGCGCTTGCACAATGTATTTCGATATACTTTCCTGAAATATGTTATACCTTTTTATGCATCATCATGGTTTGCTCTTATCCTGATATCTTTTGCTATTAAATCTCTTTGTGCATTGGAACCACATTAATTGCATCAGACAATATTTATTGGTAGCGACAATACGAACTTAACAGTAACATGACAGCAAGATAACTGGGTTTGAAATATAAGGAAGAAATTACACTATAGACCAGTTTATTACTTGTCACACCAAAAATGTGATATATCTTCTTAAATGTAAATGCAATAAATATTATGTAGGCCGCACCTCTCGTCCTTTAAAATCTCATATGTCTGAACATATATACAATATCAAAAAAGGATGCTCCACCTATTCACTTTCTCAACATTTTTCAGAATGTTCAGCAAAGGGAATTGTAGAATTTATGGGAATCACTAAAGTGAGGGAATACTTAGCCCAGCTGTGCTATAATTATATTGAACCTGCGCACGCGCCCGACTGCCCTAGATGCCGGGACGCGGCGCAGAGAACTGGGAGCGTCTCGACCCGGGGCAGGAGGAAATGACGTCCCGGTCGTCATGACGACGGGCGTGACTCTGAGGCCAGGCAGGAAGCGAGTCGCAGCGGTGCCCGGAGCCGCCGCGGCTCGTAACAGTACGCCTTGAGGAGGGGTCAAGGAACCCCGACACCCAGGTTTTCCGGGAATTTTTTTTAAAGAAATCAGTGAGTAATTCACCTGAGTGAAGATTTCTTTGTGGTACCCAGGACCTTTCCTCCGGGCCGTATCCTTTCCAATGAACCAAGTAGTGGAACTGACCCTGGACCTTTTTTGAATCAAGGATCTTCTCGACTACGAATTCTTGATGTCCGTCCATCGAAACTGGCTGAGGTCTAGAGGGCTGTCGAGAGTTGAATTGTCTGGAAGACCTGGCTGGTTTCAACAAAGAGCAGTGGAACGCACTAGGGATTTTTAGAGATTCGGGAAGCTTCAGTTTGAAGTCCACTGCGTTAACTTGTCTTAGAATGGTAAATGGACCAATAAATTTAGGTCCTAGCTTCTTGCAAGGCTGACGGAGTCTTATATTCCGAGTAGAGGGCCACAGTGAATCTCCAACCTTGAAGGAACAAGTGGACCGATGTAGATCGGCAAAGACCTTAGGGCTAGATTTACTAAGCTGCGGGTTTGAAAAAGTGGGGATGTTGCCTATAGCAACCAATCAGATTCTAGCTGTCATTTATTTAGTGCACTCTACAAAATGACAACTAGAATCTGATTGGTTGCTATAGGCAACATCCCCACTTTTTCAAACCCGCCGCTTAGTAAATCTAGCCCTTAGACTTAAAGGAAGCTCGAAGTAAGGACTGATGCACTGATTTCCAGATCTTCCTAAGCCGGGTGGCCGTGTCTCTGATTTCAGGTGGTCTATTAGTGGATAGAGAGGATAATAAAATTGACTCTGGGATGGTACCCCATGTTACAATAAAAGGGAGAGTGTCACTCACCGGACTGCGAGTGCCATTTCTCCTGTGTTCAGGAACCGTGGCCGTCCGCCATCCTGAGAGTCTGCGCATGAGCAGCCCTTATTAAACCTTCAGTACCTGTTGCTTTTAATTGATTGGATGATCAGGCAACCCTCCCTATTTAAACCACCTGTGATCATTACCTGGTTGCCTGATCTTGGAGTCTCATTCCCCATGAGCCTCTGAAGGTGTTCCTGTGTTTCCTCGTGTATTCAGCTCCAGCTGATTCCTGTTTACTGCTATTGTGGTTTCCAGACCACTTCAACTCTCCTGTGTTCATCGTGCCTGCACTCTGCTGATTCCTATCTGCTACTACTACCGGACTCCAGTCCGCCTCAACTCTCCTGTGTTCAGCGTGTCTGCTCTCCGCTGCCTCCGTTACTACTGCAGGGTTCCAGACCGTCTCAACTCTCCTGTGTTCATCGTGTCAGCTCTCCACTGATTCCTATCTGCTACTGCTGCCGGATTCCAGACTGTCTCTACTCTCCTGTGTTCAGCGTGCCTCCTCTCCGCCGCCTTCGCTACTACTACCGGATTCCAGACCGCCTCTACTCTCCCGTGTTCAGCGTGTCTTCTCTCCGCTGCCTCCGCTACTACTGCCGGATACCAGACAGCCTCAACTCTCCCGTGTTCATCATGTTTCCAGTTTTACTTACTACTGCTTCCTGAGTATTGCTCCGTTGATACTGGTTACCTGCCGTGCGCTGCACCAACCTGATTACCGCTTCCATCCTCCAGTGGTCTCTCCTCCTGCCGGCCTTCAGCCGTTCAGGTATCCCTGCACGTCTCTCTGACAGCCTGTTCTCCTGAACCGCGGTATGCATACTTTCCATTGACTTTGCTTTTGTATTGCATATCCGTCTGGACTGTGTTGTGTTCATCTCCGGAGTCGACTATCCACTGAAGCTATTGTTACCATTGACTTTGTTTCCTATTACCTGGATCGCTATAGTGACTTTGTATACTTCAATCAGCGCTTGTCAGTTATTATTGTATTGTGGATATCATCGTGGGATCAAGTTCTGTGTGTCCCGTTTATCCTCTGCATTACATTCATCTCCTCGTGCCCCTCCTCACATATATATAGCAGTGGTACAACTTGCTGACGCAGACCACTGACTCCTGTTTCCCTGTGACACCAGTTTCAAGTATCCTCTCACATAAGCAGTGGTACAACTTGCTATACGCAGACCACTGACTTCCCCGTTACCTACTTGCACCTGGAATCCATTCCTTCACTATAGACAGCGGTACAACTTGCTATACGCAGACCGCTGACTCTCACTACCTCCTCGCTACTCCTGGACATTCCTCCTCACTATAGCAGTGGTACAACTTGCTATACGCAGACCACTGACTCTCCTCACGTTTACTTGTCCATCTGGTTCCTCGTGTACATACATCTACTCATTACCAGTTGCTGCTAGTCATAGACTTTCCTTGAGCATTCTCTCACCATCTGCTGATTCTCCTGTTCCGTTGTCACCCTGCTACCAGAGAACCATAGTACCAGCTATATTACTCTGGTAAGTCCATCATCTGGTGATATCCTGGGCAAAGACTCCTAGTGCCCATGACAGTAAGATCAGGCCATGACAGACCCAGGTGCGGAACCTACAGCTAAAGAAATGCTGCAGTATCTGGTTACCCGTATTGAACAACAGGATGTTCGCCAACAACAATTGCTGCAATGTTGCCAGGCGTTAGCCTCCCAAAGAACGTCTGCGCAAAATATCACAGCTACTGTTGATGCTCCTGTGCCTTCCTCCGTTTCCCCAGTGCCATTCCAGGTGTCTACTGCTTCCACGCTACACCTGCCTACTCCTTCAAAATATGATGGAGACCCCAAAACATGCAGGGGTTTTCTAAATCAATGCTCAGTTCATTTTGAGCTTCAACCTCACAATTTCTCTACTCATCGTTCCAGAGTGGCCTATCTCATTTCCTTGTTTTTCGGACAAGCTCTCGCATGGGCTTCCCCTCTGTGGGAAAGAAATGATCCATTATTACAAGATAGTGCCAAATTTATTTCCACGTTTCGAAGTGTATTTGATGAACCTGGTCGTGTTATTTCCGCTGCATCCAGCATCCTCCGTCTACGTCAGGGTTCTCGTACTGTAGGCCAGTACGTCATTCAATTTCGGATATTAGCCTCTGAACTTCAGTGGAACACTGAAGCGTTAATTGCCGCCTTCTGGCAGGGGCTTTCTGATAAAATTAAAGATGCACTGACTACTCAAGAATTACCTACTTCTCTAGAAGATTTGATTTCTCTTTGCCACCGTGTAGACATGAGATTTCGTGAAAGAGAGTCTGAAAAACAACTTACTTTAAAGCACCTCTTCGCTTAAGTCCTCAAGTTCGCCCAGTTTCATCTCCGGTGATACCCATGGAGATAGGTCGCTCCAAATTAACTTCAGGGGAGAGGGACCGAAGAGTAAAAAATAGACTTTGAATCTATTGTGCTGATTCTACTCATATGCTCAATTCATGCCCTAAAAAATTGGGAAATGCCAGGCCCTAACCAGTTCTGGAGAGGTGAAGTTAGGGTCCCTGGAGTCCTCTCCATGTTCTACGAAATTAAAAGTTTGTGCTTTTGATGTTACGGTTTCCTTTGCTACCAAATCGTTCAAGTCCCAAGCACTTATTGACTCTGGAGCTGGAGGAAATTTTATTTCTAAATCCCTCGTGAATCAATGGTCCCTACCAGTGATTACTTTCAAAATACCTATTACTGTGACTGCTATCGATGGATCACGCATTATTAATGGTCTCATCACCCAGAGTACGTCTCCAGTAACCCTTCAAATTGGTGTATTACACCAGGAAGAAATTTCATTTTTAATTCTTCCTGTTACTACCAGTCCGATTGTATTAGGCCTTCCATGGCTTCAACGTCATTCTCCCCAGATTGACTGGCACACTCCTCAAGTTACGTCTTGGGGGCCTGAATGTCATCATCGTTGCCTCTCTCAAGTCGTTCCTCTCAAAATACAGCAATCCTCCATTTCACCTTGTTCACCGGGACTTCCTCCTCAGTATGCTTCTTTTGCCGATGTATTTGATAAAATTCAGTCTGAACGTCTTCCTCCTCATCGTTCGTGGGACTGTCCGATTGATCTTCAACCTGGCAAGACTCCTCCCAGGGGACGTGTGTATCCACTTTCATTACCTGAAACTCAAGCTACATCTGAGTACATCAAAGAGAATCTCTAGCGAGGATTTATTCGACCTTCTACCTCTCCCGCTGAAACAGGGTTTTTCTTCGTAAAGAAGAAGGATGGGTCATTACGTCCTTGCATAGATTTCCGTGGACTTAACGCCATAACTATCAAAAATCGGTATCCCATTCCATTAATTACTGAGTTATTTGATCGTATCAAGGGAGCCCGGATCTTTACCAAGTTGGATCTTCGTGGTGCCTACAATTTAATTCGAATCAGGTCCGGTGACGAATGGAAGACAGCTTTCAACACCAGAGACGGGCATTATGAATATTTAGTAATGCCCTTCGGGTTATGTAACGCCCCCGCTGTTTTCCAGGGTTTCAATAATGAGATCTTCCGGGACTTGTTATATGTTTGTGTCGTCGTCTATCTGGACGACATATTGATCTTTTCGCAGGACCTGCCTTCTCATCATCAACATGTGGTTGAGATCCTTTCCAGACTCCGGAAAAATTCATTATTCTGCAAGTTAGAGAAATGTTCATTCGAGTTGCCCCAGATTCCATTTCTGGGATATATTGTCTCTGGAGTTGGTCTTCAGATGGATCGAGAAAAGGTGAATGCTGTATTACATTGGCCTCAGCCAACTACTCTTCGTGCAATTCAGCGTTTTTTAGGTTTTGCCAATTACTATAGACGCTTCATTAAAGATTTTTCCTCGATTGCATCTCCTATTGTGGCCCTAACTCGTAAAGGGGCCAATACTAAACAATGGTCCTCTGAGGCCCTTCAAGCCTTCCAGTTTCTCAAAGAGTCCTTCTCCTCCGCTCCTGTTCTTCGACAGCCCGATGTGACGCTTCCCTTCTTCCTAGAGGTAGACGCCTCTAATGTTGGTTTAGGAGCCATTCTCTCCCAAAGATCGGAGCAACAAGAATTCCATCTTTGTGCCTTTTACTCTCGGGGTCTTCTGCCTGCGGAGAAGAATTATACCATCGGGGACAAGGAGTTGCTGGCTATAAAAGTAGCATTAGAGGAATGGAGATATTTGTTGGAAGGAGCTCGTCATCCTGTGACAATTTTTACTGATCATAAAAATTTGTCATATTTACAGTCTGCTCAATGTTTGAATCCTCGTCAAGCAAGATGGTCTCTTTTCTTTTCTCGTTTTGAACTAATCATAACCTTCAAACCAGCTGCGAAAAATAAAAAAGCAGACGCCCTATCTCGAGCTTTTGTGACGTCCTCAGACGTTGAAGATGGTCCCAACCACTCTATATTAGACCCCAAATGTGTTTCTCTGGCTGCTTCTTCCACTAAGGTGCTACCATTTGGGAGAACCCTCGTGCCTCCTGCTCTTAGGAAGAAAATCCTTTCGTGGTTTCACTCTTCTCGTTTTTCTGGACATTCTGGTGAACGCAAGACTTTTGAAATTCTTTCTCGAAGTTACTGGTGGCCTTCTATGAGGAGAGATGTCAAAGATTTTGTGGCTGCTTGTGAATTGTGTTCCCAGTTTAAGACTCCCCGCAGAACTCCAGCGGGTTTGCTTCAACCACTACCCATTCCTTCCAAGCCGTGGACCCATATTAGTATGGACTTTGTTACTGATCTTCCTCCTAGTAAAAAGTGCAATTGTCACGGTTTGGTATTTTGGACTCTGGATCTGTTCATAGATGTTGTGGGAACAGATCCTCGGGGAGTGAGAATATGGTAATACACTGGTAAGTGGTAATGATAGCCTGAGGTTCAAATAGATGCCAGATGCAGGATAAAAGTACAATCAGAGGTTTAATGATGACTGGATGAATATACAGGAAAGTCTTGATATATGTATATATATATATATATACACACACTAGGAGCGTAGTACAAGGTGGGCGGAGCCACCGGCAATATCACATGTAATATGAACAATCAGCATATAGTTATATATGGTTTTGAATGCACAGCCCAGCAATAAGGTGGAAAGAATAAGGCAGCAGGTAAATGGTATCACAGTTGAGCAGCCCACATCAGAGGAGAGATTAACTGTCCAGGTAGCAGTATATGCACAATAGATGCGGCAGTAATCAGGAACCAAATAATGCCTTAATGCTTTCAATAATACATGAACAGTTCAGCCAGAGAAAAGAACAACAAGCAGCTTGATGATACGACCTGTGGAGTGTCATACAGCTGAGATAGTTGCAGCATGAGCTGAATAGTCTGTGGAATAGTACACAGCAGAGACAGTTGCAGTTTGATCTGTATGGTCTTTAACAGCAACACAATCAGCTTGATGATACGACCTGTGGAGTGTCATACAGCAGAGATAGTTGCAGCATGAGCTGAATAGTCTGTGGAGTAGTATACAGCAGAGACAGTTGCAGTTTGATCTGTATGGTCTTTAACAGCAACACAGCAAGGCACTGACGATCCAGGTGAGAGCTCACAGAGTAGGTAGGAACCTAATCAGACTGGTAACATGATCAACAGGCCCAGAGGAAAGAAAGGAAGTGCCTTTTCAAGTCTGGAGCCAACGCAGGAGCCAATAGGAATCTAATTAGAAGTAGACAGGTAATCAGTCTGCACCTGTGCAGATCAGAACTTGGAGGTTTGAAGTCTGTTAATGAGACACCTGTGAGTGTCTCAGTCTTTGTCTGTGGAAGCCAAATGAGCAGCGTGTGACAGTACCCCCCCTTTTAAAGGTGGGCACCACACACCTAGGATTCGGCTTAGAAGGAAAGTTCTTGTGAAAGTTCTTAACCAAAACTGGAGCATGAACATCCGCAGCACGGATCCAGGAACGTTCCTCAGGACCAAACCCTTTCCAGTCTACTAAATACTTCAAACTTCCTTTAGAGATTTTTGAATCCAATATTTGTTTGACCTCGAATTCTTGATCCAAGTGAACTTTAGGTGCTGTAGAAGAAGTATGGGTAGACGAAAAACGGTTAATGATCAATGGTTTCAACAAGGAGACATGAAACGAATTGGAGATCCGAAGAGCAGCTGGTAAAGATAATTTCACAGAAGCTGGATTAATAATTTTTGAAATAGTATAAGGACCAATAAAGCGAGGAGCAAACTTCATACAAGGAGTCTTGAGACGGATATTCTTTGTAGAGAGCCATACTCTATCACCTATCTTGAAGGCTGGTGCGGCCCGACGTTTTCTATCCGCCGCAAACTTGTAACGTTTGGAAGATTTCTTAAGACAGCTCCTCACTTGATTCCAGATAGAAACAAATCTCCGTTGAACGAGATTAACAGCAGGAACCTGGGTGGGCGGGAGGGAAGTAAACCTGGGAAAGGATGGATGAATCCCATACACAATGGAAAATGGTGATGCAGAAGTTGACTCATGAAGGGCATTATTATGCACAAACTCTGCCCAAGGTAGAAGATCCACCCAATCGTCCTGATTGGCAGCAGAGAACATTCTAATAAAAGTCTCTAAATCTTGGTTTACACGTTCAGTCTGTCCATTAGACTGGGGATGGTAGGATGATGAGAAGTTTAATTGGATACCAAGAATTTTACACAAGGCTCGCCAAAACTTAGACACGAACTGAACTCCACGATCTGACACAATTTCTGCGGGACAGCCATGCAACCGGAATATCTCTTTAACGAAATATGTGGCAAGAACAGATGACGATGGTAGGCCAATAAGTGGAATAAAATGAGCCATTTTTGAGAACCGATCTACCACAACCCAGATGGTATTATATTTTTTGCTAGGGGGTAGGTCGGTGATAAAGTCCATGCTCAAATGGGTCCATGGTCTGTCCGGAATAGGAAGTGGGATTAATTGTCCAGCAGGAGATTGGCGAGATGACTTGTGTTGACTGCAAATTTCACAGGAAGCAACAAAGTCCTTAACATCACGATGAAATTTTGGCCACCAATAATTACGGGAGACCAACTCAATGGTTTTACGTATACCAGTATGGCCAGCAAAACGAGTAGAGTGGAACCAAGTCAACAGTTTCTTTCGTAAATCCGGTGGTACAAAAGTCTTCCCAGGTGGTGGTGTACAGGCAGGAGACAAAGTAGAAGTAAATATACACTTGGGATCTAGTATAGGATAAGGTTTCACCTCTTCGGTCTTGGAATCACAGGAAAAGGCTCGGGAAAGAGCATCTGCACGTTTATTCTTCTCACCAGGTTTGAATGTAATTCGAATATTGAAGCGAGAGAAAAAGAGAGACCACCTAGCTTGTCTAGGATTTAAGCATTGAGCGGATTGCAGATATAATAGGTTTTTATGATCCGTAAAGATGGTAACCGGGAATTTAGCTCCCTCTAGGAGATAACGCCATTCCTCCAATGCTATTTTTATGGCCAGTAATTCTTTATCGCCGATGGCGTAATTCTTCTCTGCAGGTAAAAATCTTCTGGAGAAGAATGCACAGGGATGGAACTGGTTAAGATGAGACTTCTGAGATAACACAGCCCCTACTCCCACACTTGAAGCATCAATCTCGAGGAAGAATGGCAAAGACATGTTAGGTTGTTGAAGTATAGGTGCCGAGGAGAATGCTTCTTTTAGAAATTCGAAAGCCTTTAAGGCCTCTGGCGGCCAGGATTTGGGATTGGCACCCTTCCGGGTGAGAGACACAATGGGTGCCACTACAGTTGAGTATCCCTTGATAAAACGTCTATAATAATTAGAGAACCCCAAGAAGCGTTGCACAGGCTTCAATCCTAAGGGAAGAGGCCACTCGAGTATAGCTCGAACCTTCTCTGGGTCCATCTCTAATCTTGAGCCTGAGACAATGTAGCCAAGGAATGACATTTGGGACTTTTCAAATAAGCATTTCTCTAGCTTGCAAAAAAGTTGATTCTTACGAAGACGTGAAAGAACCTCTGCCACTTGAAGGCGGTGAGAATGAATGTCCTGGGAGAAGATCAAAATGTCATCCAAATATACAACGACACAATCATAGAGGAGGTCTCTGAAGATTTCGTTCACAAAACCTTGAAACACCGCAGGGGCATTGCACAAACCGAAAGGCATCACTAGGTATTCGTAGTGGCCGTCGCGAGTATTGAACGCTGTTTTCCATTCATCGCCGGCTTTAATTCGGATGAGGTTATAAGCTCCTCTGAGATCTAGTTTTGTGAAAATCTTCGCCCCCTTTATACGGTCGAATAGTTCGGTGACGAGAGGAATGGGGTACCGGTTCTTAATGGTGATGGCATTAAGACCTCTGTAGTCAATACATGGGCGAAGGGACCCATCCTTCTTTTTAACAAAAAAGAAACCGGCCCCAGCAGGAGAAGATGAAGGTCTAATGAATCCACGAAGAAGATTTTCTTGGACGTATTCGGACATGGCTTGAGTCTCTGGCAAGGATAAAGGATACACACGACCTCGCGGAGGGATTTGATCAGGCAACAGATCAATAGGACAATCCCATGTTCGGTGAGGAGGAAGCTGTTCAGATCTGGCCTTGTCGAACACATCCCGAAAAGACAGATACTGACTTGGAAGGCAGTTGGATTGAGATTCAGACGAGAAGCTAGTAGAGGCCAGTGGATGAACACGTGAAAGACAATTTTTAAAGCAATTAGAACTCCAGGATAACACTTGTGAAGTGGTCCAATCCATCTGAGGAGAGTGTTGTTGGAGCCAGGGTAATCCCAGAATGACAGGACTAGTAGAAGATGGCAAAACATGGAAGGATATCATCTCTTTATGTAATGCTCCTATTTGTAGAAGAATAGGCGGAGTGCATTTTTTGACGAGACCATTGGAGATACGAAATCCATCAATTGCAGAAATAGATACAGGATGCTCTAGGAAGGATACGGGTAAGGACCCTTGGGACACGAGAGAAGAAGAAATAAAGTTCCCAGCAGCTCCTGAATCCAGCAAGGCATAGGAGTGAACAGGGCCAGAAGGGCCATATAATATAATTGGAAACGAGCACACAGTGGGTAACGATGATTGAGGAGAAGATTTGACATTGCCTAATTTGACTTCTCCGGAACAAATTAGGCTTTGGTGTTTCCCGATTTCTTGGGACACTTATTAAAGATATGCCCTGGATCGGCACAGTAAATACATAATTTATTTTTAAATCTTCGATCGCGCTCCTCCGTAGTCAAGCGCGATCGTTCCGATTGCATTGATTCCTCTCCAGAAGCTGGAGAGAGATAGCGAGTTAATGTTCTGGATACAGAACGACGGGAGTTATCCTTTTCAGCGGCTCTTTCTCTGAAATGTAGATCCACTCTGTTACACAAAGAAATTAGAGCATCCAAAGTAGCAGGTAGTTCCTGGGGGGCAAGAGCATCCTTGATTTTATCAGATAAGCCGTGCCAGAAAGTAGCCACTAGAGCATCATTATTCCAACGTAGTTCTGATGATAAAGTGTGGAAGGAGATCACATATTGCGCCACTGATCGTGACCCTTGACGAAGCCTGAGAATACTTGAAGCTGCAGAGGTAACACGACCAGGTTCATCAAAAATTTTACGGAATGTGACTATAAAGGCAGAGCTGTCGGACAGGAGAGGATCATCACGCTCCCAGAGGGGGGAGGCCCAGGCCAAAGCCTGGCCAGACAATAATGATATTATGTAAGCAACTCTTATTCTTTGAGTAGGAAAGTTCTGAGGTTGTAATTCGAATTGAATCGAACACTGATTGAGGAAACCCCTACAGGCTTTAGGGTCGCCATCAAACTTAGCAGGAGACGGAATCCGGAGAGTAGAATGAGAATTACTGGGTAGCTCTGGTGCAGGTGGTTCCGATGGAGGGGCCAGTGGAAGAAGTGAGGATATAGCAGATTGAATAGAATCCACTCTAGAGGCCAATGTCTGGAAACATTGAAGGAGTTGGTGTTGAATTTCATCCTGTTGTTCTATCCTATGGAGTAACAGCCGCAGAGTCTGTTTAGCCGGCGGTTCCCCAGGGGAGTCCATTGTGGCCTGTTGATACTGTAACGGTTTGGTATTTTGGACTCTGGATCTGTTCATAGATGTTGTGGGAACAGATCCTCGGGGAGTGAGAATATGGTAATACACTGGTAAGTGGTAATGATAGCCTGAGGTTCAAATAGATGCCAGATGCAGGATAAAAGTACAATCAGAGGTTTAATGATGACTGGATGAATATACAGGAAAGTCTTGATATATGTATATATATATATATATATATACACACACTAGGAGCGTAGTACAAGGTGGGCGGAGCCACCGGCAATATCACATGTAATATGAACAATCAGCATATAGTTATATATGGTTTTGAATGCACAGCCCAGCAATAAGGTGGAAAGAATAAGGCAGCAGGTAAATGGTATCACAGTTGAGCAGCCCACATCAGAGGAGAGATTAACTGTCCAGGTAGCAGTATATGCACAATAGATGCGGCAGTAATCAGGAACCAAATAATGCCTTAATGCTTTCAATAATACATGAACAGTTCAGCCAGAGAAAAGAACAACAAGCAGCTTGATGATACGACCTGTGGAGTGTCATACAGCTGAGATAGTTGCAGCATGAGCTGAATAGTCTGTGGAATAGTACACAGCAGAGACAGTTGCAGTTTGATCTGTATGGTCTTTAACAGCAACACAATCAGCTTGATGATACGACCTGTGGAGTGTCATACAGCAGAGATAGTTGCAGCATGAGCTGAATAGTCTGTGGAGTAGTATACAGCAGAGACAGTTGCAGTTTGATCTGTATGGTCTTTAACAGCAACACAGCAAGGCACTGACGATCCAGGTGAGAGCTCACAGAGTAGGTAGGAACCTAATCAGACTGGTAACATGATCAACAGGCCCAGAGGAAAGAAAGGAAGTGCCTTTTCAAGTCTGGAGCCAACGCAGGAGCCAATAGGAATCTAATTAGAAGTAGACAGGTAATCAGTCTGCACCTGTGCAGATCAGAACTTGGAGGTTTGAAGTCTGTTAATGAGACACCTGTGAGTGTCTCAGTCTTTGTCTGTGGAAGCCAAATGAGCAGCGTGTGACAGCAATACTATTTGGGTAGTAGTGGACAGATTTTCGAAGATGGCACATTTCGTTCCTTTGACCGGTTTACCTTCTTCATCTACTCTGGCTGATTATTTCATCAAAGAAATCTTCCGTATTCATGGATGTCCTTCCGAGATTGTTTCAGATAGAGGAGTGCAATTCGTTTCCAGATTCTGGCGGGCCTTCTGTAAGACCTTGGGTATCCAATTATCACTCTCATCCTCCTACCATCCTCAATCAAACGGACAAACCGAAAGGGTCAATCAAGATCTTGAGACTTTTATAAGGATGTTCTCTTCAGCCAACCAAGACAACTGGGTAGATTTGCTTCCCCTGGCTGAATTCGCTCATAACAACATGTATCATGAATCATCTTCTAAAACTCCATTCTTTGTAGTTTACGGTCACCATCCGTCTTTTCCGGAATTTCCTGCCCTCCCTCCCACCCAAGTTCCTGCTGTAGAGACTGTTTGTCAGACCTTCAAAAATATTTGGTCTCAGGTCAGAACCTGTTTAAAGAAGACACCTGCCAGATACAAGTCTTTTGCAGATAAAAAGAGACGGGCTATTCCACCACTTAAAATCGGAGATCGTGTTTGGTTATCAACCAAAAATATTCGTTTGAAGGTCCCATCTATGAAGTTCGCTCCTCGTTTTATTGGTCCGTATAGGATCATTCAAGTGATAAATTCAGTTTGTTTCAAACTTCTACTACCTAAGAACCTTCGTATTTCCAATGCCTTCCATGTGTCTTTGCTCAAACCTCTTATCATCAACCGTTTCTCGGTCCCTCCTTCAGCACCTCGGCCAGTTCAAGTTCATCAAGAGGAGGACTTTGAGATTACTTACATATTGGATGCAAAAATTTTGCGAGGAGTTCTTCGTTTCCTCGTTCATTGGAAGGGCTTTGGTCCTGAAGAGCGTTCATGGATTAAAGCAGAAGATCTCAACGCTCCAGCTCTTCTTAAGAAGTTTTGTTCCAAGTTTCCGGACAAACCCGGTTCCAGGTGTTCTGTGCCCACCTTTAAAAGGGGGGGTACTGTCACTCACCGGACTGTGAGTGCCATTTCTCCTTTGTTCAGGAACCGTGGCCGTCCGCCATCCTGAGGGTCTGCGCATGTGCAGCCCTTATTAAACCTTCAGTACCTGTTGCTTTTAATTGATTGGATGATCAGGCAACCCTCCCTATTTAAACCACCTGTGATCATTACCTGGTTGCCTGATCTTGGAGTTTCATTCCCCATGAGCCTCTGAAGGTGTTCCTGTGTTTCCTCGTGTATTCAGCTCCAGCTGATTCCTGTTTACTGCTATTGTGGTTTCCAGACCACTTCAACTCTCCTGTGTTCATCGTGCCTGCACTCTGCTGATTCCTATCTGCTACTACTACCGGACTCCAGTCCGCCTCAACTCTCCTGTGTTCAGCGTGTCTGCTCTCCGCTGCCTCCGTTACTACTGCAGGGTTCCAGACCGTCTCAACTCTCCTGTGTTCATCGTGTCAGCTCTCCACTGATTCCTATCTGCTACTGCTGCCGGATTCCAGACTGTCTCTACTCTCCTGTGTTCAGCGTGCCTCCTCTCCGCCGCCTTCGCTACTACTACCGGATTCCAGACCGCCTCTACTCTCCCGTGTTCAGCGTGTCTTCTCTCCGCTGCCTCCGCTACTACTGCCGGATACCAGACAGCCTCAACTCTCCCGTGTTCATCATGTTTCCAGTTTTACTTACTACTGCTTCCTGAGTATTGCTCCGTTGATACTGGTTACCTGCCGTGCGCTGCACCAACCTGATTACCGCTTCCATCCTCCAGTGGTCTCTCCTCCTGCCGGCCTTCAGCCGTTCAGGTATCCCTGCACGTCTCTCTGACAGCCTGTTCTCCTGAACCGCGGTATGCATACTTTCCATTGACTTTGCTTTTGTATTGCATATCCGTCTGGAATGTGTTGTGTTCATCTCCGGAGTCGACTATCCTTTTGTCGAAGTCAGCAAATTGGATAAAGTCATTTCAATTAAAGTCTAGCAAACTTGGTTGTCTTTGTCTGAAAAGATGCGTACGGTACGCATCGACGTACAAGGGCACGCTACGGCGTGAAAGGGCGTACGCATCCACTACACGTGGCAGCAACAGTAATTGGTCTTTTACCATACATTCGCACAAACACGCATACTTATAAAATAGTACACATTATTGGTAGTTGCAACACATAGTCAGTTATGTCGAAATATAGTAGTATTTATATGTTATATCAGAGTTACATGCATATTAGTGAAATACACAGAACGGGTTAAAGGAATAACATCATGAGTGGTATCATAATGAACCTTGTTACATATCCTACTGTTTGGTGCGCTCTGCGAGGGAATCGCAGAGTGCATACGCAAGTTATGAATGATAGGGAATTATGAACTACTTAAGACTAAGGAATTCTGGCGGGAAGAGCAGAGCATACCCCCTGCAGAGATGACCCCCTCCTTTGGATTCCTTAGGATGAACCAGCCAATGATTGACGACCCCTTGGACATTCCTGAGACCCGGACCAATAGATGCAAGCCATACCATCTTCATTGTATTACTGTATTTAATTGTGTATATAAGCAGCAGCTTGTGATCCAGAGGGCAGACTTCTTGTCCCCAGACTTCAGGATTGAATGACTGCACTGGATCCAGAGCGCCTGCGTTAAGTAACGGCTGTATTTACTATTACTTCGCTTGAGCATATTTTTTTCCACTTATTGCGAATAAATCTTTGTGCGTTGGAAACACAAATCGAGGTTCGACAATCGTTATTGGTTAGCGACAATACGCACATAACAATTGGGGGCTCGTGAGCTTTGGAGGTTTCGTTGCCGATGATACGCAAGACCAACGGATTTCGGTTCCTCAACAAAGGGTGGAGACGCGTCATAAACGGGTAAGAACGCATGGTGTTCAAAACCTGAATTTTACTCTGTGTTGCGAAACCGAATGTCCGTTTTGCATTATCTAGGGCACGCTAACTAGAACCTAGGGACAAAAGAGAAAACTGTTTCTTTTTTCTGTCATTGTGCGTTTTAACTGTATTGCATTGTTTAGCGTATGTGTACTTCCTGCTGTGCGTACGCGAACTTCCGGTAAACTTGCCACGTGGTTAAACAATCGTTTTGATAGTTATTATACATGCATAGTATAATTACTTGTGAAAGCCTCTGAGACATTATTACTATTGTTGGGAACTTTTGATTTTCTGCGCAGAAAAGGTGTATAGTGTGTGATGTTGTAACGTAGATACACTGTTTTATTGTTGAGGTGCTCAGTTGCTGTCTGACGAGGCGGATTGCCCAACTGAAGGACGGTATACAGGGCAGGTATACCGAATGCGAAAACTGGGTTTTCGCAAAGCGCTACCAATAGATCGCAAGGTTTGCTAATAATTAGTATTGGTAGGCAGTGCGATCCGGTCGCACCGTTAGTGCGAATTGGTGAAGCAGCTAGGAGGAATTATACTGGAAAGGCAGGTTGATTGTATCGACTTTGCGCTCCCAGCGATAATAAACTCAGCAGATTTTGTGGTTTAGCCAGGGTATCGAGGAGCTGATAGCCCTTGGGGCCCACAGTGATATTTCTGTATTAGGGATCCTCGCCAGGGGCGAGAAAAGCGAGTGAACGCGGCTAAAGGAAATACGTTCACCGAGGATTATAGATCTCTAGCGGTGAGTATAGCAACAGAGTTGAAATTATTAGGTGGAAAGAACAGAGCATTGCGGTGTGTCTGTGTTTCACATTTGGCCGGAAGGAACAGAGCATTGCGGTGTGTCTGTGTTCCGGGTAGAAGGTATATTGTTCAACATGGGTGCTAAGCATACGCTAGAGATGGTCAGTGTACTGCCTAAGGAAGGCCCTATTGGTTCAGCGAGGTTTCTCATGTGTAAGAAATATGGTGCATATGCAACTGTGTATTGTGACACGTGGGTCGGGATGACCAAAGCTTGTGATAGGCCTTTCCCAACAATAGGGAGTTTTAATGCAGAGGTACTGAATACTGTAAAAGATAAAATATGGTTGATCAAGTCAACGAAAAAGAGAAATAGACATAATGATTGTTTAAAATTGTGGCAAATGGAAGGTAACACGTGGCAGAGCAGCGAATGCAAACCGGAAATAGGCGTGGCGAAAAGCGCGCGCAAGGCGGATGTAACCATTGAGAAGCGTGGCGAACTCAGCGCAAGCGCGCCCCCGCCACCTTATGTGGCGGGAGGGGTAAGTACAGCCGTTGTTAAAACTGAAAATAGAAAAATTACTAAGTTGTACCCGGTTTTAAATCAGTTTCAATCAAGTGTATCTGAAAACGAAGATGAACCCACTGTGATTTCGGCCATTGCCCATGCTGTTAATGTACTAGAGGCTCAGCGCAAGTATGAGAAAATGGCTGAGATAGGTGAGAGTAGCGTGATCACTAGGAGTGAAAGTGTTCTAAATCTAGGGCCTGTAAATCCTGTAGCGTCCCCTGAAGTTAGTGTACCAGAGGGTGTGTTCCCGGTCCGCACAATATCAGTTCCCAATGGGAAACCGGATAAGGATGGTGTAGTTCCTTTAAGAAATGTTACAATGCATTGTCCCTGGACTAGATCAGAATTACGTTCCATTATGACTGAATTCCCAGATCCTAGAAAAGAGTTAGCTAAATGTCAAAAATTTGTTAAAGACTTAGGGAATGCTCATGAACCAACCAGTAAGGATTGGCGGGTAGTGTTGAGGGCGTGTCTTCCTCCCAATACTAACATACAAAAATTTATTGGAGATTGTTTGTTGGAGGAAGATGACACCCTGACTGATGAGATTAACCAACGGAATATAGAACAAATTGTCAAACACTTAGCCATCTGTTTTCCAGTAGTAGTAAATTGGAGTAAGATTTTCACCATTAAACAAAAGGATGGTGAAACTGCCTCAGATTACTTTGCTAGAGCTATAACAGCAATTGCACGATTTACTGGGATATCCAACATAAGTGAGGACCCACATCACAGAGAGGTAGCTGTAGGGGTACTGATGGATAGCCTTAGGGAAAATTTAAAGACGAGAGTACAAACCACATTACCTAATTGGAGAGGCGTCACGGTAGACTTCCTTAGGGAGTCTGCTGTGGAGCATGACAAGAACCTTTTTAGAAAAAGGGAAGAGAAAAGTGATAGGTTAATGACGGTAAGTATAAAGGCTCTAGAAGGGGTGCATACACGACCACCAGCATACAACCCATATAACAGGAAACCTAAAGTGATCAGGTGTTTTCACTGTAACGAGGAAGGACATTACGCTAGAGATTGTAATAAAGAAAGACTCAATACACATAGGGGTGGGTCACATAGATATCCTCCAAGAAAGGATTCACATAGACTAGAAGACTCACATCTACCCGCGCATATTACGGCAGCAAATGCTGCGCGGGAAATCACTAGTCAGCGCTAGGGGTCAGGTCATACCTGTAGTCTACAGCCAGTGAGGTTAACTGAGAGTCAGAGTGAAGAACCAACAATGATAGTTGACATAGCTGGCAGGAAACAAACTTTTCTTGTAGATACAGGGGCGGCCCGATCTGTGATAACCTCTCCTTTCAATCTACAGGTGACCAGCAAAACTATTCCAGCTATGGGGGTGACGGGAAAAGTGTTACATTATCCTCTAACTAAACCCGCCGAAGTTACTATCGGGCCTCTGCATACTAAGCATTCGTTTCTCTTGGCTGCAGCGGCTCCTACTAACTTGCTAGGGAGAGACTTGTTATGTAAAATGGGATGTGTCATATACTGTACTTCAGATGGTGTGTTCCTAGATATACCCGAGAAGGTTGCACATGAGGTACAGGACATATTGGACACCCCTCCAAGGTTAATGTTGCACTCTCCTGTTATAGAACAAAGTCCATCTCAAGTAAAGGGGATGTTGCTGGAAATACCAGGTTCCCTATGGACCAGAGATGGACAGGACACTGGACTGATGGCAAACGTAGCCCCTGTCATGGTCAATCTAAAAAGTGGTAGGATAGCTCCAAAAATCCCACAGTATCCATTAAAACCGGAGGTGGAACTAGGGGTATATCCTGTTATTGAGAGGCTGTTACAACAAGGGATTTTAATTCGTACAGCCAGTACAGCAAATAGTCCCATTTTCCCTGTGAAGAAGAGTGGGGGGAGGGGCTATAGATTAGTCCAGGACTTAAGGGGAATTAACAAAGTTGTTGAGAGCCAATTCCCCGTAGTGCCGAATCCAGCTGTCATCCTCATGCAGATTCCACCGTCTGCCAGTCATTTTACTGTCATTGATCTATGTTCTGCTTTCTTTTCAGTCCCTCTTCACCCTGACTGCCAATACCTTTTTGCATTCTCTTACAGGGGAGTGCAATACACATGGACCAGACTACCCCAGGGGTTCATTGACAGCCCCAGTATTTTCTCCCAAGCCTTACATGACTGTTTGCAATCCTTTCAACCCCACAATGGGTCTGTTCTAATTCAATATGTGGACGATTTGTTGTTGTGCTCTGATTCTTTTATGTCATGTTTACATGATACTAAATTGTTGTTGCTTCATCTTTCACAAACAGGGCACAAGGTGGCAAAGGATAAATTACAGCCATGTCAGACTAAGGTCAAATACTTAGGACACTGCCTAACTAAGGGGCTAAGACACCTGACAACCGACAGAATTGAGGCCATACAACACATGACCCTGCCGCAGAGCCAGAAGCAGATTCGTACTTTCTTGGGGATGTGTGGATACTGTAGGTCCTGGATCCCAGGTTTTTCTATTCTGGCATTACCATTGCAGGAGCTAGTCTCTTCCTCAAAACCAGAACGTGTCGTACACACAGAAGAGTCGGAGCAAGCGTTCTTTAATCTTAAAGATAGTCTGACAAGAGCACCTGCATTGGGAATACCTGATTATGAAAAGCCTTTTGAGCTATTTTGTACAGAAGCTGATGGCTGTGCAGCAGGTGTCCTCACACAGAAACATGGTGACGCTAGCAGACCGGTAGCATACTACAGTGCACAATTAGACAATGTGGCAAGGTCACTCCCAACATGTCTCAGAAGTGTAGCAGCAACGGCCCTTCTAGTAAGTAAGAGCGAGGATGTAGTATTAGGACATAATTCAACCATCTATACACCCCATGCTGTATCAGCTCTGTTAAATTCAGCCCAAACCAGACATGTTTCCTCAGCTAGATTCACAAAGTGGGAACTAGCCCTGATGGCACCCTCAAACATCACCATCAAACGATGTAGCACCCTAAATCCAGCTACATACCTTCCGTATGTGTCTCAAGAGACACAAAGGGTGGGAGGTGAGGAGACCCTGGTTGATGATGAGTTAGGCAAGAATACTGACACGCATGACTGTATGGAACACCTGAATCAGACCTTTACTGCAAGGCCCGACATACGTGACACCCCCTTAGAAAATGTAGATTTTACGTTTTATACAGACGGAAGTTGCCATAGACAGACAGAGACAGGAGAGCTATGTACTGGTTACGCTGTTGTAGACGATCAGGATGTGGTAGAAGCTGAACCCCTTGGTCCACCTCACTCAGCCCAGGTGGCGGAACTAGTAGCACTAAAGAGAGCGTGTGAATTGGCAGAGGGTAAATCAGCCAACATATATACTGACTCCAGGTACGCCTTCGGGGTAGTGCATGATTTTGGGGCCCTTTGGCGTCTTAGAAACTTTACGACAGCAGCAGGTACACCAGTGGCACACTCACAACACATAAAAGGACTTTTGACAGCGATACAGTTACCCAGAACAGTAGCCGTCATAAAGTGCAAAGCCCATACCTTTGAAGCAGACCCAGTGTCATTGGGCAACAACAGGGCAGACGAAGCTGCTAAATGGGCAGCAGGGCAACCTATGACTGTATCGACCGAGACTATGATGGTTTTTCAGACATTAGACACGCAGAAATTAATTGAAATGCAAGATTTGTGTTCCCTGCAGGAGAAGGCGGTCTGGAAGGCGAAGGGATGTGGTCAAGAGTCCTCAGGACTCTGGAGGGATGGACAAGGTAAGCCTGTAGCTCCCCGAACATACTATCCAAGCCTGGCTGAAGCAGCACACGGCCTGACTCACCTGGGTAAAGAAGGTATGTGCAAACTGGTGAGAGCATACTGGTGTGCTCCCGGATTTTCCTATCAAGCTGGTAAGAAAGCAATGTCATGTCTTACTTGTTTGAGGAAAAATGTTGGGAAAACTATTCCAACTGAGCCATCCCACATCCCTCCTACAGACGGACCTTTTCAGGTAATACAAATTGACTATATCCAACTACCACCGTGCAGGAATCTGAAGTATGTGTTAGTGTGTATTGATGTGTTTTCCGGTTGGGTAGAAGCATATCCGGCAGCCACTAATACTGCTGTGTTCACTGCAAAGAAAATTGTACAAGACTTTGTGTGTAGGTTCGGTATCCCTAGAATCATTGAAAGTGATAGGGGTACCCATTTTACTGGTGATGTCTTCCAAAATATGTGTAAACTCATGGGAATCAGTAGCAGACTTCACACCCCTTACCGACCACAAGCCAGTGGTAAGGTGGAGAGAGTAAACGGTACTATCAAGAACAAACTAGGTAAGATAATGGCTGAAACTGGGTTGGCATGGCCTGAGGCTTTGCCGTTGGTCCTCCACAGCATTCGAACCACTCCTAGACCTCCTCTTAATCTGTCCCCCTTTGAGATACTGTTCGGACGACAACCTCATTTGATCGTGAGTCCACAAGACGACTTAAAGTGTAATAATGAAGTGACTGTACAATATCTTATAAGAATGAGTAGACAGCTGAAACAACAACAACAAAAACTAAAAATGCTGTCACCTGGTATGCCAGAAACGAACTGTCATGATGTTGAACCTGGAGACTATGTTATGATCCGCAATTTCTTACGTTCAGGTTGTTTAACAGACCGTTGGGAAGGCCCGTACCAAGTGCTGCTGACCAGTACTACATCACTGAAGGTTGCAGAGAGAGACACTTGGGTCCATTCCACCCACTGCAGGAGAGTCCATAATCCGGAGAAAGTGCAAGACAAGACTCAGACCGACGACATAGAGCTGTCACTTGTGAGCCTGTTCCGGGAGACCTAAAGCCTGCAGTTAAGACACCTGAACCAGAGACGTTGCCTCAGAATTATCTTTCCAGCGATGGAGTGGCGGTTTTTGTTTTTCTTTTGTTCCAGGATTTTCCTTGTTTTTACTTTTTCTAGGACATTCTATTTTTGTGAAGGAGAATGGAGGATGGAGGAGAGTTCTGGGAGTGATACGGATGAAATGGAGGCCGAAGAAAAGTTAATAGGATATCCTGAGCAGCCCATTATCAAACTTGGTCCAGGGGTTATGAAAAGGTCTGCTAGCTCAGGAACTCGGAGGCAGTGTGAGGGGCTATTGTCTGATGAGTATTGTATCTGCAAGTTCTGCAACTCCCTAGTTGACGAGAGATGCATCCAACGATGCCAGTCCCCCAGTACTCTGAATATAGGCGGGCATCCATTGGAGGATTATCACTCCCTGGTGGGTAAGGTGCTAAACCAAACTGAGTGTTGGGTGTGCTCTCACGTGCCTCAAGGGCAGCATAACATAGGACTAGTGCCATTCCCGCTAAACATATACGAAGTACTCGAATTAAGGGGTGGGAGGCCCATAGAAGGGAGGTATAATAACACTAGGTCCCCTAGTCTGACGCTTCGACAATACTCCATAGGCAGATCGTTGCTGTGCCTAAACATATCTCATGCAAAGCGCCTGGAGAATTGGGAGGCTGACCTATCAGATCAGACAATGGCTCGCCACACTCATTTTAGAGAGAGACTCACAAGGTCACTACTAGGCAGGAATGCTGATGGAAGTCACAAGTTAGGGCGTATAACCAAACATAAGAAGGTATCTATTGGAAAAGTCTCTACAGATAAATGTGAAAATATCATTAATGCCGACACGTGTCTAGAGCAGATGGAGACACTAGGCATGGGTAGTTTTATCAAAACTCTGTGTGATATAATTCATGGGCATACTGTTCCTTATGTTCTCCCTGATGATGTGTATTTTGTTTGTGGGAGGAAAGCTTATTCCTGGGTGACTCCGAGTTCCAAGGGCTTGTGTTTCTTAGCTAAACTGGTTCCTGAAATCATGACTATTACTCATGAAGAAATGGTAGATATTCACAAGACTACATCACCACCATACATACACACACAGTATGAACACCGTGGCAAGAGAAATATGATTCCTGGTGAGGAACCCATAGCTACAAAATTGATTAGTGAAACTGCTGGTTTCCAAGTTATGGTTGCTCTAGATCTCACCAGGACCGCTCGGGGAACATTAAACTTTAAATATATCCAAGACCTAGCTAAATTAATAGATAATATCACCGAGATGTATGATGACACTTTCAGGTATACTGGAAGGGAGCTACAAGCGTACAAGAAGGAGTTGGTGCAACATAGACTGGTACTAAATTATCTCACCTCTATTACTGGTGGGTACTGTGTGACACTGGCCACCCAGTTCGGTGTCAAATGTTGCACGTACATTACTAATAATACGGAAGACCCTAAAGAGGTTATAGACCGGAAGATGGATGAAATTTTGCAGCTGAAATGGGAATTTCGAAAGAGCCATAATTCTTCGTTATATGAGGTCGGGGAAAAGGTGGCGGGTTGGTTCTCATGGTTGAACCCAGCAAAATGGTTCTCCGGTCTGGGGGAGTGGGTACAGGAAATGGTTGCTAGTGTAGGTAAGCTCCTTCTCCTTATACTGGGTGTCATCTTAGCAATTGGTTTAGTTGTCAAATGTGTTCCTACTGTGTTGAAGTGTGGAAAACGGTCTCATGAGAGTAACACTGAGAAAGAGACTGAAAGGGTGGTACCAGATACCGAGATCATGGTCTGTGAAGAAGTATTGTATAATCCTGAACTTGAAACGGTGATTGGGTGATAGTTTATTACACTATCAAAGGGTGGAACTGTCGAAGTCAGCAAATTGGATAAAGTCATTTCAATTAAAGTCTAGCAAACTTGGTTGTCTTTGTCTGAAAAGATGCGTACGGTACGCATCGACGTACAAGGGCACGCTACGGCGTGAAAGGGCGTACGCATCCACTACACGTGGCAGCAACAGTAATTGGTCTTTTACCATACATTCGCACAAACACGCATACTTATAAAATAGTACACATTATTGGTAGTTGCAACACATAGTCAGTTATGTCGAAATATAGTAGTATTTATATGTTATATCAGAGTTACATGCATATTAGTGAAATACACAGAACGGGTTAAAGGAATAACATCATGAGTGGTATCATAATGAACCTTGTTACATATCCTACTGTTTGGTGCGCTCTGCGAGGGAATCGCAGAGTGCATACGCAAGTTATGAATGATAGGGAATTATGAACTACTTAAGACTAAGGAATTCTGGCGGGAAGAGCAGAGCATACCCCCTGCAGAGATGACCCCCTCCTTTGGATTCCTTAGGATGAACCAGCCAATGATTGACGACCCCTTGGACATTCCTGAGACCCGGACCAATAGATGCAAGCCATACCATCTTCATTGTATTACTGTATTTAATTGTGTATATAAGCAGCAGCTTGTGATCCAGAGGGCAGACTTCTTGTCCCCAGACTTCAGGATTGAATGACTGCACTGGATCCAGAGCGCCTGCGTTAAGTAACGGCTGTATTTACTATTACTTCGCTTGAGCATATTTTTTTCCACTTATTGCGAATAAATCTTTGTGCGTTGGAAACACAAATCGAGGTTCGACAATCGTTATTGGTTAGCGACAATACGCACATAACACTTTGAAGCTATTGTTACCATTGACTTTGTTTCCTATTACCTGGATCGCTATAGTGACTTTGTATACTTCAATCAGCGCTTGTCAGTTATTATTGTATTGTGGATATCATCGTGGGCTTAAGTTCTGTGTGTCCCGTTTATCCTCTGCATTACATTCATCTCCTCGTGCCCCTCCTCACATATATATAGCAGTGGTACAACTTGCTGACGCAGACCACTGACTCCTGTTTCCCTGTGACACCAGTTTCAAGTATCCTCTCACATAAGCAGTGGTACAACTTGCTATACGCAGACCACTGACTTCCCCGTTACCTACTTGCACCTGGAATCCATTCCTTCACTATAGACAGCGGTACAACTTGCTATACGCAGACCGCTGACTCTCACTACCTCCTCGCTACTCCTGGACATTCCTCCTCACTATAGCAGTGGTACAACTTGCTATACGCAGACCACTGACTCTCCTCACGTTTACTTGTCCATCTGGTTCCTCGTGTACATACATCTACTCATTACCAGTTGCTGCTAGTCATAGACTTTCCTTGAGCATTCTCTCACCATCCGTTGTCACCCTGCTACCAGAGAACCATAGTACCAGCTATATTACTCTGATAAGTCCATCATCTGGTGATATCCTGGGCAAAGTCTCCTAGTGCCCGTGACAGAGAGTACTGGGAAGAAGTGTGGCATGCATAGTTGTACGCAAATTCGGCCCATGGAAGGAGGTCAGCCTAGTCGTCATGATGCTTTGATATATACAATCGAAGGTATTGCTCCAAGGATTGATTCACTATTTCGGTCTGTCCGTTTGACTGCGGGTGGTAGACAGATGATAAACTGAGACTGATGCCTAGGAGAGATCAGAAGTACTTCCAGAACACTGCGATGAACTGTGAACCCCCGGTCAGAACCCCGGTCTGACACAATATCTTCCGATAGACCGTGGTAACGAAATACATGTTTGACAAACAAAGTGGCCAAAGAGCGTGCCGAAGGTAACTTGGTCAAAGGAATAAAATGGGCCATTTTACTAAACCGATCCACCGTTACCCAGATGGTGCTGCACCTGGAAGATGGGGGTAAATCAACGATGAAGTCCATGGATACGTGGGTCCACGCTCTGACTGGGACAGGTAACGGCAGTACTAACCCAGAAGGGGAACTTTGAGAAAAT
Source organism: Mixophyes fleayi (assembly GCF_038048845.1). Lineage (NCBI taxonomy): Eukaryota > Metazoa > Chordata > Amphibia > Anura > Limnodynastidae > Mixophyes > Mixophyes fleayi. Next base: position 113,398,289 of record NC_134406.1, on the reverse strand, counting down.
TTGTTCTTGGAGCACAGGTCACAGGATGAAACATACTCTCTTACATCCGCAGATAATGACGGCCACCAGACGGTACGAGAGACAATTTCGATGGTCTTCACAAAACCGGGATGTCCAGAAACCTTGTTGTCATGACACTCTGAAAGGACTGATTTCCTGAGGTGTATAGGCATGAAAAGTTTGCCTACTGGAGTTTCAGAAGGTGCCTGTGGTTGACATTGCTGAAGGGTTTCACCCAGCTTCTGCGTGAAGGCAATTAAAATAAAGGAAGCAGGAATAATGGAACAGGGCTCAGAAACTGGATTTTGAACAGAGATAAAGCTACGAGACAGGGCATCTGCTCTAACGTTCTTTGAACCAGGCCGGAAAGTAATAACGAAATGGAAGGGAGAAAAGAAGAGGGACCACCGTGCTTGCCGGGAATTCAACCTTTTAGCTGTTAGTAACTCCCCAGCCAGCACAACAAAACTCGGAGTCTACTCTGAAAGCCTGGTGTTCGCTGGAGCCCCTAGTGGTGGGGACAGACTTGGCCGCAGGCTGACAGAGGGTCGAGAATCGTATACCGGCTAAGGAGAACCCAGAGATGGAGTGATTGGCGGACAGCAGCGTGGGGTTCAGGCAGAGTAGATGCCGGCAGCAGACAGCGTAAAGTACAGAGTAAACCAAGGTCAGAGGTCACAAAAACAGTTTCGGAATACAGAGACTGGCGAAAGGTCAGGGGCACTGGCGGAGGAGCATAATCCGGTTTCAGGCAAATGGTCAGGGTCATAAGCGTAGGTTCAAGGTCCAGGAACAAGCGAGGGTCATACACGGAAGTCAATCATAGGTTTAACACCAAGCACAGAGAGAACAAGCAGTTAGCAGAACTGTAAACAGGACGCTATAACCAGCAGTGAGGCCCAGTCCTCACTGCCTTAAATAATACAGATGGCCAATCAGGACACAGACCAGAATGTGTCCTCAGCTGCAGAATGATGAACATGCAGAGCCTGCAGCCAATGGAAATAGCAGAGTGCCAGCAGTAACCATGATCTCTAGTCAGCCTTGATTGGCTGACTGAACCCAGCCTTGAACGGCTGGCTCTGTAATCACCTGCGCGCACGCGTCCGGCTGGCCGGGGGCGGCGCCAGAAGCTCCCCACTGTCCCGGTTGTTGCCCAGGCAACCGGGATGAAGCTACAGGAAGTGACGTCCTGGTCATTATAGCGACGGCCAGGACGCCCGGAGGAACAGTCACAGAGTCGCGGCGGTGCCCGCGGCCGCCGTGACTAACATTAGCCGACTCGATGTAGGACAATTTCTTATGGTCCGTATATATTGTGATAGCATATTTTGCTCCTTCAAGTCAGTGGCGCCATTCTTCTAGTGCCCAGTAATGATGGCCAGTAATTCACGATTGCCCACATCGTAATGTTCTTCAGCGGAAGAGAATTTTCGAGACAAATAGGCACAAGGATGAAGGTGGTGGTCTTTAAGATCTTTCTGAGACAATACGGCTCTAACCCCTACATCCGAAGCATCGACTTCGACAATAAAGGGAAGGTTTGGATTAGAATGTTTCAGAACTGGGGCAGACACGAAAGCATGTTTCAAGGCTTCAAAGGCAGAAACTGCAGCAGGCGGCCAGACTTTAGGATCAGCACCCTTACGGGTCAGAGCTGTGATGGGAGCGACAAGGATAGAAAAAGCACTGATGAACTTCCTGTAATAATTAGCGAATCCCAGGAATCTTTGTATGGCCTTTAAATTAGAGGGTTGTACCCAGTCGAGAATAGCCTGTACTTTTGTGGGGTCCATGGCGAAGCCTTCAGGAGAAATGACATATCCTAGAAAAGTGACCTTGGAGACTTTGAAGTCACATTTTTCTAGTTTACAATACAGATGATGATGACGGAGCTTCAGAAGCACTTGTCGAACATGTTCCCGGTGTTGTTCTAATGAGCTGGAATAAATCAATATGTCATCTCAATAAACCACTACGAAGGAACCCAAGAATTTGCGAAGGACATCGTTGATTAAGTCTTTAAAAACAGCTGGAGCGTTGCTGAGCCTGAAGGGCATAACGAGGTATTCATAATGGCCCATTTGAGTATTAAAGTCGGTCTTCCATTCGTCGCCACTTCGGATACGTATCAGATTGTAGGCCCCCCGCAGGTCAATTTTGGAATAAATTTTAGCTCCTTTTAGTTGATCGAAAATGGCTGAGATAAGTGGCAAAGGATAAGTATTTTTAATGGTTATTTTATTTAACCCTCTGTAATCGATACAAGGCCTAAGCCCACCATCTTTTTTAGCCACAAAGAAGAAGCCTGCTCCGGTGGGAGATTTGGAAGGCCGAATAAAGCCTTTATGCAGGTTCTCCTGTACATACGATTCCATGGCTTGGGTCTCTGGAATAGATAAAGCATATAATCTTCCCTTGGGCAACCTGGAACCAGGGACAAGGTCAATAGCACAATCGTACTCCCGGTGAGGAGGAAGAACATCTGCTTCTTTCTTATAGAAAACGTCACAGAATTCACGATAAGAAAAAGGCAACCGTTCAGGGCAGATCGGAGTAATTCTGAGTGCTAGAGACAAGCATGAGGAAGGACATCGAGGACCCCACTTGATGATCTCACTCTTGGTCCAGTCGATACAAGGATTGTTAAGAACAAGCCAGGGGTGGCCCAGAATTAAAGGAACCGAAGGGCAATTAATTAGATACAGAGAGATGGTCTCGGAGTGAAGGGCTCCCAAATTTAACTGTAGAGCAGCTGAGCGATGATGTATTTCACCCTTATGTAGGCGATTCCCATCCAAACTATAAACAGTGATGACGGATTCCAGAGGAACGGTTGAGAAACCCAAGAACTGGGCGAGGGCCAAGTCCAAAAAGTTTCCGGCAGCTCCACTGTCCAGAAAGGCTGGAACGGAAATATCCCGTCCGTTAAAGTGAGCAGAGCAGGTACAAGTAGGGAATTTTTAGGAGAGATGACTTGTAGGCCTAAGTGGACACTCTCCATGTTCACTTGGCCTGGTCTTTTCCCGGTTTAACAGGGCAGAAACAGAGCAGATGGCCCTTCTCTCCACAGTACAAGCAGAGACCCAAAGTACGCCTCCGGGTACGTTCCTCAGACGACAGTCGATATGCTCCCAGCTGCATAGGTTCGACTTGGTCAGTGGATGAAGTTTGGGAAGGAATAGGAGAATAGGATGAAGGATTTTCCTTCTCAGCTTTCCTTTCTCGAAATCTTCTGTTGATCCGAATCGCTAATTGCATGAGCTCCTCGAGAGATCCCGCAGTGGGATACTAGACAAGGGAATATTTAATTTGTTCTGAGAGCCCCAGCCGGAACTGACTACGGAGAGCTGGGTCATTCCATTGAAAATCTGAGGCCCAACGTCTGAAATTGGAGCAATATTCCTCCGCGGACCGCCGTCCTTGTACTAAAGATCTCAGCTGCGCTTCTGCAGAAGCCACTCGGTCCAGGTCGTCATAAATCAAACCAAGAGCAGAAAAGAATGCGTCCACAGATTGTAATTGGGGATTATTGGAATCCAGGCTGAAAGCCCAAGATTGAGGGTCCCCTTGTAACAGGGAAATCACTATCCCCACTCTTTGTTGTGGTGATCCGGACGAGCGTGGTCTCAATTTGAAATAAAGCTTGCAGCTTTCAAGGAAATTGCGGAAGAGTCTGCGGTCCCCAGAGAAGCGATCTGGCAAATTCATTTTCGGTTCTACCACAGAAGGCTGAGCAGCTTGCGAGGCTCTTGATGCCTGTTCTTGGGCGGTCTGCTGCTGAGACAGTTCTTGAACCATTTGTGACAAGGTCTGGATTTGTCCAGCCAACACTGGCACCGGGCTTGGTTCCATAGGACCGAATACAATACAATTCACTCACTCTTAGTGTATATTTTAGGCCGGTTATAATGTTAGGAACCCCTCCAGCCAGCACATCAACACCTGGAGTCTGCTCTGAAGTCTGGTGTTCGCTGCAGCCCCTAGTGGTGGGGACAGACTTGGCCACAGACAACAGAGGGTCGTGACTGGGGAGAACCCAGCGATAGAGTATAGGAGCAACCAGCAGAGTGAAGTCCAAGCAAGGGTCGAGGGCCAGCAGCAAACAGAGTATCCAGTAGACAAGCCGAGGTCAGAGGTCATAGGCAAAACGGCAGCGTCAGAGTCCAGGCAATAAATCAAGGTGCACAGGCAGACAATCTTGGTCAAATATTTAGGCAAGGATCGGCAATAGTAAACAGGTTCAAGGATAAGCAGGTCCAGAGAGAGAGCAGGCTACAGCACTGGAGCAGGAACTATAACCGTCAGGAAGAGCTTGTCCCTTCCTGCCTTATAAACATGCAGGGGCCAATGAACAGTGCCCTGCACAGCAGGGAATACTTAGCCCAGCTGGCTATAATTATATTGAACCTGCGCACGTGCCCGACTGTTGCCTAGGCAACGGCAGGGGGCAGGAGGAAATGACGTCCCGGTCATCATGACGACGGCCGAGACTTTGAGGCCAGGCAGGAAGCGAGTCGCAGCGGCTCCGGGCACCGCCACTGCTCGGAACATAATCTACCTAGGTTACCCAATTATCACCCTCTACACCGCTAAAACCCTCTGACCAACATAGTTGTGTGACTGAGCATACAGCCCACTAAATACTTTGTAACCTTTACATTCTAGCTGGACAAATATTCAATATGATGTAGCACTTACCCTTGTGTATCAACCTATTCTCCCATCAATTCTGAGCTTGCGAGCAGGGCCCTCTTACCTCTCTGTCTGTATGTATTACCCAGTACTATTCTATTACTGTTTGTTCCCAATTGTAAAATACTACGGAATCTGCTGGCGCTATATAAATAAATGATGATGATGATCGGACTCAATGTTATTTATTAGGAAATATATACATGCTGGTTTTCATGCTGGTTTTATATGATAGAATGATTCCTTACATTTGGGAAAACTATTCGTATGCCCATCCCTCACTGGAGAGAGAATTATCCATTTAGTGTGTTTACACTTTATACAGAAGTCACACCTTGACCGGCTATAGGAAAAAACTCACATGATCTGAACTTGATCCGACTATGTAAATAACTATAAGGACTTCCTCAATCTTATTATGAATCACAAGATCGTATCTGGTAATATGATAGTCAAATATTAGATTTGTTTATTGATATCAGTTTTGAAAATGTAAATGATCCCTTAGGGATATGTTGATAGGACCCTTGATCTTTGTTTTGTGCTTATCTCCATGATAGAGAGAAATATAGACAATTATTGTTAATTTAGGGCATACAAATGTAAGAACTGGTGAACACAAAAGGAGTATGGATACTTTGTATTATTACTTATTTAATTCAACTTAAAGGAAAACTGATATAAAACTGGCTGATCCACTATTCTCTGATTGGCTAAAATAGTATCATGTGATCACATTGCAGATTAAATAATTTGGATGAACTTTGACTTATTTTTAAGAATGAAATTTTAACATAGGTTTTATTTATATTAGTGTATATTTGATATGTTTTTATTTTGTAGTAAGTTCATTATAGTAATCATGTGACATGTTCTTGGAACAGTCAAATGACTGAGTATGACACTATAAATAGTGGACTTGGATTGATATGATATACCTTGATAAAGACCTATTTGAGGTTGAAACGCGTCGGCCATTATATCTCCATCCTTGGATTGACCGCCTGGCCTTGGGAGTTGTCAGCACAGCACATGGGCCCTCTGTGTAAAAGGACCTTATTACAAGCCTATACCATCGGCCATATCTGGTAGGCGGCCATTTCTTAGCATTGGAGAATCATATACATTTTTATATTATATGAGTGATATATCTTTTATGCTTGTTTTAATAAAATGTGGTAATGAAGGTAACACACTATTGTACAATGCTTCTTTTCTGTCCAAATATTTCATCTATGTGAATATAAGCACCTTCAATATGGATGCTACACAGTCACTATAACGAAAGGACTTTTACCCTTTTTGGACTGAATGATAAGGGCCTTTTGAGTATTGGATATATGTATTTTCATACATTTATACTTATTTATTTGTTATATTGATTATATATGCTATGGCTTATTGGGTAGCGCCCAGAGATGTTTATCTTTCTTTTTCTATAACAGTAACATGGTCTGATGGTATTTAGCAAACATGGGTAACTGCAGACCACGCTGTGACTTCCGCCGATAGAGAATGTCATGATGGAATCTAGGAGGCTTTCCCGCCCAGACAAATTCATTAACCTTCTTTTGAAGTCAGTTAGTATTTGGGGTAAATGTGGATATGGAGCATTTGGAGAAGGTAAAGAAGCTTTGGCTGAATATTCATTTTATCAATATTTATCCTCCCCAGCCAGGAGAAGCCACAAGACCGTCAGTGCCCAAACTCCCCATGTAACTTAGACAGGTTGAAAAGGTCCCTCATCAAGAACACCCCAAGGTATTTGATGTGAATAGGGTGCCAGGTGAAATGGAAATAAAGTTGTAGTCATAGAAGTTGAACAGTTCCCCAATCATCTTAAACGCCAACATTAAATTAGGTAGGGATTTAGAGAATAGAGTGGCTACACCTTTGTTTTCCCTGTGGAGCAATTAGTATAAAAGGCGTAGGGATAGTGCTTACTATGAAAGAGAGGGGCTGAATCCTGCCTAAAGTGAGTTTCCTGAATGAAAACCACATCAGCCCTGCAAGTATAAAAGGCATGTAGTACCTGGGATCTTTTTTCAGGGATATTGAGATCTTTTGCATTAATGGTGTAAGGAAATAACACAAAAACTGAGTGCCACACCTAGAAGCCATTGGGTCAGTAACTGGAACCATGGTGGCTGGTATGCAAAATCAAGCGTTGGTATGAATGAGGGTGATGTGATGGCAACCACCATATATGAATGTAGGGCCTGAGTCATTAAGGAGATCAAAGTGTTATGCATGTTTTGGCGCTATCCAATAATGATTGTCGAATCTCGATTTGTGTTTCCAACGCACAAATATTTATTCTCAAAAGTAGCAGAATAATTCAAGCGAAATAATAAGTACTACAGCCGTTACTTATCGCAGGCGCTCTGGATCCAGTGAACAGTCATTCAGGTCTGAAGTCTGTGGTCAATGTGACTGAACACTAGATGAGAGCTACTGCTTATATGCAAACAGAAATACAGTGAAACAATGCAGATGGTATGGCTTGCTTCTATTGGTCCAGGCTTCAGGAAGGTCCAGGGGGTTGCATATCATAGTCTAGTTCAAATTAAAGAATCCAAAAGTGGGGGGTCATCTCTCCAGGGATATGCTCCTTTCTTCCTGCCCAGACTCCAATTACAACTAGTCTAATAGCATTTTACAGTCAGCATCATATTAAAGGTTTATTCCCTAACATCAATAACTAGAGTATGCAATGTGCGATCTCTTTGCCGAATGCACCGGACAGCTGCTGATGTAAAGGGGATTAATATGATATCAGACATGACACATTTCCTTTAACCTGAACCATATGTATCACTAATATGCATATAACTTATAATATTACACATAAACACTACTATATTTCGACATAAATAACTATGTGTTGCTACTACGATTAATGTGTACTATTTACAAATGTGTGTGTTTGTGCGAATGTATGCAAAAGTGTAAAAACTGTTATTGCCACGTGTTGCAGCTGGATACGCCCTTCCACGCCGTAGCGTGCTCTACGCATAATTTCAGACAAAGACAATCAAGTTTGCTCGATATTAATTGAAATGACTTTATCCAATTTGCTGACTTCGACAGCTCCACCCTTTGATAGTGTTATAAACTATCACAGAATCACCGTCTCAAGTTCAGGATTATACAACACTTCTTCGCAGACCATGATCTCGGTATCTCTCACCACTCTTTCAGCCTCTTTCTCAGTGATTCTCCCAGAAGACTGTTTTCCACACTTCAACACAGTAGGAACACATTTGACACATAAACCAATTTGCTAAGATGACACCCAGTATAAGGAGTAGGAGCTTACCTACACTAGCAACCATTTCCTGTACCCACTCCCCCAGACCAGAGAACCATTTCACAGGATTCAACCACGAGAACCAACCTGCCACCTTTTCCCCGACCTCATATAACGAAGAATTATGGTTCCTTCGAAATTCCCATTTCAGTTGTAGAATTTTGTCCATCTTCCGGTCTATATCCTCTTTGGGATCATCTGTATTATTGGTGATGTATGTGCAACACTTGACACCAAACTGGGTATCCACCAGCAATAGAGGTGAGATAATTCAGTACCAACCTATGTTGCACCAACTCCTTCTTGTACTCTTGTAGCTCCCTTCCAGTATACCTGAAAGTGTCATCATACATCTCGGTGATATTGTCTATTACTTTAGCTAGGTCTTGAATATATTTAAAATTTAACGTTCCCCGAGCGGTCCTAATCAATTTTGTAGCTATGGGCTCCTCACCAGGAATCATATTTCTCCTGCCACGGTGTTCATACTGTGTGTGTATGTATGGTGGTGATGTAGCCTTGTGAATACCAACCATTTCTTCATGAGTAATAGTCATGATTTCAGGAACCAGTTTAGCTAAGAAACACAAATTCTTGGAACTCGGAGTCACCCAGGAATAAGCTTTTCTCCCACAAACAAAATACACATCATCAGGGAGAACATAAGGAACAGTATGCCCGTTAATTATATCACATAAGGTTTTGACAAAACTACCCATGCCTAGTGCCTCCATTTGTTCGAGACACGTGTCAGCATGGATGACATTCTTACAATTACCTATAGAGTCCTTTCCAATAGATACTTTCTTATGTTTAATTACACGCCCTAATTTGTGGTGTCCATCAACAGTCCTGTCTATTGGTGACCTTGTAAGTCTCCCTCCAAAATGAGTGTGGCGAGACATTGTCTGATCTGATAGGTCAGCTTCCCAATTCTCCAGACGCTTTGCATGAGAGCTGTTTAGGCACAGTAGAGATCTGTCTAAGGAGTATTGTCGAAGATTCAGACTAGAGGACCTAGTGTTATTGTTCCTCCCTTTTATGGGCTTCCCTCCCCTCAATTCTAGTACCTCAGAAATGTTTAGTGGGAATGGTACTAGTATTATGTTATGCTGTCCCTGAGGCACATGTGAGCACACCCAGCACTTAGTTTGATTTAGAACCTTACCCACTAAGGAGTGATAATCCTCCAGAGGATGCCCGCCCATGTTCAGAGTACTGGTGGACTGGCATCGCTGGATACACTCTTCTTCAACTAGGGAGTCACAAAACTAACAGATACAATACTCATCAGACAATAGCCCCTCACACTGTCTCAGAGTTCCCGAGCTAGCAGACCTTTTCATAACCCCTGGACCAAGCTTGATAATGGTCTGCTCTGTGTATTCTAATAACTCCATCTCATCTGTATCAGTACCAGAACCTGCCTCTGTCCTCCATCCTCCTTTACAAAAATCGAGTGTCCTAGAAAAAGTAGAAACAAGGAAAATCCTGGAACAAACGAAAAACAAAAACCACCACTCCATCGCTGAAAGGATAGTTCTGAGGCAACGTCTCCAGTTCAGGTGTCTTGACTGCAGGCTTTAGGTCTCCCGGAACAGGTTTACGAGTGACAGATCAGTGTCGTTGGTCTCAGCTTTATCCCACTCTTTCTCCGGGTTACTGATTCTCCTACAGTGGGTGGAATGGGCCCAAGTGTCTCTCTCTGCAACCTTCAGTGATGTGGTACTGGTCAGCAGCATTTGGTACGGGCCTTCCCAATGGTCTATTAAACAACCTGAGCGTAAGAAATTGTGGATCATAACATAGTCCCCAGGTTCAACATCATGACAGTTCGTTTCTGGCATACCAGGTGACAGCATTTTGAGTTTTTGTTGTTGTTGTTTTAGCTGTCTGCTCATTTTTATAAGATATTGCACAGTCACTTCATTATTACACTTTAAGTCGTCTTGCGGACTCACGATCAAATGAGGTTGCCTTCCGAACAGTATCTCAAAGGGGGACAGATTAAGAGGAGGTCTAGGAGTGGTTCGGATGCTATGGAGGACTAGTGGCAAAGCTTCAGGCCACGCTAACCCAGTCTCAGCCATTATCTTACCAAGCTTGTTCTTAATAGCACCATTTACTCTTTCCATCTTACCATTGGCTTGTGGTCGGTAAGGGGTGTAAAGTCTGCTACTGATTCCCATGAGCTTACACATATTTTGGAAGATATCACCAGTAAAGTGGGTACCCCTATCACTTTCAATGATTCTAGGGATACCGAACCTACACACAAATTCTTGTACAATTTTCTTTGCAGTGAACACAGCAGTATTAGTGGCTGCCGGATATGCTTCTACCCAACCGGAAAACACATCAATACACACTAACACATACTTTAGATTCCTGCAAGGTGGTAATTGGATATAGTCAATTTGTATTACCTGAAAAGGTCCGTCTGTAGGAGGGATGTGGGATGGCTCAGTTGGAATAGTTTTCCCGACATTTTTCCTCAAACAAGTAAGACATGACATTGCTTTCTTACCAGCCTGAGAGGAAAATCCGGGAGCACACCAGTATGCTCTCACCAGTTTGCACATACCTTCTTTACCCATGTGAGTCAGACCGTGTGCTGCTTCAGCCAGGCTTGGATAGTATGTTCTGGGAGCTACAGGCTTACCTTGTCCATCTCTCCAGAGTCCTGAGGACTGTTGACCATATCCCTTCACCTTCCAGGCCGCCTTTTCCTGCAGGGAACACAAGTCTTGCATTTTAATTAATTTCTGCATGTCTAATGTCTGAAAAACCATCATAGTCTCGGTCGATACAGTCATAGGTTGCCCTGCTGCCCATTTAGCAGCTTCGTCCGCCCTGTTATTGCCCAATGACACTGGGTCTTCTTCAGAGGTATGGGCTTTACACTTTATGACGGCTACTGTCCTGGGTAACTGTATCGCTGTCAGAAGTCCTTTTATGTGTTGTGAGTATGCCACCGGCATGCCTGCTGCTGTCGTAAAGTTTCTAAGATGCCAAAGGGCCTCAAAATCGTGCACTACCCCGAAGGCGTACCTAGAGTCAGTATATATATTAGCTGATTTACCTTTTGCCAACTCACAAGCTCTCCTTAATGCTACTAGTTCCGCCACCTGGGCTGAGTGAGGTTGGCCAAGGGGTTCAGCTTCTCCAACATCCTAGTCGTCTACAACAGCATAACCAGTAGATAGTTCTCCCGTCTCTGTCTGTCTATGACAACTCCCGTCTGTATAAAATGTAAAATCTACATTTTCTAAGGGGGTGTCACGTATGTCGGGCCTCGCAGTAAAGATCTGGTTCAGGTATTCCATACAGTAATGCGTATCAGTATTCTTGCCTAACTCATCATCACCCAGTGTCTCCTCACCTCCCACCCTTTGTGTCTCTAGAGACACATATGGAAGGTATGTAGCTGGATTTAAGGTGCTACATCGTTTGATGGTGATGTTTGAGGGTGCCATCAGAGCTAGTTCCCATTTTGTGAATCTAGCTGAAGAAACATGTCTGGTTTGAGCTGAATTTAACAGAGCTGATACAGCATGGGGTGTATAGACAGTTGAATTATGTCCTAATACTACGTCCTCGCTCTTACCAGAAGAGCAGTTGCTGCTACACTTCTGAGTGTCACTCATCGGACTGTGAGTGCCATTTCTCCTTTGTTCAGGAACCGTGGCCGTCCGCCATCCTGAGGGTCTGCGCATGTGCAGCCCTTATGAAACCTTCAGTACCTGTTGCTTTTAATTAATTGGATGATCAGGCAACCCTCCCTATTTAAACCACCTGTGATCATTACCTAGTTGCCTGATCTTGGAGTTTCATTCCCCATGAGCCTCTGAAGGTGTTCCAGTGTTTCCTCGTGTATTCAGCTCCAGCTGATTCCTGTCTACTACGATTGTGGTTTCCAGACCACTTCAACTCTCCTGTGTTCATCGTGTCTGCACTCAGCTGATTCCTATCTGCTACCGCTGCCGGATTCCAGACCGCCTCAACTCTCCTGTGTTCAGCGTGTCTGCTCTCCGCTGCCTCCGTTACTACTGCCGGGTTCCAGACTGTCTCAACTCTCCTGTGTTCATCGTGTCAGCTCTCCACTGATTCCTATCTGCTACTGCTGCCGGATTCCAGACCGTCTCTACTCTCCTGTGTTCAGCGTGTCTCCCCTCCGCTGCCTTCGCTACTACTGCCGGATTCCAGACAGCCTCAACTTTCCCGTGTTCATCATGTTTCCAGTTCTACTTACTACTGCTTCCTGAGTATTTCTCCTTTGATTACCGGTTACCTTTCGTGCGCTGCACCAACCTGATTACCGCTTCCATCCTCCAGTGGTCTCTCCTCCTGCCACCGTTCAGCCGTTCAGGTATCCCTGCACTTCTCCCTGACAGCCTGCTCTCCTGAACCACGGTATGCATACTTTCCATTGACTTTGCTATTGTGTTGCATATCCGTCTGGACTGTGTTGTGTTCATCTCTGGAGTCTTCCATCTACTGAAACTATTGTTACTATTGACTTTGTTTCCTATTACCTGGATCTCTATAGTGACTTTGTATACTTCAAGCAGCGCTTGTCAGTTATTATTGTATTGTGGTTATCATCGTGGGATCAAGTTCCGTGTGCCGCCCGTGTATCCTCTGTATTCCATTCATCTCCTCGTGCCCCTCCTCACATATATATAGCAGTGGTACAACTTGCTGAACGCAGACCACTGACTCCTGTTTCCCATTGGCACCAGTTTTAAGTATCCTCTCACATAAGCAGTGGTACAACTTGCTGTACGCAGACCACTGACTTCCCCATTACCTACTTGCACCTGGAACCCATTCCTTCACTATAGACAGTGGTACAACTTGCTATACGCAGACCACTGACTTTCACTACCTCCTCTTTACTCCTGGACATTCCTCCTCACTATAGCAGTGGTACAACTTGCTATACGCAGACCACTGACTCTCCTCACGTTTACTTGTCCATCTGGTTCCTCGTGTTCATACATCTAGTCATTACCAGTTGCTGCTAGTCATAGACTTTCCTTGAGCATTCTCTCACCATCTGCTGATTCTCCTGTTCCGTTGTCACCCTGCTACCAGAGGACCATAGTACCAGCTATATTACTCTGGTAAGAACATCATCTGGTGATATCCTGGGCAAAGACTCCTAGTGCCCGTGACAGTAAGATCAGGCAATGACAGACCCAGGATCGGAACCTACAGCTAAAGAGATGCTGCAGTATCTGGTTACCCGTATTGAACAACAGGATGTTCGCCAACAACAATTGCTGCAATGTTGCCAGGCGTTAGCCTCCCAAGGAACTTCTGAGCAAAATATCACAGCTACTGTTGATGCTCCTGTGCCTTCATCCGTTTCCCCAGTGCCATCCCAGGTGTCTACTGCTTCCACGCTACACCTGCCTACTCCTTCAAAATATGATGGAGACCCCAAAACATGCAGGGGTTTTCTAAATCAATGCTCAGTTCATTTTGAGCTTCAACCTCACAATTTCTCTACTCATCGTTCCAGAGTGGCCTATCTCATTTCTTTGTTTTCCGGACAAGCTCTCGCATGGTCTTCCCCTCTGTGGGAAAGAAACGATCCATTATTACAAGATAGTGCCAAATTAATATCCACGTTTTGAAGTGTATTTGATGAACCTGGTCGTGTTATTTCCGCTGCATCCAGCATCCTCCGTCTACGTCAGGGTAGCCCAGTACGTCATTCAATTTCGGATATTAGCCTCTGAACTTCAGTGGAACACTGAAGCTTTAATTGCCGCCTTCTGGCAGGGGCTTTCTGATAAAATTAAAGATGCACTGACTACTCAAGAATTACCTACTTCTCTAGAAGATTTGATTTCTCTTTGCCATCGTGTAGACATTAGATTTCGTGAAAGAGAGTCTGAAAAAACAACTTCATATAAAGCACCTCTTCGCTCAAGTCCTCAAGTTCGCCAAGTTTCATCTCCAGTAGTACCTATGGAGATAGGTCGCTCCAAATTAACTTTAGAGGAGAGGGACCGAAGAGTAAAAAATAGACTTTGTATCTATTGTGCTGATTCTACTCATATGCTCAATTCATGCCCTAAAAAATCGGGAAATGCCAGGCCCTAACCAGTTCTGGAGAGGTGAAGTTAGGGTCCCTGGTGTCCTCTCCATGTTCTACAAAATTAAAAGTTTGTGCTTTTGATGTTACTGTTTCCTTTGCTACCAAATCTTTCATGTCCCAAGCACTTATTGACTCTGGAGCTGCAGGAAATTTTATTTCTAAATCCCACGTGAATCAATGGTCCCTATCAGTGATTACTTTGAAAATACCAATTACTGTGACTGCTATCGATGGATCACGCATTATTAATGGTCTCATCATCCAGAGTACATCTCCAGTAACCCTTCAAATTGGTGTATTACACCAGGAGGAAATTTCATTTTTAATTCTTCCTGTTACTACCAGTCCGATTGTATGAGGCCTTCCATGGCTTCAACGTCATTCTCCCCAGATTGAATGGCACACTCCTCAAGTTACGTCTTGGGGGTTTGAGTGTCATCATCGTTGCCTCTCTCAAGTCGTTCCTCTCAAGATACAGCAATCCTCCATTTCACCTTGTTCACCGGGACTTCCTCCTCAGTATGCTTCTTTTGCCGATGTATTTGATAAACTTCAGTCTGAACGTCTTCCTCCTCATCGTTCGTGGGACTGTCCGATTGATCTTCAACCTGAAAAGACTCCTCCCAGGGGTCGTGTGTATCCACTTTCGTTACCTGAAACTCAAGTCACATCTGAGTACATCAAAGAGAATCTCCAGCGAGGATTTATTCGACCTTCTACCTCTCCCGCTGGAGCAGGTTTTTTCTTCGTAAAAAAGAAGGATGGGTCATTACGTCCTTGCATAGATTTCCGTGGACTTAACGCCATAACTATCAAAAATCGGTATCCCATTCCATTAATTACTGAGTTATTTGATCGTATCAAGGGAGCCAGGATCTTTACAAAGTTGGATCTTCGTGGTGCCTATAATTTAATTCGAATCAGGTCCGGTGACGAATGGAAGACAGCTTTCAACACCAGAGACGGGCATTATGAATATTTAGTAATGCCCTTCGGGTTATGTAACGCCCTGCTGTTTTCCAGGGATTCATTAATGAGATCTTCCGGGACTTGTTATATGTTTGTGTCGTCGTCTATCTGGACGACATATTAATCTTTTCTCAGGACCTGCCTTCTCATCATCAACATGTGGCAGAGGTCCTTTCCAGACTCCGAAAAAATTCATTATTCTGCAAGTTAGAAAAATGTTCATTCGAGTTGCCCCAGATTCCATTTCTGGGATATATTGTCTCCGGAGTTTGTCTTCAGATGGATCCAGAAAAGGTGAATGCTGTATTACATTGGCCTCAGCCAACTACTCTTCGTGCAATTCAGTGTTTTTTAGGTTTTGCCAATTACTATAGACGCTTCATTCAAGATTTTTCCTCGATTGCATCTCCTATTGTGGCCCTAACTCGTAAAGGGGCCAATACTAAACAATGGTCCTCTGAGGCCCTTCAAGTTTTCCAGTTTCTCAAAGAGTCCTTCTCCTCCGCTCCTGTTCTTCGACAGCCTGATGTGACGCTTCCCTTCTTCCTAGAGGTAGATGCCTCTAATGTTGGCTTAGGAGCCATTCTCTCCCAAAGATCGGAGCAACAAAAATTTCATCCTTGTGCCTTTTACTCTCGGGGTCTTCTGCCTGCAGAGAGGAATTATACCATCGGGGACAAGGAGTTGCTGGCTATAAAAGTAGCATTAGAGGAATGGAGATATTTGTTGGAAGGAGCTCGTCATCCTATTGCAATTTTTACTGATCATAAAAATTTGTCATATTTACAGTCTGCTCAATGTTTGAATCCTCATCAAGCAAGATGGTCTCTTTTCTTTTCTCGTTTTGAACTAATCATAACCTTCAAACCAGCTGCAAAAAATAAAAAAGCAGACGCCCTATCTCAAGCTTTTGTGACGTCCTCAGACGTTGAAGATGGTCCTAACCACTCTATATTAGACTCCAAATGTGTTTCTCTGGCTGCTTCTTCCACTAAGGTGCTACCATTTGGGAGAACCCTCGTGCCTCCTGCTCTTAGGAAGAAAATCCTTTCGTGGTTTCACTCTTCTCGTTTTTCTGGACATTCTGGTGAACGCAAGACTTTTGAAATTCTTTCTCGAAGTTATTGGTGGCCTTCTATGATTAGAGATGTCAAAGATTTTGTGGCTGCTTGTGAATTGTGTTCCCAGTTTAAGACTCCCCGCAGAACTCCAGCGGGTTTGCTTCAACCACTACCCATTCCTTCCAAGCCGTGGACCCATATTAGTATGGACTTTGTTACTGATCTTCCTCCTAGTAAAAAGTGCAATACTATTTGGGTAGTGGTGGATAGATTTTCGAAGATGGCACACTTCGTTCCTTTGACCGGTTTACCTTCTTCATCTACTCTGGCTGATTATTTCATCAAAGAAATCTTCCGTATTCATGGATGTCCTTCCGAGATTGTTTCAGATAGAGGAGTGCAATTCGTTTCCAGATTCTGGCGGGCCCTTTGTACGACCTTGGGTATCCGATTATCACTCTCATCCTCCTACCATCCTCAATCAAACGGACAAACCGAAAGGGTCAATCAAGATCTTGAGACTTTTATAAGGATGTTCTCTTCAGCCAACCAAGACAACTGGGTAGATTTGCTTCCATGGGCTGAATTCGCTCATAACAACATGTATCATGAATCATCTTCTAAAACTCCATTCTTTGTGGTTTACGGTCACCATCCGTCTTTTCCGGAATTTCCTGCTCTCCCTCCCACCCAAGTTCCTGCTGTAGAGACTGTTTGTCAGATCTTCAAAAATATTTGGTCTCAGGTCAAAACTTGTTTAATACAAAAGTGGAAGCTGCTCAAATCAATTTATAGGCCATAACAGGTGCTTGAAAGGGTGGGGTTATCCTGCAAGGAACATACACACAACATTTTTTCCCCCAGCACACTGCTATAGCCAGCAACAGATCTGCCATTTCTACTGTAGATAAAAATGCAAAAGTCTTTGTTGCACACATTTGCAAATGTATGTTTAAGCCATCCGCCACGCCAAGGCGCTTTTGCTAATAGGATGGTCCTACTCTAAACAATGAGAGTCCCATATATTTGGGCCATACATATGTGTTTTTAAATTGAGAGCCAACTTACCAAAGAGGTACCCCAGAAGCCTCCAAACAGCAATTCAGTGCCAGTACCCCCTCTCAGCTACTGACACCAACATGCCTCTCAGACAAATACAAAAGTGGAAGCTGCTGAAATCAATTTATAGGCCAAAACCTGTTTAAAGAAGACATCTTCCAGATATAAGTCTTTTGCAGATAAAAAGAGACGGGCTATTCCACCATTCAAAATCGGAGATCGTGTATGGTTATCAACCAAAAATATTCGTTTGAAGGTCCCATCTATGAAGTTCGCTCCTCGTTTTATTGGTCCATATAGGATCATTCAAGTGATAATACCAGTTTGTTTCAAACTTCTACTACCTAAGAACCTTCGTATTTCCAATGCCTTCCATGTGTCTTTGCTCAAACCTCTTATCATCAACCGTTTCTCGGTCCCTCCTTCAGCACCTCGGCCAGTTCAAGCTCATCAAGAGGAGGACTTTGAGATTACTCACATATTAGATGCAAAAATTTCGCAAGGAGTTCTTTGTTTCCTCGTTCATTGGAAGGGCTTTGGTCCTGAAGAGCGTTTATGGATTAAAGCAGAAGATCTCAACGCTCCAGCTCTTCTTAAGAAGTTTTATTCCAAGTTTCCGGACAAACCCGGTTCCATGTGTTCTGTGCCCACCTTCAAAAGGGGGGGTACTGTCACTCACCGGACTGTGAGTGCCATTTATCCTGTGTTCAGGAACCGTGGCCGTCTGCCATCCTGAGGGTCTGCGCATGTGCAGCCCTTATGAAACCTTCAGTACCTGTTGCTTTTAATTAATTGGATGATCAGGCAACCCTCCCTATTTAAACCACCTGTGATCATTACCTGGTTGCCTGATCTTGGAGTCTCATTCCCCATGAGCATCTGAAGGTGTTCCTGTGTTTCCTCGTGTATTCAGCTCCAGCTGATTCCTGTCTACTACGATTGTGGTTTCCAGACCACTTCAACTCTCCTGTGTTCATCGTGTCTGCACTCAGCTGATTCCTATCTGCTACCGCTGCCGGATTCCAGACCGCCTCAACTCTCCTGTGTTCAGCGTGTCTGCTCTCTGCTGCCTCCGCTACTACTGTCGGGTTCCAGACTGTCTCAACTCTCCTGTGTTCATCGTGTCAGCTCTCCACTGATTCCTATCTGCTACCGCTGCCGGATTCCAGACCGCCTCAACTCTCCTGTGTTCAGCGTGTCTCCCCTCCGCTGCCTCCGCTACTACTGCCGGATACCAGACAGCCTCAACTCTCCCGTGTTCATCATGTTTCCAGTTCTACTTACTACTGCTTCCTGAGTATTGCTCCTTTGATTACCGGTTACCTTTCATGCGCTGCACCAACCTGATTACCGCTTCCATCCTCCAGTGGTCTCTCCTCCTGCCGGCGTTCAGCCGTTCAGGTATCCCTGCACTTCTCCTTGACAGCCTGCTCTCCTGAACCGCGGTATGCATACTTTCCATTGACTTTGCTATTGTGTTGCATATCCGTCTGAACTGTGTTGTGTTCATCTCCGGAGTCTTCCATCTACTGAAGCTATTATTACTATTGACTTTGTTTCCTATTACCTGGATCTCTATAGTGACTTTGTATACTTCAAGCAGCGCTTGTCAGTTATTATTGTATTGTGGTTATCATCGTGGGATCGAGTTCTGTGTGCCGCCCGTGTATCCTCTGTATTCCATTCATCTCCTCGTGCCCCTCCTCACATATATATAGCAGTGGTACAACTTGCTGAACGCAGACCACTGACTCCTGTTTCCCATTGGCACCAGTTTCAAGTATCCTCTCACATAAGCAGTGGTACAACTTGCTGTACGCAGACCACTGACTTCCCCGTTACCTACTTGCACCTGGAACCCATTCCTTCACTATAGACAGTGGTACAACTTGCTATACGCAGACCACTGACTTTCACTACCTCCTCTTTACTCCTGGACATTCCTCCTCACTATAGCAGTGGTACAACTTGCTGTACGCAGACCACTGACTCTCCTCACGTTTACTTGTCCATCTGGTTCCTCGTGTTCATACATCTAGTCATTACCAGTTGCTGCTAGTCATAGACTTTCCTTGAGCATTCTCTCACCATCTGCTGATTCTCCTGTTCCGTTGTCAACCTGCTACCAGATGACCATAGTACCAGCTATATTACTCTGGTAAGAAGATCATCTGGTGATATCCTGGGCAAAGACTCCTAGTGCCTGTGACACTGAGACATGTTGGGAGTGATCTTGCCACAGTGTCCAATTGTGCACTGTAGTATGCTACCGGTCTGCTAGCGTCACCATGTTTCTGTGTGAGGACACCTGCTGCACAACCATCGGCTTCCGTACAGTATAGCTCAAAAGGCTTTTCATAATCAGGTATTCCCAATGCAGGTGCTCCAGTCAGACTATCTTTAAGATTAAAGAACGCTTGCTCTGACTCTTCTGTGTGTACGACACGTTCTGGTTTCGAGGAAGAGGCTAGCTCCTGCAATGGTAATGCCAGAATAGAAAAACCTGGGATCCAGGATCTACAGTATCCACACATCCCCAAGAAGGTACGAATTTGCTTCTGGCTCTGCGGCAGAGTCATGTGTTGTATGGCTTCAATTCTGTCGGTTGTCAAGTGTCTTAGCCCCTGGGTGAGACAGTGTCCTAAGTATCTGACCTTAGTCTGACATGGCTTTAACTTGTCCTTTGCCACTTTGTGCTCTGTTTGCGAGAGATGGAGCAACAACAATTTAGTATCATGTAAACATGACATAAAAGAATCAGAGCACAACAACAAATCGTCCACATATTGAATTAGAACAGACCCATTGCTAGGCTGGAAAGTTTGTAAACAGTCATGTAAAGCTTGGGAGAAAATACTGGGGCTGCCAATGAACCCCTGGGGAAGTCTGATCCATGTATATTGCACTCCCCTGTAGGAGAATGCAAATAGTTATTGGCAGTCAGGGTGAAGACGGACTGAGAAGAAAGCAGAACATAGATCAATGACAGTAAAATGGATGGAACCACGGTGGAATCTGCATGAGGATGATAGCTGGATTGGGCACTACGGGGGAATTGGCTCTCAACCACTTTATTAATTCCCCTTAAGTCCTGGACTAATCTATAGCCCCTCCCCCCACTCTTCTTCACAGGGAAAATGGGACTATTTGCTGAGCTGGATGTACGAATTAAAATCCCTTGTTGCAACAGCCTCTCAATAACAGGATATACCCCTAGTTCCACCTCCAGTTTTAATGTATACTGTGGGATTTTTGGAGCTATCCTACCCCTTTTTAGATTTACCATCACAGGAGCTACATTTGCCATTAATCCAGTGTCCTTTCCACCTCTGGTCCATAGGGAACCCGGTATTTCCAGCAACATCCCCTTTACTTGAGATGGATTCTGTTCTATAACGGTAGAGTGCAACATTAACCTTTGAGGGGTGTCTAATATATCCTGTACCTTATGCACGACCTTCTCTGGTATATCTAGGAATACACCATCTGGGGTACAGTATATGACACATCCCATTTTACATAACAAGTCTCTTCCCTGCAAGTTAGCAGGAGCCGATGCAGCCAAGAGAAACAAATGCTTGGTATGCAGGGGTCCGATAGTAACCTCAGTGGGTTTAGTTAAAGGGTAATATAACACTCTTCCCATTACCCCCATAGCTGGAATAGTTTCATTGGTCACCTGTAGATTGAAAGGAGAGGTTATCACAGATCTGGCCGTCCCTGTATCTACAAGAAAAGTTTTTTTCCTACCAGCTATGTCAACTATCATTGTTGGTTCTTTTCTCAGACTCTCAGTTAACCTCACTGGCTGTAGACTACAGGTTTGACCTGACCCCCAGCGTTGATTATCGCTTTCCCGCTCAGCATTTGCTGCTATTACATGCGCGGGTAGATGTGAGTCTTCTAGTCTATGTGAATTCTTCTTTGAAGGATATTTATGTGACCCACCCCTATGTGTATTGAGTCTTTCCTTTCTACAATCTCTCATGAAATGTCCTTCTTCGTTCATGTTGAAACACCTGATTATTTTATGTTTCTTCTTATGTGGGTTGTATGCTGGTGGTAGTGTATGCATTCCCTCTAGAGCCTGTATACTTACCGTCATTAACCTGTCGCTCTTCTCTTCCCTTTTTCTAAAAATATTTTTGTCGTGTTCCACGGCAATCTCTCTAAGAGAATCTACCAGGCTGCCCCTCCAACCAGGTGTTGAGGTTTGTACTCTTGTCTTTAAATTTTCTCTAAGGACATCCATTAATACCCCTACAGCTACCTCTCTGTGATGTTGGTCCTCACCTATGTTTGATATTCCAGTGAACCGTGCTGATATCGCTGTTAGAGCCCTAGCGAAGTAATCTGATGCTGTTTCACTATCTTTCTGTTTAATAGTGAAAATTTTACTGCAGTTCACTACTACTGGAAAATAGATGGCTGTTTGACAATTTGTCCTATATTCTCTTGATTCACCTCATCTGTCAAGGTATCGTCTTCCTCCAACGAACAATCTTTAATACATTTTTGTACGTTAGTATTGGGAGGAAGACACGCCCTCAACATTACACGCCAATCCTTATTGGTTGGTTCGTGTGCATTTCCTAAGTCTTTAACAAATTTCTGACACTTAGCCAACTCTTTTCTAGGATCTGGGAATTCAGTCATAATGGAACGTAATTCTGATTTAGTCCTGGGACAATGCATTGTAACATTTCTTAAAGGAACTACACCATCCTTGTCCGCCTTCCCATTGGGAACTGATATTGTGCGGACTGGAAACGTACCCACTGGTTCACTGTCTTCAGAAGTAACTACAGGATTTGCTATTTCAGTACTTTGGATGTTATCCCTCCTAGTGGTCACACTACTCTCACCTATCTCAGCCATTGCCCCCTTTCCATACTTACACTGAACCTCTAGCATATTAACATCATGGGCAATGGCTGAAATTACAGTGGGTTCATCCTCTTCTTCAGAAATACTTGCTTTAAACTGACTTAAAACAGGATATAACTTAGCACTTTACTTTTTTTCATTTTTAATAACGGCTGTACTTACTCCTCCCGCCACATAGGGTGGCGGGGGCACGCTTGCGCTGAGTTCGCCACGCTTCTCAACGGCTACTTCCGTTGTGCGCACGCTTTTCGCCACTTCTACTTCTGCTGTGCTTTCGCTACTCTGCCACATGTTGCCTTCCATTTGCCACAATTTTAAACAATCATTATGTTTATTTCTCACTTTTGTTGACTTAATCAACTACACTTTATCTTTTACATTATTCAGTACCTCTGAATTAAAACTTCCAATTGTTGCGAAAGGCCTAACACAATCCTTGGTCATCTTGACCCACGTGTCGCAATAAACCGTTGCGTATTCACCATATTTCTTACACAAAAGAAACCTCGCTGCACCAATAGGCCCTTCCTTAGGCAGTACACTGGCCATCTCTAGCGTATGCTTAGCACCCATGTTGAACAGTACTTATATCTATGTAACCACAAATATACCGCAATACTTTGTCTCTTCCACAAACACTTTCAACCCTGTTGCTACAATCAATCTACCGCTAGCGATCTCTAATGGCCGTGGACGTATTTCCGCTAGCCGCGTCCACTCGCTTCTTCTCGCAGCAGGCGAGGACCCCTAACACAGAAATATCACTGTGGGTCCCAGGGCTATCAGCTCCTCGATACCCCGGCTCTACCACAAAAATCTGTTGAGTTTATTATCGCTGGTAGCGCAAAGTCGATACAATCAACCTGCCTTTCCAGTATAATTCCTCCAAGCTGCTCTCCCAATTTACACTCACGGTTGTCCTTACCGTGCAGTCAGATCGCACTGCCTACTAATACTAATTATCAGTAAACCATGCGATCTATTGGGCGTGCTTGGCGAAAACCTCCTAGTTTTCGCCTTCGGTATATCTGCCTAATATACCGTTCACCAGTTGGGCACCTGCCTCGTCAGACAGCAACTGACACTCTATTCAACAATAGATCACAACTCTAGTGCATTGAAATCACAAAATCACACAACATACACCTTTTCTGCGCAGAAAATCAACAAAATTCCCAACAATAGTAATAACGTTTCAGAGGCTTTCACAAGTGATTATATTATGCGTATATAACAACTATCAAAACGATTGTTTAACCACGTGGCAAATCTACCGGAAGTTCACATACTCAAAGCAGGAAGTACACATATGCTAAGCAATGCAATACAGTTAAAGCGCAATATGACAATAAAAAGAAACAGTTTTCTCTTTTGTCCCTAGATTCAAGTTAGCGCACCTTAGATAATGCAAAACGGACATTCACAACACAGAGTAAAATTCAGGTTTTGATCACATTGCGTTCTTACCCGTATATGACGTGCTGCAAACCAATATTAAACCAATATACTTTCGTTCATCCAATTATACGACTTTGACAGTCCCCCCTTTGATAGTACAATAAACTATCACCTTAAAGATGTTATATGCAGGATCTCAGTACCACGTTTCATTGTTATGTAATACAAATCCCCCTTGGTGTATGTCCACACTGTTTGTAGATCTAAACAAGTTATCATAAGAGAGAGTCTTAATCCTCTAAACGACTTCTTCTTTTACTATAAACCGTACACTTCTGGAGCTTGGAGATAACCTTTTGTATGCCCTTCAAGGGTGCAATAAAACACTTAATACATTATTTGGAAAGGTACATGGTACAGTAGAACGTGTATCAGCTATACAGAATTCTCTACTACAGTTCTTCAAGTTTAACAGGTTCTTCTGTCCAACGCATGTCTTTAAGCTCAGAATACATTTAAACACTTCATGTTCATCAATAGCATCATCCTATGTCTATCAATAATGTCATATGCAATCTCCTTCAGCTTGCGTTAATATACACACATCTAATAATGTCACCAGTTCTTTTCATCAGCACTTGTGGGCGGGCTATTGTCTGTTCGTTCTTCCCAGTCTCTCAATACTCAGATTTAACAGTGATCGGCTTGCAAAGCATTGGGAGACTTCAGACTAAGGGACCTAGGTGTCCTACTTTTTCCCTTAGTGACCTCCCGCCTATAGTTCGGGTACCTCAAGAATATTTAGTGGAAAGAGAACTAATCCTACTTGATAAAATCACTGAGGCACGTGTGAGCACGCCCAGCACTTTGTTTGGTCTAAAACCTTACCCTCCCAAGAATGATAATCATTCTCAAGGATGCCTGCTCAAGTCCGAATATTACTGGACTGGCATCGCTGGGTGTGTCTCTTTTTAACTATGGGGTCGCCGTACTTACGGACGTAATGCTACTCAGACAATAGCCCCTCGCACTTTCTCCAAGCTCCAAGGTTTCTAAATTTTCCTTTACCCCTGAATTGAATAGATGGACTGATTATGCTACTAACTTCTTCCTCCCCAATACCTCCTTATCATTACCTGAACCAGTCTCTGTCACCTGCTAATAATCAAAAGAATTAACCGCCCTGAGAAGAAAATGAAATGAGAGAACACAAAAGAGGAAAAACTACAACTTCATGCTGGACAACAGTCTTAGCCTTTGGCTCAGGTGCTACTAACTGCATTCGAGGCCTTCCAGTATAGACTCATGAGTGCCCTTGGACCCTTCTCTGAGTGTTGGCCCCTCTGCAGTTTGTGGTATGGGCACCAGTGTGTCTCTGCTACCCTTGAAGCCGTGAGGCTCGTAGCCTACACCTGGTACCTGTCTGGCAAATAACCTAAGCTTAAGAAATTACTGCTCCACAATTTACTCTCCTTATCCAACATCCTGACAGTTAGTGTGACCTTTCAGGAAACAGTGTTTTGGACGTTCTCGGTTGCTGTCTCACTATTTACCTTCTCTCAAGGTCTAACCTAGCCTCCCAGTTACAATCTCATCTCACGAGGGGTCAAGAACATTTCAAAAACTGACAGGTTAGGAGTCTGCCCAGGAGTGATCTTTTGGTAGCGGGAAAGGACTAGTGGCCGAAGCTATCAGTCACATCAATCAAGTTCCAACTCTTAATCTATTCAATTCGTTCTACCGAGTACCATTACTTTATGTTCACACTGGTTTATGGCTAACTGAAAGTATGTGATTTGTTACCACTACTCATATATTATACATCTATTATCAATAACATGAATACCCCTATCATCTATTATAACATTAAATAACAAAAGCTTTGAGTATGATACAGTCACCTCAACATTGCCCTCTAGACTAGAAAAATGCTAAAGACCAATGTATATCAATCGATTTTCCCTCTGCCAACTCACATGTCATTCTCAGTACCTCATATTCAGCTACTTGACTAGGTGGGAAAGGCAAAGGGGTCTCTTTCTATAACACTTCCTTCAAATATAACAGTATCCAGTACATGCCTGTCTAGCAGTGAAAAAAAATATAAAACATGAAAATTCTACATTTTCTAGGGTTTCACATTATGTCGTATCTTGTGGTAAAAATCCTACTCCAATGTTCTATACAGAGATGCATATCTGTATGCCTAACCTCTAGCATTCTTCTGTCCTCCTGTCCTGCCCACCCTTTGTGCATCCGTATAAAGGCACATTTTTGTACAGGAGGCACGAGCCAAAACAAAAAAACAAAACAGATATGCAATCTATAACACATGAATCGTATTTCCACAACAGAACCTTTCTGCTTAAAATCAGCAGTTTCTATACACCTGAAAACAAAACCCCTGACTGTTTCTGTAACTCATGTCAATCTAGTGTGTGTATCTCTGAATTTGTCTTATGTAAAAACATAAAATATGTTTTAGCCCCATTGTTGATTTTATCTCTACCAGAGGAGAGAGAGAGAGGGAGAGAGAGAGAGAGAGGGAGAGGGAGAGAGAGAGAGGTAGAGAGAGAGAGAGGTAGAGAGAGAGAGAGAGGGAGAGAGAGAGAGAGAGGGAGAGAGAGAGAGAGAGAGGTAGAGAGAGAGAGAGGTAGAGAGAGAGAGAGGGAGAGGTAGAGGGGGAGAGACAGAGAGAGGGAGAGAGAGAGACTAGCGTTTGTGTAAAGAGTGGGAAATAGGAAAGCAATGAATGATGGGAATACAAAGGTTTGAATACAAACATACATGTAGAAAGGGAGATTTTTACAACAAAATGACAGCTGGATTGGACTCTGACTCTATGGGGAAATGGCTGTATTCATTCCACTGCTCCCCATAGCTATTTGCTAACTATGACCCCTCCCCATACTTGACTAGGGGGTCTTAACAGTGCCATCCAGTGTCGTCCATCATTTGTTTAGTAAGAACTCGGTATCTCATTGACTACATACCTTTTCAACGGACTTTTCTAACTTATAATAGAGAAATGTAAAAATTTACTCTTAGTGACTCATATTTTCTCTGAAATACATAAAACAATATTTTGGAGCAAAGTATGTACATACTTCATTGTTGGATAATGATTCTCAGCCAAACAAATTATCATGAGTCACTGCAGCCTAAAACAAAAGAGTGTTCCAATTGTCTATTGTTAATTAGTCTTTCAAGAGTAATTCTTCTATTTCTCTATCTCACCCCTTTTAAACACTTGTCTATACTTCTTTTGTGTCCCCTTTATCTGTGAAAAGAAAAACAAGATAGTTATCTTAAAACAGCAAACAAAACAAACATTTCTATTCTTTGCCGTCGGCTAGTGATTTAGGAAAACAAACATGTGACAACATAAAACGAACAAACAAAATCAACAAAGATTACTTTTAAAAAAATAAGTTTCTTTCTACATTTTGCACCTTAATGCTCACCACAGATTAACTCTAGAGTCGGCTATATTTCTCCCCCCAGGAATTGGCTGCTATGAGGTGCACAGGAAACTGTTGAGAAGTCTCCGAGACTTGTGTGCGCCGTCTCTGTGGGTGTCTATGTGATTCCCCCTTAGATAGGCCAAGTCTCTTTTCTTCCGCTCTTGTCATTGTACAGTCCTGTGCTTGGTGTCCCAATTTAGTGCATCTAAAACACTTTCTCAACTCATGTTGTTTCTCTTCTTTTTTTACAATCTCTTGCGAAATGGCCTTCTTCGTGACACTTAAAACACCTGATTTTTCTATGTCTCTTATTATGTGGGTTGTATGCTGGTGGTCGTGTGTGCAGTCCCTCTAGTGCTGGGATACTTACTATCATTACCCTATCACTTAGTGTCTCTTTCTGTTTATTCATACTTCTATCATGTTCTATAGCTGACTCCCTGAGAACACTTACAGTACTTCCTCTCCAGTATGGTAATGAAGTTTGCACCCTTTTTTTCAAGTTTTCCCTGAGTCCATCCATTAGAACGTGAACATCAACATCTCTGTAATCTTCATTATCTTTTATGTCTGGTACCCCAGTATATTTGACCATCTCCATCAGAGCCCTGCAAAAGTAGTCTGTTGCATTTTCACTATCTTTTTGCTGGATACTAAAAATTTTACTCCAGTCCACTATCACTGGGAAATATATGGCCAACTGTGTGATTATATTTCTAATATTGTCCTGATTATCATCCTCGGTTAAGGATTCATCCTCCTCCAACATACAATCATTAATGAACTTTTGTATATCAGTATTGAGAGGAAGACAGGCCTTCAATAATACTCGCCAATCTTTATTAGTTGGCTCATACACATTACCATAATATCTAATAAACTGCTGACATTTGGTCAAATCTTTCCTAGGATCAGGGAAATCAGACAAAATTGAAAATGTTTCAGACCTAGTGCATGGATCATGCTTTGCTACATGTTTTAAGGGAACATCACTATTCCTGTCTGCTTTCCCATTGGGAACTGCTGCTGTGCAGACAGGATGTAAGTCTACCAAATCACTAAAACTAGTTGCTGAAATTGCTGCTGCAGTACAATGGATGTCTCCCCCTGTGTTAACCTTTTCATTGTTCTCACCACTTTCAGCAGCTGCCCCTATTGGTGGGACCGTTCCTCTTCTTTTTCCTGAAACATTACCTTTAACGTTACTTAAAACAACATACAACTTACTAGTTACAGTTTTTACATTTTTGGTATTGGCTGTACTTCCCGCCCCGACCGAATTTATCGGGGGCGTGTTTGCGCTCAGTTCGCCACGCTTTGCAACGCACACTTCCGGAATGCTTGTTTCCGGTACGCTTACTTCCGCTGAACACGTGTTTTTCCTTACACTCACTTCCGCTGTGCGTTCGCTGCTCTGCCACGTGTTACCTTCCATTTGCCACGATTTTAAACAATGATTATGTGCATTTCTCACTTTCGTTGACTTAATCAACAGTACTTTATCTTTTACGGTATTTAGCACCTCTGCATTAAAACTCCCTGTTGTTGGGAAAGGCCTATCACAATCTTTGGTCATTTCGACCCACGTGTCACAATACACAGTTGCGTATGCACCATATTTTGCACACATGAGAAATCTCGCTGACTCAATAAGACCTTCCTTAGGCAGTAAATTGGCAATCTCTAGCGTATGCCTAGCACCCATGTTGCACAATATACTTTCTACCCGGAACACAGACACACCGCAATGCTCTGTTCCTTCTGGCCAAATGTGAAATACAGACACACCGCAATGCTCTGTTCTTTCCACTAAATAATTTCAACTCTGTTGCTATACTCACCGCTAGAGATCTATAATGCTCGGTGAACGTATTTCCTTTAGCCGCATTCACTCGCTTTTCTCGCCCCTGGCGAGGATCCCTAATACAGAAATATCACTGTGGGCCCCAAGGGCTATCAGCTCCTCGATACCCTGGTTCAACCACAAAAATCTGCTGAATTTATTATCGCTGGGAGCGCAAGTTAATACAATCAACCTGCCTTTCCAGTATAATTCCTCCTAGCTGCTTCACCAATTTGCACTAACGGTGCGATTGGATCGCACTGCCTACCAATACTAATTATTAGCAAACCTTGCGATCTATTGGTAGCGCTTTGCGAAAACCCGGTTTTCGCATTCGGTATACCTGCCCTGTATACCGTCCTTCAGTTGGGCAATCCGCCTCGTCAGACAGCAACTGAGCACCTCAACAATAAACAGTGTATCTACGTTACAAAATCGCACACTATACACCTTTTCTGCGCAGAAAATTGAAAGTTCCCAACAACCGTAATAATGTCTCAGAGGCTTTCACAAGTAATTATACTATGCATATAATAACTATCAAAACAATTGTTCAACCACGTGGCAAATCTACCGGAAGTTTGCGTACGCACAGCAGGAAGTACACATACGCACAGCAATGCAATACACTTTAAACCATTAAAACGACAATAAAAAGAAACATTTTTTCTTTCTTGTCCCTAGATTCTAATTAGCGTTCCTTCGGTCTATGCAACAACGGACATTCGGTTTCGCAACACACAGTGAACCACAGGTATTAGACGCATTACGTTCTTTCCTGCTTTATGCGACGCGTCCGTCAATCCACCCTTTGTTGAGGAACCGAATATCGTAAGCGTTGCATACCTGCCGGTAACGTAACTCCTAACTCACGAGCCCCCAAATTGTTAAAGTAATTCTATCGTTTTAAAATAAGCATTGCCCAATCAATTGAATGTGTGTCCAAAGCACAAAGTAATTTATTTTTAACAGATGTAAATAGTCAACAATTCAATACATTATTATATCATGATAAAGTACAGTACAGCACAGCCAATACCAAAAGATAATACATACATACCGCTGCAATCGCTTGCGCACGCTGCGCAAGCACGGGACCCGATGGACAATATTCTGTATAGAATATTGTGTCAGAGTTGACTGAGACCCCAGTGAGATGCAGCTAATATATATATACAGTCAGTGTTTCATTGTGAACAATAGAGATGACGTAGATTGTTTCTATAGGTCCAGACGTTGGGTGGGTCCAGGCCAGACAGGTAATAGGTTGATTCAATCTAAGGAATCCAAAGGTGGGGGTCTTCTCTCCAGGGGGTCTGCTCCTTTTCATAGCCAGTATCATACAAAGGTTTTACTCTCTAATATCAATAACTAAAGTATGCAATGTGCGATCTCTTCGCCGACTGCACCGGACAGCTGCTGATGATTAGGGCTTCAATATGATATCAGGCATGACACCTTTCCTATTACCTAAACCTTTAATAACACTACAATGTACATATAATCAACATATATATATATATATATATATATATATATATATATATATATATACACTAATAACAAACCGAATACTATTTGCTCCTGAATTACAGTGTAACAGAACTAATATGAAGTTCTATAAATAACTAAATGTTGTAATGCGAGTGTGTGCGTGCGTATTTTACCGTGTGATCACGTCACGCAACGTAACACGTGGCGTACGCTTCGCAATACGCACGGCAAACCAATATTAAACCAATATACTTTCGTTCATCCAATTATACGACTTTGACAGTAGAAATCAGCAAGAAGAAGGCCGAAGCTTAAGAAAACAGGGAAAACAGGGCTAGCGAAGCAGGCCAAGAGGTACAGAGGGTGATGGAATAGTAGAAGGAGCACAGTGATACAAGTGCAGGAAAATGGTGTCCACTTCTTCTAGTTGAGAGTGCTTAGATAGAGCATGGTGGGAGTGGAATCTCTCATCCACAGACACACGGAGTCCAATGGCAGCTGAAGCAAGTCGGCCCATCCCCTTATAGGCCCCTGTGGCAGTCCCGCAAAAGTAGCAGAGATAACAGTCTGGTACCAGACACAGACAAGTTATCCTCAACACTCTGTATCCCAGGTAAACCAGGGAGAAAGCCACGGGCACCTATTGTTGGCCCTGGAGAAAAATTCTTAGTGTAGAACAGATCGGTTGTCCCATCATCCGGTCACCAATTTGGGTCGCAGGGAGGTCAAACTGGTCCCGGCAGCAGGAGAACCAATTTGGGGAAGGGGGTTCCCTGATTTCAGTGGATGCAGCACAGTGAGGTACAGAGCTCGCAGAAAGCGCATCCTCACAATATGGCGTCCAAGCCACGTCCCCAGTACTTTACATTTTAATAATGTTAATAAGAAATTGACTTTGTTGAATCAAATTGGTAAATTCCAGACAAAAGGGAGATACAAAATTGACGAGTTGAGGTGAAACCTCATAACCAACTACTGATGAACAAATGATAAAAGTCTAACCTCCTGAGCAGAAATGGATATTTAAGAGAAAATATCTGACAATGTGCCTGTAGCTTAGTCCCATGCTATGTGAGTAACACATATGTAACAGTGGTAAATGATGCAATCTGTTAAAATCATTTGAGTCTAATTGAATATTTGCAAGGGTATTTAACTAATAGTAGAGATAATATATAAGAGCTCATTTGGAATTGGATGAAACACAATGATCATAAACTACCATAATGATACATATATATATATATATATATATATATATATATATATATATATATATATATATTTATTTATGTATGTATATATATATATATATATATATATATATATATATATATATATATATATATATATATATCTATCTATCCAGAAGATTGGTAACACTTGGGTTGACACTTATTTAGGTGAAGAGATACTTTATCTGGTATGTATTTATAAGAGATTAAATTTTATTATAACTAGTTATATATTTTCAGAGTCATTTGAATACAAATAATAGTTTGTGGTAATATCTAATATATAAATGCTTAGTGGCGTCTGTGTGTGTGTGTGTGAAAAAAAAACAACAAGTTGCAGCGCCACCTGCTGGGCAGAGTTATACACTGACCTACTAAATTCTTAGTGTGTGTAGGAAAAAAAATTCAAAAAGGGCTGAAATTTGGTAGGGCTCAAACTCATTTTCGTGAGGTAATTTTACCTCATAAATACACATGTGTAGAGGCGTGCGTTAGTGTGTGTATGTGTGTGGAAAAAACTATTGTCTCAGAAAGGGCTCATCCAATTGACCTGAAATTTGGTATACTGACATTATTTGACAAAAAAATTAGAATAGTCAAGTCAGTTAACTTCCATCATCCCCCCTTCCCCCCGTGGGAGGGGTAGTAAAGGCTAAATTTACGAGTTGAGGGGTCAAACTCATTTTCGTGAGGTAATTTTACCTCATGAACACACATTAAAAAGGCCGCTTGCGTCGGGAACTAACGCTCTTCCCCTGAGGAGGCCTGGGCTAGGTCCAAATGCATGACAAGAACCTTTTTAAGACCTTAAGTAGCTTGATTTGACTAGAATGCATGAGTATCATGCACGGGTTAACTTGTAATATATAAAAATCCTTTGGAATGGCAGTTTTGTAAGACTTATTCGACAAGCTACCAGACTAGGATTTAAATGAATACACAATATTTTTTAAGTATTCTTAACTAACTTTTACAATTTTTTTTTATAGTTCAGATATATTGCTGCCTTTTGAAATCAACTGGACATTGGAGGAAGAAAATTATTTTAATGTATATCAATAATATGATTTTGTTTTTATGAATAATTATTAGGTCTGTGTGAACCCCACAAAATAACCTGCGTTCTCCCTTCTCTTTGTTCCTCTTAAATGTAACTTGCTGTCATGTCAAAGCCCCTGAATAGACAACACTGCAAAATATATCAGTGCTTTCTAAACTAAAAGATAATAACAATAATAATAATAATAATAATAATAATAATGCAGGTGTTTTCATCTTGCCTTGACAACCCATTTCCCATTTAAATGAGGCTTGTTATTGGATGTGTTGGTGATCACAGTTTGTGTGAAACAGTTAATCTTAGCATTAATTGTGCATCCCAAGCTGCGTTAGCTGTGTTTGGTATTTCATATCAGTGTTTGTAAAGCCTGGCCAAGGCTTTACAAAGTGGTCAGTCTTCACCCACTCTTTTCCATTATTTACAGGTAAAAAACACAAAGGGCTATATTTACTAAACAATGGGTTTGAAAAAGTGATGTTGCCGATTGCAACCAATCAGATTCTAGCTTTCATTGATTTAGTACATTCTACAAAATGACAGCTGAAATCTGATTGGTTGCTATAGGCAACATCTCCACTTTTTTAAACCCTCAATTTAGTAAATATACCCCAAAATCTTTAATTCCATACTATATCCTTACATATGTGCATGTAAACACACAGCAGCCAGCTCATCCACCAGTACATGCTGGTATTATTTCAAGATTTGCTTTTATGCCTTCAGAATACTGTGATGTATATTAATATCTTTTCTTTCTCACCATATCTTACAATTATGATTAAAAAAAATAATGATATACTAATATACACACTTGGGGGTAAATGTATCAAAGTGCGAGTTTGCAACTCCAGCGATTTTCTCGGGAGAGTTGAAACTCGCCGATGTATGAAGCTGAGTATTCATACAAAATCGCCAGAGTTCTGTTTCTGTCAAAATCGCTACTTGCAAAATCGCCAGAGATCAAACTCACCACTGTTTGCCACTGCAGCTATACAAGTCTCCAATGTATGAAGCTGCGAGTTAGCAAACTCAGGAGAGTTTGCTTTTAAACACGCCAGATACAACACGCTGCTTGATAGCAGAGTGTTGTATCAACACATCACTGTTACACTGCCCTGGCATTGTTAAAAAGTTATAGAATATATAAAGGTTTTTTTTTAAAAAAAGCGTGGGGTCCCCCTGCTATTTATGCTTAACCCTAGTGCTGCCTGACTAGTGCTGGTCCCGTGAAAATCGGGGAAAAATTTTGCGTGGGGTTCCCCCGATTTTCACTTTACCAGCACTAGGCAAACCAGCCAAGGTTGGCGGCACTATAGCAGGGGGACGCGCGGCAGGGGTCCCCCTGCCATAATGACTAACCAACCCTAGGCTGTTCAGCGCTGGGCTGGATTCCCTAGGGAGTGGGGTCCGCCGAAAAAAACGAGCGGGGTGTTAAAAAAACAAACTGACACCAATTTTGTTTGTGGAACTACAAGTCCCAGCCAGTCAGGTTGCCCTAAAAACTATGGCCATGCTGTTGCTTGTATAACTACAAGCACCAGCATACCCACGGCAGCCAGGGCATGTTGGCACTTGGAGAACCACAAGTGCCAACATGCCCTGACATCCCTGGCTTGCTGGGATCTGTAGTTCCACACAAAAAAAAGTTTACAAAACAACAACTCCCTCATAAAAACCACAAACATTTATTAAAAATAAAAACCCCACAATAAATACACTAACCACCCTCTTTTTAACCACATCTATTTAATAAAAACTTCCAGGCTTGCCCTAGTCCCTTAATATTTATACCTCCAATCTTGCCGGCTTTCCCCAGTCCCAGCCATTTTGTACTTCCAAAAACGATTGAAGAAAAGCAGGAACACTTCGCCCAGAAGGGGCCCATATTTGTAAGATCCCGACTCTGTGTACTTGATTGCAGAAAAATAAAAAAAAACTTTCACCGTCGCAAACACCTCCTACCTAGTAGGAGGTCCGAATCGCAATGCCCTTACGTTCATTGCATAAGCTAAAACTACAGTATAATGTGATTTTCCCACGCTAGTGGGGGAATCACCTAATACTGTACCTAGAGCCTATGCAAGTAACGTAGCTCATTGCGCATGCGCTACGCTACTTGCGTAAGCTGTAATACAGTAAATACATATATATAAATGAAATATAATATTTCACTTTGCACATAGCAATCACCCCTTCCCAAAATGGCCAAAGTTTTGTACATTCCCACCAGATATGAAGTGCTAGACAACATCTCCAATAGATGTTGGAGATCCCAGGGCATGTTTTAGCGAGGAGATTAGGACACCAACACCATCTTATTAGAAGCTTGTATTGGGTTTCGATTACAGATACACTCTGTGAGCTACCCTGGGTTGTCTGGAAGTTCTTATTCCAGGTAACTCGTTGAACTCAGTTACCCAAATCTCTGTTCCAATCCCTTGTGAACCTTGGTAATGTGATAAAATGATTTTCTATTAAAAGGTTATATATGCATGATAATACATGTGTCGGGCAGGATGAGGCTGTACACAGTCTCATATGATGTTAGTTTCCATTCTGCCATATTACGAATCTCCTCTTTACTCAGATTATACATATATAAACTAGGGATGTGCACCGGCGACTTTTGAGGTCTCGTGTTTTGTGTTTTGGATCCGGATTTTCGTTATTTTTGGGGTTCGGATTTGTCTCGCAAAACACTTGACGAAAGGTCTCGGTTCGGATTTAAGGTTTTGGATTCGGATTTTTTTTGAAAAAAACATAAAAAGTTTAAAAATCAAGTTTTTGGGCTTATTTTCACTCCTAGGCTATTATTAACCTCAATAACATTCAATAACAAGCATTTCCACTAATTTACAGTGTATTCTGAACACCTCACAATATAGTTATTAGTCCAAAACGTTGCAACAAGGTATCTTTCTGGACTGCGTAGAGGAGTGGGTCACCACAATATATATTAAAAACCCTGAACTTTTATGAATCGCACCAATAAATGTACCTGGACTGCGTAGAGGAGTGGGTCACCACAATATATATTAAAAACCCTGAACTTTTATGATTCGCACCAATAAATGTACCTGGACTGCCTAGAGGAGTGGGTCACCACAATATATATAATAAGAAAACCATCAACTTGTATGATTCGCACCAATAAATGTACCTGGACTGCGTAGAGGAGTGGGTCACCACAATATATTAAAAACCCTGAACTTTTATGAATCGCACCAATACATGTACCTGGACTGCGTAGAGGAGTGGGTCACCACAATATATATAATAAGAAAACCATCAACTTGTTTGATTCGCACCAATAAATGTACCTGGACTGCGTAGAGGAGTGGGTCACCACAATATATTAAAAACCCTGAACTTTTATGAATCGCACCAATAAATGTACCTGGACTGCCTAGAGGAGTGGGTCACCACAATATATTAAAAACCCTGAACTTTTATGAATCGCACCAATAAATGTACCTGGACTGCGTAGAGGAGTGGGTCACCACAATATATATAATAAGAAAACCATCAACTTGTTTGATTCGCACCAATAAATGTACCTGGACTGCCTAGAGGAGTGGGTCACCACAATATATATAATAAGAAAACCATCAACTTGTTTGATTCGCACCAATAAATGTACCTGGACTGCCTAGAGGAGTGGGTCACCACAATATATATAATAAGAAAACCATCAACTTGTTTGATTCGCACCAATAAATGTACCTGGACTGCGTAGAGGAGTGGGTCACCACAATATATTAAAAACCCTGAACTTTTACGAATCGCACCAATAAATGTACCTGGACTGCCTAGAGGAGTGGGTCACCACAATATATATAATAAGAAAACCATCAACTTGTTTGATTCGCACCAATAAATGTACCTGGACTGCGTAGAGGAGTGGGTCACCACAATATATATAATAAGAAAACCATCAACTTGTTTGATTCGCACCAATAAATGTACCTGGACTGCGTAGAGGAGTGGGTCACCACAATATATTAAAAACCCTGAACTTTTACGAATCGCACCAATAAATGTACCTGGACTGCGTAGAGGAGTGGGTCACCACAATATATATAATAAGAAAACCATCAACTTGTTTGATTCGCACCAATAAATGTACCTGGACTGCGTAGAGGAGTGGGTCACCACAATATATTAATAACCCTGAACTTTTATGAATCGCACCAATAAATGTACCTGGACTGCCTAGAGGAGTGGGCACTGGGCACCACAATAAAATATATAAAAAACCTTCAACAGGTCTGCATTACACTACACATACGGCTGCTCCTCCATCCTCTCCATCATATACATGTTGGAGTTTTAGCGTGTGACAACCTCTTGTTTTTGATAATGTCAGTGCATTTTGAATATTTTTCAATTTGCCCCACACCACTGAATTTACTTTATCTATGATACGCATCTATCTATCTTGACTGCGTAGTGTGGTGCCCCCGGTACACAATTTGGTACCGAGGCCACAATATAATTAAAAAACCCTCCACGTGTCAGAATTCCACTAAACAAGTATCTGGACTGCGTAGTGGGGTGGCCCCGGTACACAATTTGGTACCGAGGCCACAATATAATTAAAAAATTGGGCATAAACTGTCACCGTTGTTTAATATCTGATACACCTAAATATGGACTGCACAGTGGAGTGGCCCCGGTAGTAAATTTGGTGCCGGGGACACAATACCTCCATCAACCCTCTAAATCCCACTCCACTGATGGCGGACCCCGGGCGCACGTCTAACACCAACATTGCAGTTACAGCCGCAGTTATACGCTTTGCAATAGGGTGACTACTATCGTATTTTGTGGTCATGGCAAACGACTGTTGGACGGTCAATTGTTTTGTGAAAGACTTAGCGGTCTTATGACTTCCCCTCTGGGAAGATGACCGACTAACAGCAGCAACAGCAGCAGTGGCAGTAGTAGGCGTACCGCTGCAGAATTCCTCGGATGAATCCCGTATTGAGGAGGACTCAGTCTGGCTGCTGACTTGGGCTGCAGGACTGAATCTGATGGAGATTGTGGAGGAAGTTGACGAGGAGGGTG
This sequence comes from Mixophyes fleayi, assembly GCF_038048845.1. Classification (NCBI taxonomy): domain Eukaryota; kingdom Metazoa; phylum Chordata; class Amphibia; order Anura; family Limnodynastidae; genus Mixophyes; species Mixophyes fleayi. The sequence goes on along the minus strand of NC_134406.1, from coordinate 113,360,638 downwards.
TTGCTGGTGTGTATCCAACTGGACCACGGGATTTAGGTGTCCCTGTACCGATGAGGGTCCTAGCCCCAGTTCCTGAACTAACCACTGAACTATGAAGGTTATTCAGGTGACGTATAAGGGAGGATGTTCCTAGGTGGGCAAGATCCTTACCCCTGCTTATTTGAGCTTTACATAAGCTACATATGGCCATACATTGGTTGTCTGGATTTGGATAAAAATAACTCCAGACCGAAGAGGTGCATTTTTTGGTCTTCTGACCAGGCATGACGATGGGCTTTTTCATCCCATGGACATCAGCTGTTTCCCCCCCTGGTGCCTCATTTACAATAACCACATCACCATCCTCATCATCAAGTTCCTCCACAGCGCCAGCTACATCATCAATAGCCTCCTCCCGAGCCACCTCTTCCCGTACAGTGATGGGAAGGTCAGGCTTGACAACCACCAACATCCTTGGACTCGCCTTGTGGATTTGTGATAATTTCTCTTTAGAAGGCAGAGTTGTTTGCTGTTTTGTTGCTGACAGCATAACTCTCTTCAATTTTTTGTAGGGGGGGGAGGAGGAGGAGGGCTAAGATCCGTGGGTCAAGCTGAACCACTAGTCATGAACACGGGCCAGGGCCTAAGCCGTTCCTTGCCACTCCGTGTCGTAAATGGCATATTGGCAACTTTACGTTTCTCCGCAGATGATTTTAAGTTTCTCTTTTTGCTACTTTTTCTTAACTTGGGCTTTTTGGATTTTACATGCCCGGTACTACGAGATTGGGCATCGGGCTTGGAAGACGACGTTGATGGCATTTCATCGTCTATGTCATGACTAGTGGCAGCAGCTTCAGCATTAGGAGGAAGTGGGTCTTGATCTTTCCCTACTTTATCCTCCAAATTTTTGGTCTCCATTATATGTAGCACAAGATACTGCAGAATGTGTGAACTTGGTAATATTGCAGTACCAATGGACTTATACTGCTGGATTGGTTTTGCAAATTTGGTTATAATTATTATATATTTTTTTTCTTTTTAATTTTTTATTTTTTTTTACTTTTTTTTTATTTTTAAAAAACTTGGGAATAGTGGGGAAATAACTATGCCCTTAGAAGCACAGAGCACAGGACACAGCACCACTGGACTGAACAGGACACGGCACAGGACCCAGCAGCACTACGGAACTCAGCAGGACAGAGCACAGGACACAGCACCACTGGACTGATACTGCAGAATGTGTGAACTTTGTAATATTGCAGTACCAATGGACTTATACTGCTGGATTGGTTTTGCAAATTTGGTTATAATTATTATATTTATTTATTTTTTTTTTAATTTTTTATTTATTTTTACTTTTTTTTATTTTTTAAAAACTTGGGAATAATGGGGATATAACTATGCCCTTAGAAGCACAGAGCACAGGACACAGCACCACTGGACTGAACAGGACACGGCACAGGACCCAGCAGCACTACGGAACTCAGCAGGACAGAGCACAGGACACAGCACCACTGGACTGATACTGCAGAATGTGTGAACTTTGTAATATTGCAGTACCAATGGACTTATACTGCTGGATTGGTTTTGCAAATTTGGTTATAATTATTATATTTATTTTTATTTTTTTTAATTTTTTATTTTTTTTTACTTTTTTTTATTTTTTAAAAACTTGGGAATAATGGGGAAATAACTATGCCCTTAGAAGCACAGAGCACAGGACACAGCACCACTGGACTGAACAGGACACGGCACAGGACCCAGCAGCACTACGGAACTCAGCAGGACAGAGCACAGGACACAGCACCACTGGACTGATACTGCAGAATGTGTAAACTTTGTAATATTGCAGTACCACTGGACTTTTACTGCTGAATGTGTGAACTTGGTAATATTGCAGTACCAATGGGCTTATACTGCAGGATTGGTTGTGCAAATTTTGTGGTAATTAAAAAAAATTAAAGTAGTTTTTGGTATTTTTTAAAAAAACTTTTTTTTATTTTTTTAAACACAGGGGAATATTGGGGAAATAACTATGCCCTTAGAAGCACAGAGCACAGGACACAGCACCACTGGACTGAACAGGACACAGCACAGGACCCAGCAGCACCACTGACCTCAGAAGGACAGAGCACAGCACACAGCACCACTGGACTGATACTGCAGAACACAGCACACAACAGCACAGCACAGCACAGCACAGAACTAAACAGCACAGCACAGAACTAAACAGCACAGCACGAGATCTACCAGGACAGAGGACCACCTAACACACCCTCCCTCTACCCTGATCAATGCCCGAGTGAAGATGGCGGCGACTAGCGGGGAATTTATAGGATCCGAGTATCGCGAGATCCGACAACGGGATTATGAGTCAGAGCCTCAGTTTCACATTTGAATTTGGCGCCAATACCCGGATCTGTCTCGGATCCGACTCGGATCCGCAACGTTCGGGTGGGCTCGGATTTCATAAATCCGAGTGCGCTCATCCCTAATATAAACAGTGCCAAAGTTCTAAACTAGGTAAATTCCATTTGGCCTGGATGTCAACCAAAGGCATGTGTACCAGACAATCCCACCAGCTGGCCACACAAAATCGCTGCTTGTGCCAACAGTATAAAGGCAGTTTTCTGGTTTCTAGACCTGGACTTTTCCCTGACGGGGCGGATTTAATTACTTCTATTAGTTGAATGGATGTAAATGAGAGGTCTAGTATTCATTTATCTGCTTCTGAGAGAGTCAGGAAACCAATAGTCTTTAAGTAGGGGGCAACTTTCTCTTGTTGCTTTGCTACATCCCCCTGAGAGTTACTTTGAGATAAATTAGATAATTTGGAACAATAAGAATGAAAGGAAGCTCCTATATATATATTACATCAGTAGTCCTTTTAATCTTTGTCTTTAATTGCTTGGATAAATGTGATGGCTCTCTGAGCGTGTAAGGCTTTGGCTAACACTTTCCCTTGTTTGTTTCCCTAAGAAATGGCTGTGGCACTTACAGATATCCATTAGCTTGTTTAGTGCCACTTTCGACTACACCAATTCTGCCCTAATGTTTCCAGACAGGGAAGCTTTGTGATTTGTCTCCAGGGCTTTTAGTTTAGAGAGGAGACAGTTATTCAGAGACTCTTTATGCTTTTTTATATAGGAGCCTAACTAAATCAATTTGCCTCTTATAACGCATTTATGAGCCTCCCAAATTGAAATCTTTGAAGTTTCTTGCAGATCATAATGTTTTACATAATCTTCAATGACGGTTTCTATCTATGACTTACAATAGGGGTCTTGTATAAGTAGCTCATTTAGTTTATAAAGCAGGATGTCACACGCCGGCCCCGCGGACGGGCACCGGCGTTACCTTCCTCCTGTAAGCAGTGATGCCGGTATCCTGATGACACCCTTGGATACATTTACCATCTGCTCTGCACATGTGCAAGCCTACTCCACTCCCTTATGACCTTCTACTTGTTCCCCATTGGTCCTGGCATTTTTGAGTTCATTCACTCTTTATAAGGACCCGGCTCCTTTCGGTCTAACTCTCCTGCTGTAGCTCCATTGTGGATGCCACCTCTCTTGATATCACCTGCTGTGCTCTGAGTTATCATCTACAGATCAGCTACATTCTTCTCCGCTACTGCCTCTGTCGAACTACCGCTGTACCAGTGACTCACCTGCTGTTGCGCTGAGTTACCATCTTCGGATCAGCTATAGTTCCACTCCACTACTACCTTTATTGAACTGCCGCTGTACCAGTGACTCACCTGCTGTTGCTCTGAGTTACCATTTATTGGATCAGTTAAAGTTCTATTCCGCTACTGCCCTCTGAACTGCAGCTGTACCAGTATCTCACCTGCTGTTGTTCTGAAGTCACCATCATTGCATCAGCCATCATTCTGTACCTCTATTGTCTCCATTGAACTGCCACTGTCCCAGAGACTCTCCTGCTGCTGCTCTGTGCTATTATATCAGATCGGCTATAGTGCTACTTCTCCATTAATCCTCTGAGTTGCCGTTATCTTTCTTCCGTGTCTGGCTCTGCCTACTACCCTGCCCAACACTCATCCAGGGAGCCGCGACCTGCAGGATAGGGGCAGCAAAGTCCTTACCCCCTTGCGGGGGGCCCTGGTGAACACTACCTACCTGTTAGATTCCACGCCCCTGAATGAGCAATATCACCTGGCAGTAATAAGGGATCCACTAAATATCCACAGGATTCGTGACACAGGACTTTTTGAGAGACTGGGCTTTTTGGAGAGTGAGAAATACAGGGGCATTTTCAGACCAAGTAGATTGGCTTATAATGGCATCCTATACCAAGTGTACATGTCCATGTCATAGGAAAATATAATCATTTCTGGAATGGAATAGATTCTATGTGGATGTAAGAAGAAAGTGTAGTTGCAATCAGTGGGATGGAAAATATTCATGTGTTGACCAGCTGGTGTTCAAGCAAGGTGCGTGTCACCTTACGGTACATTTTGTCAGTGTGTGAAATCAAAAGTAACTGAGGGGGATGGAGAGGATAGTTGAAGATTGTCTCTCATGATAGAAGTGATTGTTATTTTCAGAAACTGTCATAGTTAGACTAGGTCATTGCCCATCTACAACAGGAATTGAGGAAAAGCGATTGGCTTCTGGCGGGTCTTAAAATAATATAAAGATGTACAGTAAGTACAAAAAGCTGTTTCTGTCCACTCCCCCCCATGGTTGGTTTATTACACCATTTACATTTTTAGAAAATGCTGGTTAGGACCAACGCCCAACACGTTCTTTGACTTACACCTCACACCCCAACAATGCACTTTTAGGAGATACGTTTTTGCAAGAGCAATGAATGGCAGCTGTTGTTGAAGATATAGATCCCAATCAATTAGAGTATAATGAGTTTCAGCCAAAGTAGAGGTAAATAACCTCAAAACCTTTAAGAAGACTCAGCTCATGTTGTAGAGCCCAGATCTTAGGATTCTACAAGGTGTTATTAGTATTATTATTATCCTTTATTTATCAGTTTCCACAAGGTTTCCACAGAGCCGTTCACAAAATAAACAGTAGACCGTACAGGTAAAACAGTGCAGAACAATTAATGAGTATTACCATGACTCAGAAGCTCCAGGCATAGCAAGTACAGTGAAGTTGGAGCAGAAGAGTAAGTATAGAGACAGGAGGGAAGAGGTCCCTGCTCATAAGAGCTTACATCCTAAAGGAAGGGGAACAGACTATTGGCACAAATGGGAGTCAGTAGAGTGAAACAAGCGCATGAGTAAAGGGGCTGGGAAGAGAGAGGTGATGAGAACGAGCATGGAGAGATTGTAAAATGGATGGCTTGTAGTCTTTGAGGAAGAGGTGAGTTTTTAGTGCCCGTTTGAAGGAGCACAAATAAGGGGGCAATTGAATGGAATGTGGGAGGTCATTCTAGTGCAGGATGGCAGCTTGGGAGAAGTCTTGTATTCTGGAATGGGATGAGGTGATCAGAGTGGAGGAGAGGCAACGGTCATTGACCAATTACAGGGACCGGGTGGGAGTGTGAATGGAGAGGAGATTGGAAATATAAGGGGCAGTGGAGTTGGAAATGGCCTTCTAGATAAGGGTAAGGAGTTTGAAAAGGATTTTATAGGGGAAACGGAGCCAGTATAAGTCAAGGCAGAGGGAGAGGCAGAAGAAGAGCGGCCTTGAAAGGAAGATAAGTCTTGCAGCCGCTTTGAGTATAGAATAAAGGGGGGAGAGGTACGAGCAGGGGAGGCTGGTGAGGAGAAGGTTACAATAGTCAAGTCGGGAAATGATGAGTGCATGAATAATGGTTTTGGTGGCATCCTGAGATAGGAAGGGCTGGATGTGGGCGATGTTGCGTAGTTGGAAACAACAGGATTGGGCAATGGATTGAATGTGGGGTCAAAAGAGAGGGAGGAGTCAAGGATAAAGCCCAGGCAGCAGAGTTGGGGAGCAGAAGAGATGGTGGTGTTGTTAACAGTGATGGGTAGATCCAGGTGGGATGAGGATATAGAAGGAGGGAAGACAATGAGTTCGGTTTTAGCAATGTTAATTTTGAGAAAACCTGAGGACATCCAAGAGGAGATGGTGGAGATGCAGTCAGATACACGAGAGAGGAGAGGGCGGGAAAGATCAGGAGAAGAGATGTAGAGTTGAATATCATTGGTGTAAAGGTGATACTGGAGACCAAAAGAAGTGATGAGAGCACCTACAGAGGTAGTAAAAAAGTATAAAGCAAAAAGAGTAGAGGGTCAAGAACAGAGCCCTGAGGGACTCCTACAGGGAGGGCGGAGAGGGGTGGGTGTGAACCAGATGTGGATAGAAAGGAGCGGTTAGCAAAGTATGAGGTGAACCAGTAATGTGATTACAGAGCCAAAGAAGCCAAGAGAGAAAAGTGTCTGCGCCAGGAGGAGGTGGTCCACGGTATTAAAGGACACAGAGAGGGCCAGGAGTATGAGCAGGGAGAGGAGATCATTCGTTATTTTGGCCAGGGCAATTTCAGTGGAGTGGAGGGTGTAGAAACCGGATTGGAGAAGGTCGAGGAGGGAATTGTCCGAGAGATGACTGGTGAGGCAGTTGCAGACAATCCGCTCGAGTAGTTTAGACGCATAGGGAAAAACTGAAATGGGGCGGAAGTTAATGAGGTTTTTTAGAATGGGAGAGATAGGGGCATGTTCAGGGTCGGACTGGCCCGCCGGGGGACCGGTCTATCCCCCGGTAGGCCCCGACCCTGATCGCTCCCCTCTTCGTTGGTGGGGGAGCGAGTAACTGAAGACAAAAAAAACAAAATAAACCTTGCGTGTCTGCAGCGCCGGCTCCGTGCGCACTGAATGCCGGGCGTGATGACGTCATCACGCCCGACATTCAGTGAGGAGCGCCGCAGACAGAAGACAGAAGACAGAAGAGAAGATAGAATCAGATAGAAAAGGTAAGTGAGGGAATGGAAGAAAGAAAGAGAGCATGAAGGCAGAGCGTGAAGGGGGAGCATGAAGGGGGAGCATGAAGGGGGAGCATGATGGCAGAGCATGAAGGGGGAGCATGAAGGGGGAGCCTGAAGGGGGAGTGCAGGGGGAGCATGATGGCAGAGTGAAGGCGGAGCATGATGGCAGAGTATGAAGGCAGAATGAAGGGGGAGCATGAAGGCAGAGCATGATGGCAGAGCATGAAGGGGGAGCATGAAGGCAGAGTATGATGGCAGAATGGAGGGGGAGCATGAAGGCAGAGCATGAAGGCAGAGTGGAGGGGGAGCATGATGGCAGAGCATGAAGGGGGAGCATGATGGCAGAGCATGAAGGCAGAGTGATGGGGGAGCATGATGGCAGAGTGGTGGGGGAGCAAGATGGCAGAGTGGAGGGGGAGCATGAAGGCAGAGTGGAGGGGGAGCATGATGGCAGAGTGAAGGGGGAGCATGATGGCAGAGTGAAGGGGGAGCATGATGGCAGAGTGAAGGGGGAGCATGATGGCAGAGTGAAGGGGGAGCATGATGGCAGAGTGAAGGGGGAGCATGACGGCAGAGTGAAGGGGGAGCATGACGGCAGAGTGAAGGGGGAGCATGACGGCAGAGTGAAGGGGGAGCATGATGGCAGAGTGGAGGGGGAGCATGAAGGCAGAGTGAAGGGGGAGCATGATGGCAGAGTGAAGGGGGAGCATGATGGCAGAGTGGAGGGGGAGCATGAAGGCAGAGTGAAGGGGGAGCATGATGGCAGAGTGAAGGGGGAGCATGATGGCAGAGTGAAGGGGGAGCATGAAGGCAGAGTGAAGGGGGAGCATGAAGGGGGAGCATGAAGGCAGAGTGGAGGGGGAGCATGAAGGGGGAGCATGAAGGCAGAGTGAAGGAGGAGCATGATGGCAGAGTGGAGGGGGAGCATGAAGGCAGAGTGAAGGGGGAGCATGATGTCAGAGTGAAGGGGGAGCATGAAGGCAGAGTGAAGGGGGAGTATGAAGGCAGAGTGGAGGGGGAGCATGAAGGCAGAGTGGAGGGGGAGCATGAAGGCAGAGTGAAGGGGGAGCATGAAGGCAGAGTGAAGGGGGAGCATGATGGCAGAGTTAAGGGGGGCCAGGAGAAGGGGGGAACAAAAGCAGCATGACACAGGGTGATGAAGGGGGGGCAAAAACAGCATGGAGGGCGCAGTGTGATCATAAGGAGGCCCAGCATGGTGATTAAGGGGCACAGTAATGTGTGTGTGATGGCACAGCGGGCTTGTGGCAATGTAATGTGTGTGTGGTAGGTGGTAGCTAAATAATGGGTGCTATTTTCTTTGTAGGGTGAAGGTGGGACAATTTAATTTAAGATGGGGTGGTTTGGGGGCTTTTAATTAAATGTGAATATGAATTATTTAATGGCAGTGACGGTTGCGGGAAATAGGTATATTTATTATACGTATACATAAATGCGATTTATTGCAGGGGCTGTCTGGAGGGAGGGAAATAGGTTTATTAAATGGGAATACTATAACTTTAATGTTGGGGCTGGAGGAAGGCCTAAGTATTAATTTTTGGTCCTATTGATTTAATGCCAGGGCTGGTTGGAATCTTCTAAATGTACCCATTATTTTTTCCAAATAGGGCCCTCAACATTCCAAGATCCAGACAAGCAGCAACTAAAGAAACCAGCAGCTACAGGTGGTAAAAGTGACAAGAACAGGTAGGACAGTCTGTCAAATATTCTGAGTCTAGTGCAGGCTTGGCTAACCTGTGGCACTCAGGTGTTGTGAAACTACAAGTCTCAGCACACCCTTCCAGCAATAAGCTGCTATATATTGGCAAAGCATGCTGGGGCTTGTAGTTTCACAACACCTGGAGTGCCACAGGTTAGCCAAGCCTGGTCTAGTGGGACAATCCCGATTTATGGTGACTGTTCTGCCCAATCTAAGGGGCAGGTCAGACTGTGTACTCTTTATACACACACTGCATTCTTTATATACTACACTATGGTGCTAGCTGTACTTCGTGGGCTGACCCCTCCCCCTCTAGCGTCTAGTCTCGCCTCTATAATGACTGGCCACACCCCCTCTGGTGGGCCCCTAGCGTTGCAGTTCCCCGGTGGGCCCTTCATGCCCCAGTCCGACACTGGGCATGTTTAAAGGAGGAGGGAATGATGCCAGTGCAGACAGGTTGAAGAGGTGTGCTAAGTAGGAGCAGGCAGTGGGGGAGAGGAAGTGAAGAAGGTGAAAGGGGATGGGATCCAGGTGGCAGGTAGACGGGGGAAAGTAAAGATTGGGGGAGTGGACTTCATCACCTGTAGTAGGGTGGAAGGAGCACCAGAGAGGAAGGTGGAACAAAGAGAGTGAGAGGAGAGGGAAGGGAGGAGGAGATGTCAAGTCTGATGACCTCAATTTTGGAAGACAAAAAGGAGGCGAAATCAGTAGCAGAGAGGGAGAGTGGGATAGGAGGGCTGGAGGGGGGAGGAGAGAGGTGAATGTGGCAAAGAGGCAGTGGGGATTAGAGAACTGATAAGAAATGAAGGACTTAAAGAAAGATTGTTTAGTGAGGGAGAGGGTGGCGCAGTAGGAAGAGAGGATAAAGTTAAAGTGAAGGAAGCCAGCCAGTGACTGAGATTTCCTCCAGAGGACAGATTGAAGGAGTTGGTGGTCAGAGAGTGGGAAGGGAGAGTTGGAGAAATCTGAGATAGCACATAGGTGACAGAAGATGAGGTCAAGGAAGTGAACAAGGCAGTAGGTGGGGGATGAGCTCCACTGAGTGTTCAGCTAATATGGACCCCATTTTTAACAACATATAGTACTTTCCTGCATATTTGAAGGGAAGGGTGTTCCACTGGCTGCAATGCATAAGATGGTGGGTATCGACATCGTACTTACTGTGTTGGGTCAGAGTGAGAAGCACTAGTTTACGTAGATGTCAGTCTATGTACTTGAACTAGCAGCAATTTGCGTTTATTTATGGTAAGTGTCTGGAAAAGGTCCTCAGGACTGCATCAGTGTTTGGAGGCAAAAGGTTCCAAGAAGGAACCTGACTGTGTGATAAACTGGTAGGAAAACTGCTTCTCTCGTCTTGCTGGCTTGGGGAGCTCTGAGAATGAGAGTGTGTGGTGTGGGTTTTTTTTTTTAGATACACCAACCAGGGTGTCTCTGCAGTGGCATCATTAAGCTCCAATTCACCTAAAGCGCTCTCTGTCGCAAAAAAATTTAGTGTGTACGTTTCAACATTTTTTTCTCTTGCACCTTACACTAAATGTTTGTTGTTGTTTGATTTATCTTATGGGCTTGCTTCACTTCACTTGATGACATGGCAGATAACATTTTTTTTGCAGCTGCTCCAATGTTCTAATGCGGTCAAAATGTCAAAAATGCCCAGAGAAACCCTCACACGCAAACACCCTTTTTTAAATATAGGTGTCACTGAAAGAACCTCTCAAAATTGACAAGTATTGAAAAATAGAAATGATTAGAATATATACCGTTTTTTGGGGGATAAGCAGCTGCGTTGACACTCACAAGCAAACATTCATTTTTTTTTCTAAATTAATTTAGATGTCACTGCCCCACACAAGATTACTTTCACTAGAAAACTTGCTCCTGCTAATAGTCATGCAGAAAGTGCACATTGTTTTTCTCCACTAAATATACTACTTAGTTTAGAATGATAGTCTATATACTAGTACTAGTATATATGCATCAGTAACAACTGGTAACCACTAGTCCGTCTAAACTCTCTGAAAGATTGAAATTATAACCAATTGATCAGCAATAAATAATCACACAATTCTATTGCTTTCTATGAAAATGAGGGTGGGATATATATATTGTATATATAGAAGATATCGAGCCAAAGCTCTTGCAAGTTTTTCATCGACATTTTCCCGAAAATTAAGTTTTGCCTCATTTTGAGATCTGAATTTGTGCTTGAAACCGAGTTATGACTAGGTTTCACTTGGTACCCCAAAACTCGGATCTGTCGGATTACTTTGATTCCAAACTGGTCATCTCTAATAATAATATACTGGTTTGATGTGAACAATATTTACTTTTTTGTTATACCGCACAAACTAAATATTTAGTTATATAATATGCATGTTTTGCCATAGTATGCCTGCAAATATTTTTTTTTTGCACTTTATTTTTTATTTACATGGAACAGATGCCCTTCAGGTTAAATTTTACACCATACTTACCTACTTTTGAGACCAGCTGTCCGGGAGGGGGTCCGTTGAGGGGGCGTAGCCACACGCGATGCAACGCTAGGCTCCGCCCCTGTCAATCTTAGGAAATTATGGGCAATCGTAGCAGGGGGCGGGGCCAAGATGCTGCGGTTAGCCCCGCCCCACCTTCTACAACAACAGGGAGATGCTGGTTCCGGGATTTTTGCCTGCTCCCAAAAATTCGGGAGTCTCCCGGACATTCCGGGAGAGTAGGCAACTATGTTTTACACATGCATCACACTGTGAAAACTTTTTTTCATGTTGGTAAGTACTGTGCGTAACAATATAAAGGATATCTAGACATTTTCTATGGAGAAAAATTATGAGGGAAATACATCTCAGTAATACAAGTAGATTTTTGTAAAAATAGGGGTTTTGTTGTCGAATATATATTTACAGTTATAGGGTCTGATTCATAAAGGGACACATAATGAACATAATGGGCGCAAAACGGAGCGCAGCGTGCGGTCAGACGCGAAACTGCACAGAACTGTCTGCTACGTGCTCCCAAAGTTAACAAGACACAAATCTTCACATACACTCCTTAATGACTTCGGGAGTAACAAGTGTTACATTACATGTACACTGGCATTGTGCATATCCGCCTGTATTAGTACAATATTCGTCCCCTAGGTACTTTCTGGTTCTATGTGTGGCAGCGTACGCTATGCATTTGAATGGGCATAGGAACATTTCCGTGCAACTCTCAAGTGTTCCGTCGTGCATTACTGAGTATCCTTGTTTGTTATTTACTAAACAATATAGTGATGGTTGTGTAGTGGTGGTTGTAATGTACATTAATATATGTGTCCCTCCTTTTTGTTATGCTACTTTGTTCACCTCTAAGGCACCAGTGGTCTCTGTGCATCAGAACATGCTGGCACTTGTAAATCCCAAAGTGTCAGCTTGCCAATTGCCCTGGCAGTCATGAATAGGTGCTTGTTGGTACTATAGTTGGCAATGTTGAAGTCGTATAATTGGATGAACGAAAGTATATTGGTTTAATATTGGTTTGCCGTGCGTATTGCGAAGCGTACGCCACGTGTTACGTGACGTGGTGTGTTCGCACGGTAAAATACGCACGCACACACTCGCATTACAACAATTAGTTATTTATATAATTTCATATTGGTTCTGTTACACAGTAATTCAGGAGCAGATAGTATTCGGTTTATTATTGGTCTATATATATATATATATGTATATATATATATATATATATATATATATATATATATATATATATATATATATGTTGATTATATGTACATTGTAGTGTTATTAAAGGTTTAGGTAATAGGAAAGGTGTCATGCCTGATATCATATTGAAGCCCTAATCATCAGCAGCTGTCCGGTGCCGTCGGCGAAGAGATCGCACATTGCATACTTTAGTTATTGATATTAGAGAGTAAACCTTTGTATGATACTGGCTATGAAAAGGAGCAGACCCCCTGGAGAGAAGACCCCCACCTTTGGATTCCTTAGATTGAATCAACCTATTACCTGTCTGGCCTGGACCCACCCAATGTCTGGACCTATAGAAACAATCTACGTCATCTCTATTGTTCACAATGAAACACTGACTGTATATATATATTAGCTGCATCTCACTGGGGCCTCAGTCAACTCTGACACAATATTCTATACAGAATATTGTCCATCGGGTCCCGTAGGTGCGCATGCGAGTGCAAGCGATTGCATTGGTATGTACTTATCTTTTGGTATTGGCTGTGCTGTACTGTACTTTATCATGATATAATAATGTATTGAATTGTTGACTATTTACATCTGTTAAAATAAATCACTTTGTGCTTTGGACACACATACAATTGATTGGGCAATGCTTATTTTAAAACGATAGAATTACTTTAATAATTTGGGGGCTCTTGAGTTAGGAGTTACGTTACCGGCAGGTATGCAACGCTTACGATATTCGGTTCCTCAACAAAGAGTGGATTGACGGACGCGTCGCATAAAGCAGGAAAGAACGTAATGCGTCTAATACCTGTGGTTCACTGTGTGTTGCGAAACCGAATGTCCGTTGTTGCATAGACTGAAGGAACGCTAATTAGAATCTAGGGACAAGAAAGAAAAATGTTTCATTTTATTGTCGTTTTATGTTTTAAAGTGTATTGCATTGCTGAGCGTATGTGTATTTCCTGCTGTGCGTACGCGAACTTCCGGTAGATTTGCCACGTGGTTGAACAATAGTTTTGATAGTTATTATGTGCATACTGTAAGCACATGGTAAAGTCTCTGAAAAGATAGTGCCATTGTTTGGGAAAGTTATTTTCTGTGCAGAAAACTAAGGTGTATATGTTTGGTGATTGTACGATTTTGAAGTGAAAGTTGATTTACTGTCAAAAAGACAGGGATATCGGTTGCCGTTTGACGAGGCGGGCTTGCAACCGAGGTAGTATACAAAGCAGGTATACTGGCAGCAAAAGCCCTGTTTGAAAAGAGAACAGTTAAAAAGCTTTTGAAAACTTTCTCCCCAAGAGTAATCGCAAAGTTTAGCGTTAGTTAGTATTGCTAAGCGGTGCGATCGGACCGCATGGTTGTACAACCGTGCTTGTGACTTGGGTTGAACGGCTGAGAGGAATTACGCTGGTACAAACGGGTATAAAACCCCGGTACTACCAGTTCAGTAATACTCAACAGAATTTTGTGGAGAGCCAGGATATCGAGGAGCTGATTTTTTTTGTTGTCCATAGTGATATTTCTGGGTTAGGAGGTGCGTGGGCGTAGCCTGTGATACCGTCCACGGATAAAAAATCTCTAGTAAGTTCTGTTTGAAAGGAGAACAGGTAAAAAGTCTTTTTTAGCGTAGCATTGAGAAATAGGTTGTTTTCACAATGGGTGCTAAGCAAACGCTAGAGATGGTTGATGTTGTGCTGCTTAAGGAAGGACCAATTGATTCCGCAAGGTTCCGTATGTTTAATAAATATGGTGCGTATGCAATGGCATACTGCGACAAATGGGTCAAGATGACCCGGGAGTGTGTGAAACCTTTCCCAAACATAGGTACTCTTGACTCAGAGGTGTTAAATAATGTTAGAGATAAAGTGCGGTTGATTAAATCAACAAAAATGAGAATTGAACATGATGACTGTTTAAAATTGTGGCAAATGGAAGGTAACACGTGGCAGAGCAGCGAACGCACAGCGGAAGTGAGTGTAAGGAAAAACACGTGTTCAGCGGAAGTAAGCGTACCGGAAACCAGCATTCCGGAAGGGTGCGTTGCAAAGCGTGGCGAACTGAGCGCAAACACGCCCCCGATAAATTCGGTTGGGGCGGGAAGTACAGCCAATACCAAAAATGTAAAAACTGTAACTAGTAAGTTGTATGTTGTTTTAAGTAATGTTAAAAGTAATGTTTCAGGACAAAGAAGAGGAATGGTCCCACCAGCAGGGGCAGCTGCTGAAAGTGGTGAGAATAATGAAAAGGTTAACACAGGTGGAGACATCCATTGTACTGCAGCAGCAATTTCAGCAACTAGTTTCAATGATTTGGTAGACTTACATCCTGTCTGCACAGCAGCAGTTCCCAATGGGAAAGCAGACAGGAATAGTGATGTTCCCTTAAAACATGTAGCAAAGCATGATCCATGCACTAGGTCTGAAACATTTTCAATTTTGTCTGATTTCCCTGATCCTAGGAAAGATTTGACCAAATGTCAGCAGTTTATTAGATATTATGGTAATGTGTATGAGCCAACTAATAAAGATTGGCGAGTATTATTGAAGGCATGTCTTCCTCTCAATACTGATATACAAAAGTTCATTAATGATTGTATGTTGGAGGAGGATGAATCCTTAACCGAGGATGATAATCAGGACAATATTAGACAAATAATCACACGGTTGGCCACATATTTCCCAGTGATAGTGGACTGGAGTAAAATTTTTAGTATCCAGCAAAAAGATAGTGAAAATGCAACAGACTATTTTTGCAGAGCTTTGATAGCAATGGGCAAATATACTGGGGTACCAGACATAAAAGATAATGTATATTACAGAGAGGTTGCTGTTAAAGTTCTAATGGATGGCCTCAGGGAAAACTTGAAAAGAAGGGTGCAAACTTCATTACCATACTGGAAAGGAACCACTGTAAGTGCTCTCAGGGAGTCAGCTATAGACCATGATAAAAGTATAAACAAACAGAAAGATACACTAAGTGATAGGGCTATGATGGTAAGTATCCCAGCACTAGAGGGGCTGCACACACGACCACCAGAATACAACCCACATAACAGGAAACCCAGAATAGTGAGATGTTACAATTGCAGAGAAGAAGGACACATTAGGAGAGATTGTAAAAAGGAAGAGAAACAACATGAGTTGAGGAAGTGTTTTCAAGGCAATAAAATAGGACACCTAGCAAAACATTGTGCAGACATGACAGGGACGTGCTTCTACTGCCATAAGAAGGGACACATGAGTAGGAACTGTGTAGAGAGAAGAATGGATACCTGGGTTGGAAATCACATAGACATCCACAAAGGAGGCGTACACTTCTTTAAGAGGTTCCCCTACAATTGATTGCACACTCTGTAACAACTTATATTCTGGGGGAGAAATATAGCCGACTCTAGAGTTAATCTGTGGTGAGCATTAAGGTGCAAAATGTAGAAAGAAACTTATTTTTGTAAAAGTAATCTTTGTTGATTTTGTTTGTTCATTTATGTTGTGAAATGTTTGTTTTCCTAAATTGCTAGCCGATGGCAAAGAATAGAAATGTTTGTTTTGTTTGCTGTTTTAAGATAACTATCTTGTTTTTCTTTTCACAGATAAAGGGGACACAAAAGAAGTATAGACAAGTGTTTAAAAGGGGTGAGATAGAGAAATAGAAGAATCACTCTTGAAAGACAAATTAACAATAGACAATTGGAACACTCTTTTGTTTTAGGCTGCAGTGTCTCATGATAATTTGTTTGGCTGAGAATCATTATCCAACAATGAAGTATGTACATACTTTGCTCCAAAATATCGTTTTATGTATTTCAGAGAAAATATGAGTCACTAAGAGTAAATTTTTACATTTCTCTATCATAAATTAGAAAAGTCAGTTGAAAAGGTATGTAGTCAATGAGATACCGAGTTCTTAATGAACAAATGACGGACGACACTGGATTGCACTGTTAAGACCCCCTAGTCAAGTATGGGGAGGGGTCATAGTTAGCAAATAGCTAAGGGGAGCAGTGGAATGAATACAGCCATTTCCCCATAGAGTCAGAGTCCAATCCAGCTGTCATTTTGTTGTAAAAAAATCTCCCTTTCTACATGTATGTTTGTATTCAAACCTTTGTATTCCCATCATTCATTGCTTTCCTATTTCCCATTCTTTACACAAACGCTAGTCTCTCCCCCTACCTCTCTCTCTCTCTCCCTCTCTCTACCTCTCTCTCTCTCTATCTCTCTCTCTCTCCCTCTCTCTATCTCTCTCTCTCTCTATCTCTCTCTCTCTCTCTCCCTCTCTCTCTCTCCCTCTCTCTCTCTATCTCTCTCTCTCTCTCTCTCTGCTCTGGTAGAGATAAAATCAGACACAGTCTCAACAATGGGGCTAAAACATATTTTATGTTTTTACATAAGACAAATTCAGAGATACACACACTAGATTGACATGAGTTACAGAAACAGTCAGGGGTTTTGTTTTCATGTGTATAGAAACTGCTGATTTTAAGCAGAAAGGTTCTGTTGTGGAAATACGATTTATGTGTTATAGATTGCATATCTGTTTTGTTTTTTTAGTTTTGGGACGTGCCTCCTGTACAAAAATGTGCCTTTATATGGATGCACAAAGGGTGGGCAGGACAGGAGGACAGAAGAATGCTAGAGGTTAGGCATACAGATATGCATCTCTGTATAGAACATTGAAGTAGGAGTTTTACCACAAGATACGACATAATGTGAAACCCTAGAAAATGTAGAATTTTCATGTTTTATATTTTTCACTGTTAGACAGACATGTACTGGATACTGTTATATTTGAAGAAAGTGCTATAGAAAGAGACCCCTTTGCCTTTTCCCACTTAGTCAAGTAGCTGAATATGAGGTACTGAGAATGACATGTGAGTTGGCAGAGGGAAAATCGATTGATATACATTGGTCTTTAGCATTTTTCTAGTCTAGAGGGCGATGTTGAGGTGACTGAGAAATCGTTTTATAGCAATACCAGCACATGATTAGGACCCTACATAGAGGACTTTATACAGTGACACAGTTACCAACTGAAGTAGCTGCTAGTAAGGTCCACACTTACACGCACAACCATACATGGCTGTCACACCAGGGAGAACATAGCTGTCAAATAGACAGCAGGGTTTTATGTGACAGCGAACAAATCTATGTTTTGTTTTGTTTTTCGTTGTATTGTTTAGTTTAAAAATGTGAACACACACACACATGCACGCATACACATATTGGTTAATATAGGAAGATTTGTGTTACCCGAGGGATAAACTGTCTGGAAGGTGAAGAGATGTGGTGAGGAGTCTGGCAGACTCTGGAAAGATGGACAAGGTAGACCAATAGAGCCATCCCATATCCCTCCTGCTGATGGGTTTTCCTCCAGGTAAAACAAATACACGTCATCCAATTACCACCATGCAGGATCCTCAAGTATACACAGGTGTACCAATGAAAAATGTCTGGGTAGAGGTGTATTGAAATGTGTCTAATGTATTACTGTATCATACTCAAAGCTTTTGTTATTTAATGTGATAGTCCTAGAGTTATAATAGATGATAGGGGTATTCATGTTATTGATAATAGATGTATAATATATGAGTAGTGGTAACAAATCACATACTTTCAGTTAGCCATAAACCAGTGTGAACATAAAGTAATGGTACTCGGTAGAACGAATTGAATAGATTAAGAGTTGGAACTTGATTGATGTGACTGATAGCTTCCGCCACTAGTCCTTTCCCGCTACCAAAAGATCACTCCTGGGCAGACTCCTAACCTGTCAGTTTTTGAAATGTTCTTGACCCCTCGTGAGATGAGATTGTAACTGGGAGGCTAGGTTAGACCTTGAGAGAAGGTAAATAGTGAGACAGCAACCGAGAACATCCAAAACACTGTTTCCTGAAAGGTCACACTAACTGTCTGGATGTTGGATCAGGAGAGTAAGTTGTGGAGCAGTAATCTCTTAAGCTTAGGTTATTTGCCAGACAGGTACCAGGTGTAGACTACCAGCCTCACGGCTTCAAGGGTAGCAGAGACACACTGGTGCCCATACCACCCACTGCAGAGGGGCCAACACTCAGAGAAGGGTCCAAGGGCACTCATGAGTCTGTACTGGAAGGCCTCGAATGCAGTTAGTAGCACCTGTGCCAAAGGCTAAGACTGTTGTCCAGCATGAAGTTGTAGTTTTTCCTCTTTTGTGTTCTCTCATTTCATTTTCTTCTCAGGGCGGTTAATTCTTTTGATTATTAGCAGGTGACAGAGACTGGTTCAGGTAATGATAAGGAGGTATTGGGGAGGAAGAAGTTAGTAGCATAATCAGTCCAGTCAATTACTCTATTCAATTCAGGGGTAAAGGAAAATTTGGAAACCTCGGAGCTTGGAGAAAGTGCGAGGGGCTATTGTCTGAGTAGCATTACGTCCGTAAGTACGGCGACCCCATGGTTAGAAAAGAGATACACCCAGCGATGCCAGTCCAGTAATATCCGGACTCGAGCAGGCATCCTTGAGAATGATTATCATTCTTGGGAGGGTAAGGTTTTAGACCAAACAAAGTGCTGGGCGTGCTCACACGTGCCTCAGTAATTATATCAAGTAGGATTAGTTCTCTTTCCACTAAATATTCTTGAGGTACCCGAACTATGGGTGGGAAGTCACTAGGGGAAAAAGTAGGACACCTAGGTCCCTTAGTCTGAAGTCTCCCAATGCTTTGCAAGCCGATCACTGTTAAATCTGAGTATTGAGAGACTGGGAAGAACGAACAGACAATAGCCCGCCCACAAGTGTTGATGAAAAGAACTGGTGACATTATTAGATGTGTGTATATTAACGCAAGCTGAAGGAGATTGCATATGACATTATTGATAGACATAGGATGATGCTATTGATGAACATGAAGTGTTTAAATGTATTCTGAGCTTAAAGACATGCATTGGACAGAAGAACCTGTTAAACTTGAAGAACTGTAGTAGAGAATTCTGTATAGCTGATACACGTTCTACTGTACCTTGTACCTTTCCAAATAATGTATTAAGTGTTTTATTGCACCCTTGAAGGGCATACAAAAGGTTATCTCCAAGCTCCAGAAGTGTACGGTTTATAGTAAAAGAAGAAGTCGTTTAGAGGATTAAGACTCTCTCATGATAACTTGTTTAGATCTACAAACAGCGTGGACATACACCAAGGGGGATTTGTATTACTTAACAATGAAACGTGGTACTGAGATCCTGCTTATAACATCTTTAAGGTGATAGTTTATTGTACTATCAAAGGGTGGACTGTTGAAGTCGTATAATTGGATGAACAAAAGTATATTGGTTTAATATTGGTTTGCCGTGCGTATTGCGAAGCGTACGCCACGTGTTACGTGACGTGGTATGTTCGCACGGTAAAATACGCGCGTACACACTCGCATTACAACAATTAGTTATTTATATAATTTCATATTGGTTCTGTTACACTGTAATTCAGGAGCAGATAGTATTCGGTTTATTATTGGTCTATATATATATGTATATATATATATATATATATATATATATATATATATGTGTGTTGATTATATGTACATTGTAGTGTTATTAAAGGTTTAGGTAATAGGAAAGGTGTCATGCCTGATATCATATTGAAGCCCTAATCATCAGCAGCTGTCCGGTGCAGTCGGCGAAGAGATCGCACATTGCATACTTTAGTTATTGATATTAGAGAGTAAACCTTTGTATGATACTGGCTATGAAAAGGAGCAGACCCCCTGGAGAGAAGACCCCCACTTTTGGATTCCTTAGATTGAATCAACCTATTACCTGTCTGGCCTGGACCCACCCAACATCTGGACCTATAGAAACAATCTACGTCATCTCTATTGTTCACAATGAAACACTGACTGTATATATATTAGCTGCATCTCACTGGGGCCTCAGTCAACTCTGACACAATATTCTATACAGAATATTGTCCATCGGGTCCCGTGGGTGCGCATGCGAGCGCAAGCGATTGCATTGGTATGTACTTATCTTTTGGTATTGGCTGTGCTGTACTGTACTTTATCATGATATAATAATGTATTGAATTGTTGACTATTTACATCTGTTAAAATAAATCACTTTGTGCTTTGGACACACATACAATTGATTGGGCAATGCTTATTTTAAAACGATAGAATTACTTTAATAGCAAACTTTGTCACTAGGCCTGGTACTAATAGGAGGTTCGCTCCTATGAATGAAAGACTGTGCCAGGACTGTTCCCCCATCACCCATTAACTCACTGCTGGACACACTGCTTCAGTAAAAAATCTTAATACCCATATTTTAAACAGAAATCAAACACACACATAAGCTTTTCAAACTAAACAATCAATTTTATTTACAAAGGGACATAATAAAATTTAATAAAAGGTATTGAGTAGACTGTTTAAGTAAATTATTTATTTTTATTTTTTTTAGATTTTTTTAATCTCATTTAATAACATTTGTGATGGCCAGTGTCTAGGAAACTCCTCATCAGCTGCAAAAAAAAGATTAAAAAAAAAAATAGAAAATTTACTCTTAATACATTGATATGGGGAAATGTTTTGTCTAAGGGTGTACTTCTATACATTTTGCATGCTTGGTAGAGTGCACAAATGGTATGTTAAGTAAAAAACGGGATAAAGCTTTGTATTATGCTGAACACAGTAGTAATCAGTGTTAGTGTGTAGGAGCGCTTTCGCTCTGTCTCCTATATTCATTTCCATAGCAACCGCTAGTTCTGATTTTTTTTTTTTTTAAAAAGCATAAAAACTGCTAAAATCCTGTTTTTTTGTTTGTTTTCACTCCTACGCTATTATTAACCTCAATAACATTCATTTTCACTCATTACCAGTTTATTCTGAACACGTCACACCTCCCAATATTGTTTTTAGGCCAAAAGGTTGCACCGAGGTAGCTGGATGACTAAGCTAAGCGACACAAGTGGACGGCACAAACACGTGGCCCATCTAGGAGTGGCACTGCAGTGGCAGACAGGATGGCAGTTTGAAAAACTAGGCCCCAAAGTGCACATAATGCCAAAAAAAGAGGTGCAAATGCAATTGTCCTTGGGCCCTCCCACCCACCCTTATGTTGGTGAAATAGGACATGCGCACTTTAACAAACCAATCATTTCAGCAACAGGGCCTACAAAACTGTGGCTGAAATGATTGGTTCATTTGGACCCCCACAAAACGAGCTGGCAAACAAAAAAAAGAGGTGCAAGATAGAATTGTCCTACCACCCACCCACCCTTATGTTGCGGAAAAAGGACATGCATACTTAACAAACCAATAATTTCAGCGACAGGGCCTACCAAACTACTGTGGCTGAAATGATTGGTTTGTTTGGGCCCCTACACAAAAAAAGCAATTCATCTCTCCCTGTACAAAGTAAACTCACTCTACTGAGGCAAGATGTCGTCCTCATCCTCATCCTCTGATTCCTCGCCCCCTTCAGTGTGTACTTCCTCATCCTCACACATTATCAATTCGTCCCCGCTGGACTCCACAATCACAGGTCCCTCTGTAGTCTCTGGAGGCCAGTGCTGGTCTTGATTGAAGAATTGATAATTCATTTTTATGAACATCATCTTCTCAACATTTTGAGGAAGCAACCTCCTTCGCCGCTCACTGACCAGGTTCCCCGCTGTACTAAAAACTCTTTCGGAGTACACACTGGAGGGGGGACAACTCAGGTAAAATAGAGCCAGTTTGTACAGGGGCTTCCAAACTGCCTTTTTTTCCTGCCAGTAAAAGTAAGGACTGTCTGACATGTCTACTTGGATGGTGTCAGCAAAGTAATCCTCCACCATTTTTTCAATGGTGACAGCATCCAATGCAGCGAGAGTAGACATGTCTGCAATGGTTGGCAGGTCCTTCAGTCCGGACCAGATGTTCTCTGCATCTCCGCCAGCAGGTCGTTTCTGAAAACTCAGCTGTTTCATTGCAGCCACAGGTGTGGAAGAAAATGAAGGAGGAGCTGTTGCCATGTCACGGTCCTCTTAAGATGTCAATCTCCTGATCAGCAGGTCTTTGCACCGCTGTAGACTTGTGTCCACTGGAAACAGAGACACAACATACGCTTTAAACCGAGGATCAAGCACAGTGGCCCGAATGTATTCCTCTGACTTTAAAAGAGTGACCACCCTCTGATCCTGGCAAAGCATACGAAGGGCTTCAGCCACAAGACCTGCATGCTTTGTGGAATCGCAATGGTTTACCAGCTCCTCTCTCACTTTCTCCAGCTGCTTCTGCAAAAGCATGATCAAGCTGGCAGTGTCGGAACTGACTTCTTGTGTGGCAAGTTCAAACGGCTGGAGAACCTTGCACAACACGGAAATCAGTCTCCACTGCGCTTGACTCAGGCGCATCCCCACTCCTTTGCCTATGTCGTAGGTGGCTGTGTAGGCTTGAATGGCCTTTTGCTGCTCCTCCATCCTCTGCAGCATATAGAGGGTGCAGTTCCAGTGCATCACAACCTCTTGTTTGAGGTGATGGCAGGGCAGGTTCAGGCTTTTCTGATGTTGCTCAAGTCTTCGGTAGGCAGTGGCAGAATGCCGAAAGTGTCCAGCAATTTTGCAGGCCACCGCAACCATATCCTGCACACCCCTGTCACTTTTCAGGTAATGCTGCACCACCAAATTTATTGTGTGGGCAAAACATGGCACGTGCTGGGAATTGCCCATATGTAATGCCCGCACAATGTTACTGGCATTGTCCGACACCACAAATCCCCAGGAGAGTGAAAGTGGGGTAAGCCACTGCGAAATGATTTCCCTCAGTTTCTCTAAGAGGTTGTCAGCGTTGTGCCTCTTACTGAAACCGGTGATACACAACGTTGCCTGCCTTGGAACGAGCAGGCGTTTCGGAGATGCTGCTACTGATGCAGCTGCTGCTGTTGCTGCAGAAGGCGATGCGTCTACTCAGTGGGCTGTCACAGTCATATAGTCCTTAGTTTGCCCTGAACCACTTGTCCACATGTCCGTGGTTAAGTGGACAGTGGGTACAACCGCATTTTTCAGAGCTTTGAGGACACTTTTTCGTACTTCTCTGTACATCCCGGGTATCACCTGCCTAGTGAAGTGGAATCTAGACGGGATTTGTTACCGGGGACACAATACCTCCATCAACCGTCTAAATCCCACTCCACTGATGGCGGACACCGGACGCACGTCTAACACCAACATAGCTGTCAAGGATGCAGTTATCCGCTTTGCTATAGGATGACTGCTGTCGTACTTCGTGCTTATGGCAAACGACTGTTGTACGGTCAATTGTTTAGTGAAAGACGTAGCGGTCTTACGACTTCCCCTCTGGGAAGATGGCCGACTCCCAGCAGCAACAGCAGCAGCGGCAGTACTAGGCGTACCGCTGCAGGATCCTCCGGAAGAATCCCGGATTGAAGAGGACTCAGTCATGCCGGTGACATGGCCTTCAGGACTATCTCTGATCGAGATCGTGGAGGAAATTGACGAGGAGGGTGTTGCTGGTGTGGATACAACAGGACCAAGGGATTTAGGTGTCCCTGGACTGCTGACGGTCCTAGCCACAGTTCCTGAACTAAACACTGAATTATGAAGGGTCTTCAGGTGACATAGAAGGGAGGATGTCCCTAGGTGGCCAAGATCCTTACCCCTGCTTATTGCAGCTTTACATAAACTACATATGGCAATACAATTGTTGTCCGGATTGGGATAGAAATAATTCCAGACCGAAGAGGTGGATTTTTTGGTCTTCTGCCCAGGCATGACGATGGGCTTTTTCATCCCATGAACAACAACTGTTTCCCCCCCTGGTGCCTCATTTAAGATAACCACATCAGCATCCTCCTCGTCAAGTTCCTCCTCAGCCCCAGCTACATCAATATCCTCTTCCCGGTGTACAACATTGACACCTTCATTATCCAAATCTGTAACTGCACTGTGGGTGATCCTTCCAGCATATGCAGAGGGCGTGCTGCAAATGGTGGAAGGAGCCACCTCTTCCCGTACAGTGATGGGAAGGTCAGGCTTTGCAACCACCAACACCCTTGGACTCGCCTTGGGGATTTGTGATGACATCTCTTTAGAAGGCAGAGTTGTTTGCTGTGTTGTTGATGACAGCTTAACTCTCTTAAATTTTTTAGAGGGGGGGTAGGAGGAGGGCTTATATTCTTGGGTGAAGCTGAACCACTAGTCATGAACACGGGCCAGGGCCTAAGCCGTTCCTTGCCACTCCGTGTCGTAAATGGCATATTGGCAAGTTTAT
Organism: Mixophyes fleayi; assembly: GCF_038048845.1. Lineage (NCBI taxonomy): Eukaryota > Metazoa > Chordata > Amphibia > Anura > Limnodynastidae > Mixophyes > Mixophyes fleayi. Next base: position 113,336,071 of record NC_134406.1, on the reverse strand, counting down.
GTTTCTCCTCAGATGATTTCAATTTCTTTTTTGATCATTTTAGTGACCTTTGGTTTTTTGGATTTTACATGCCCTCTACTATGAAATTGGGCATCGGCCTTGGCAGACGACGTTGATGGCATTTCATCGTCTATGTCATGACTAGTGGCAGCAGCTTCAGCATTAGGAGGAAGGGGTTCTTGATCTTTCCCTACTTTATCCTCCAAATTTTGGTTCTCCATTATATGCAGCACAAGAGAGCATACCCCTAAACCACACACACTCGTCAAAGCCTTTAAAAATTATATGCGGCACAGGAGAGTACCACTGGACTGGAGTTATACAGCAGTACCAATGGACTTATACTGCAGGATCAGTGAACGTAGTTATTATATTGCAGGACTTATAGTCTTATACTGTAGGATCAGTGAACGTAGTTATTATATTGCAGGACTTATAGTCTTATACTGCAGGATCAGTGAACGTAGTTATTATATTGCAGTACCAATGGACTTATACTGCAGGATCAGTGAACGTAGTTATTATATTGCAGGACTTTTAGTCTTATACTGCAGGATCAGTGAACGTAGTTATTATATTGCAGGACTTATAGTCTTATACTGCAGGATCAGTGAACGTAGTTATTATATTGCAGTACCAATGGACTTATACTGCAGGATCAGTGAATGTAGTTATTATATTGCAGGACTTATAGTCCTATACTGCAGGATCAGTGAACATAGTTATTATATTGCAGTACCAATGGATTTATACTGCAGGATCAGTGAACTTCTATAGCAGTACCACTCTACTGGACACAGGACAGCACCACTGGAATAATGGCAGCACCACCACTGGACTGAGCAGGACAGAGCACAGGACAAAGCACAGGACACCACCACTGGACTGAGCAGGACAGGGTACAGGACAGCACCACTGGACTCAGCAAGACAGAGCACAGGACACCACCACTGGACTGACCAGGACAGAACCACAGTAATGACCAGGACAGAGGATACCACTAACTAACACACCAGGAATGACCAGGACAGAGGACACCACTAACTAACACAACCTCCCTCTTCCCTGATCAATGCCCGAGTGAAGATGGCGGCGGCAAGCGGGGAATATAAAGAATCCGAATCTCGCGAGATCCGACGGCGGGATTATGACTAAATGCCTCGTTTTGAGTTTGGAGTCCGCCGAGAATAGCCGAACAGTGCTCGGATCGGGCTCGGATCCGCACTGTTCGGGGCTGTTCGAATTCAGCAAATCCGAGCCTGCTCATCTCTGATATATAGTTACCCCAAAGTGTCCTAAACAGTGACCGGAGGCTCCCCACTATATTTACAGCACTATTAGAGGAGTCTGCCACAAGTACCTGCACAGTAGTGCAGTGTGTTAAACCTGCATCTGTATATCTGCATAAGAGTGCATCACCAACTGCATATCTACAAGTCAAGTGTGTACTGCACATATTCTGTATTGCCTGATTGCTGCAACTGTTGTTACTGCTGAATACTGCTGTACTACAAGCAACTGTGAGTAACTGCATTCTTCTGTTGTTATCATCTTTAAATAAACAGCAACCTGTTTAAGTTAAAAGAATTGTGGCTTAACATCCACATTAACACCACTGAACACCTTTAGTAACATCAGAAGGTATAACCAACAATCAGAAGTATATAGTATAATTGTGTGTGTTTATTTAGGATGGAAATATATATTTATTTTTTTTCATTTTTTTCTTTGTAAATGATGCCAATAGGCTGCTAAGCAGAGTCTTACCCTCCAGACTACGATTTTAAAGCCAGCCACTGCTGTACCAGCCAGCTGCACACAAGCCAAGAATAGGGGGGGAGCAGGTTCCCCAATAGGTGTGCTTAGGATGCCCTCTGGTATTGTAAAGTGTGACCATGGGTAGGGAAAGCTGTTTCACATGTCAATGTCTTTCTGCTTGAAAATAAAATTGCCAAAACTCCCCTACAATAAAATAACCCTGTTCTTGCTTTCTTCAATCAGCACCTTTGGCTGCTCACTCGGTTCTGGTTGGCTACTGAACAGGACTGGAGAGTGGGATAAATTGATTCCTCTCTTCAAAGGCTGATGCAGCCTCCTACTCCTGGACCGCCTCCTCCTCATCCTGGGCCACCTCCTCCTCCTGGCCCACCTCCTTCTTCTCCCGGACTAACTGGTCCTGTGGCCCCTCCTCAAGGTGATGGTGGTGGCGGGGGATACATTGGCGTCCTGTTGAAAAATAGGACTTGTTATATTTTTTAGATATCTTTTTTTGTCTCAAACATACACAGAGACATGCAGGTAATGTTAACTTGCAATGTGAAATATCCGAGACCACACATGGTCCATCATTGGCCCAAAAACAACACCAATACACCACTTTCATAAGGCCTTGATTTGACAGGTTACATAGTTTATCACACACATGACTAAGTCCTAGCAAGGGTGGTCTTTGGAGCAATAAAGTTTACAGCGCTATTGGAGTGCTAGGAGCAAACGGAGCTAGGAAGTTCTCTTCATATGACTTTATGTCTGGACGGCTATTATAGGCTGCGCACCCAATCTGAATGTTTGCTTGCAGTCTTTAAGGAACACCGCGGACTGAGCACGGCTATCAAGAAATCGTGAGTTATACACTCCAACACTGCTCTGCTTTGTTCCTTATTGTTATCTCCTATACGGTTTGGAGCCTCCGGATATACCACCATTCCCTTCAGTACTGTTTATTGAGGTCTGGATCTCCTATATATCCTTTGTGATATATTACATGTTGGTATTGCTACACCAGTCAGTCATCCTATTTATGTCTAGTCTGGGAACAATACATTTGTTTTTATAGATTGTATATATCATTCTTATTTTGCGCAGGAGGAAATATTCCACTCCTTGTCAGTATATTTTATCTGATTGTGGCTTTTTTAATAAATGTATTTGTATAACCACGCCGGCTGGGATTTTGCATAGATTATCAATTCAATGTCATTAGTCCAATAGTGACTTTATGCATATTTAATTTAATACTTATTTAGATTTTGCATATCCATATCTCTGGACAATATCTGCACTGAATGCTTTTTGTTCTGTACATTACCTATAAAACCAGACTTTGAAAAGATTTGTTGTATTCTGTTTGGGGGGAGGGGGTATTTTTGTAAACTGACAGATATCATCCTCACCATTTATTTATATAGCGCCACTAATTCCGCAGCACTGTACAGAGAACTCACTCACTTCAGTCCCTGTCCCATTGGGGCTTACAGTCTAAATTCCCTAACATACACAGACAGACTAGGGTTAATTTGTTAGCAGCCAATTGACCTACCAGTATGATTTTTGGAGTGTGGGAGGAAACCGGAGCACATGGGGGAAACCCACGCAAACACGGGGAAAACATACAAGCTCCACTCATATAAGGCCATGGTTGGGAATTTGGGACTTGCTGCATTTCCCACCCTACACTTATACTCGAGTCAATAAGTTTTTCCAGTATTTTGTGGTAAAATTAGGTACCTCGGCTTATATTTGGGTCGACTTATACTCAAGTATATACGGTAACTATGGAATCGTGCAACACTAATTTCTTTTTCTTTTTTAAAATGTGTCAAAGTATTTTTGGATAATTTCGTCCTTTTTTTTTAAACTTTTCTCACAGGTGGCAAAACTTTAAGGGTCGACTTAAGGACAAGTTGAGTGGCCAACAAACGCATGCTCACGGGACAGGCGGTGGTCCCCAATTTCCCAGGTATCCTCTCCTTTCTCTTTATCTCCAACTGTCAGTCCTATCCTACTTCCCAACACAAGATTGTCGGTACCAAAGTACCCTCCTGCCATTTCAGTACCTGCTGTCATTTCTGCCCCTCCTGCCATTTCAGAACCTCCTGCCCCCATGCCACTCAATCAGTGTCTGCTGCACTTCCACTCTTTGGTGCACCCCCACTCTCTGCTGGTCCACTGGCCTCTGCTTCCTCCCTCCCCACTGTTGCCTTCCACATCATGGGTTACCGGAAGCCAGACCCATCCAAGACCAGGCCAAATTATTACAGCAAAGGCGGCAAAGAGACAAAGGAAATCAAAATAATTTACTTGTATAACGACACATGTTGCCTTGTTTTCTTTTCTTTGTTACACATTGTAAATAAAAGTATAAATGATATACTTAACATTACTGTATGTGTTATTTGGTTTAAGAAAAAAATACTTACAAGCAAAGTAGGCGGCCAGGACATATTCTTTAAAGATTGCTGCATCACCAGATTCAGGAGGGCTGGGGTCAGCATCTACCACCTCCTGGCCAGTAAGCTCGACCTCTTCCACCCAAAGAAACCCACTCCTAATAGCGATGTTATGGAACACCACACACAGAGGAATGATATCACACACAATCCTCTGCGCATACATTAAAGCACCACCAGACCGATCTAGGCAACGGAATCTAAGCTTTAAAAGGTCAAATGCCCGCTCCACAACCGATTTAGTGGCTGTATGTGCCGAGTTGTATGCAACCTCATGCTCCATGCGTGGGTTCAAAATAGGAGTGAAGAATTGCCTGAACCACAGCAGGAACGCCCCCAGAACAACCTTCAACACACAACTGCAGGACTACTCAGACATCCCTGCCAAGACTCCCACAGTGGTCTGGAACGACCCTGTGGCACAAAAGTGCAATACCACCAACAGTTTGAGAAATGGCGGTATTGTTGCCGGGATTTTGCGCATTGACTCCAGGTCACTCTGCACAATGCGCATGGTATCCAGGATGACATGAGAAGGAAGTTGATAATGATGCAGGCGCGCACCTGGGGGGTTCTAGTCCCCAGAAACCCCTATCCGGCCTGGGGTGCCATATGTTTACAGTGTCTGGCCCCTCTCCCGGGACCAGCCACTACTACTTGTAGCTGCAATCATCTTCCAGTCCCCACCCTTGCTGTGTGAGCACAGCTATCTGCCCGGCAGTCTGGCCCCACCCATTCTTCCTGCACAGTCGGCATGGGTGTGATGCAGGAGGCAGAAGAAGGTAAGAGTGTATGACTCTGTATGTGACAGTTTACATGTATGTATGTTTGATCCTGTGTGCAGGGCTGCCAAGAGGAATTGAGGGCCCCGGTACAACAACTTCATGGGACCCCTTATAGTTGAGAATGTCAAAAAAAATGTGTGCCACCGCTGAGCGGCGGCACGAAGTTGCTGGTGGGTGCGTTCATACAATTGGGGCGTGGCTATGCATCATTGGGCGTAGCCAGGCCACCCTTCTACAGAAAAAAACCTGCACTGTTGTGTACACCATTGAACGTTGACCAAAATTTGCAATTGGCCCACTAGAATGACAACATTTCACAGACTCTTCTGCTCTCTCCTACCTGTTCTTCTCACTTTCACCACCTGTGCAGCAGGTTTCTTTAGTTGCGGCGTCTCTGGATCCTGGAATGTTGGGGGCCCTATTTGGGAAAAAAAGGGTATATTTAGAAAATTACAGCCAGCCCCAGCGTTAAATCAATACCACCCACGATTAATAATTAGGCCTTCCTCCAGCCCCAACATTAAAATAATAGTATTCACATTTAATAGTTAAACCTATTTCCCTCCCTACAAACAGCTCCAGCAACAAATTAATAGTATTTACACTTCAGAAATATACCTTTTTCCCGCAACCATCACTGCCATGAAATAATTCATAGGCACATTTAATAAAGAGACCACATTCTCCCCAAACTCACCCCCACATTCAGTAGCCCCCAAACCACCCCCATATTAAATAGTCCCCACTATTGTGCCTCTCTGCCCTCCTTTTTCCTCATACTGTGCCTCTCTCCCCTCTTTTTCCTTATACTGTGCCTCTCTCACCCCCTTTTTCCTCATGCTGTGCCTCTCTACCCCTTATTCCTCATGCTGTGCCTCTGTTACGGTGCTGGTAGTTACAGGTCTGATAGTCAGAGCAGGCCTGTACACGACCAGATGCTGAGTCTACTAGGTTCAGAATAAGGAGGCAAGACACAATGTAGTTCTTCAAAACTTCAATGAAAAACATATATATATATATATAAATATGCAGATGATGATATGCAGATGTCAATTAGCCATGGCGGAGCGTGACAAGGTGGTAAACACAATAGCAGTCTATTCACAGCACAGATGATAATATGCAGGTGTCCAATAGCCACGGCGGAGCGTGACAAGGATAAACACAATAACAGTCTTGTTATATGCACATGAACAGACTTGCAGCAGGCTGTGAATCAGTAGAGGCACAATAGAGAGAAAAGAAAGTCTTGGTTATATGCACAAGATGATACTTGCAGCAGGAAATCCCAGTAGAAGTGCTCCAGCACTAGGTAGAGAACTGAAACTCATACACAGGAAGGCACAGGATACACAGGAGTCCAATGAATCAGGCTAGCAACAAGTTGCACTGACAGTGAGCAGATGTCAGTGCTGAGTTTAAATAGAGAAGGTAAAGTGACCACACCCTGAGGGTGAGTCATGTGATGCACAGAAAAACAGAGCAGACAGGGAAAGTAACAAAACCTGGTCAGGATTGTTACAGTACCCCCCTCCCTAGGGGTGGACTCCGGACACCTACGATATTTTTTTAGGGAATCTTTTCCGAAACTGTTTGAGTAAACGAGGAGCATGAATGTCTGAAGCTTTAACCCAAGAACGTTCCTCAGGCCCATAGCCTTTCCAATCGACCAGGAATTGCAGTGATCCTCTGGATCTACGAGAGTCCAATAGTTGTTTAATCTCATATTCAGTTTGATCTTGAGAAGTAGCCGGAGGCGGAGAAGCTGTGACTCTTGAAAATTGATTTTGTACCACAGGTTTTAAAAGAGAGACATGAAACACATTGGGAATCCGTAGTGAGGATGGAAGTTCCAATCTGAAAGCTGCTGGATTAATTGTCTCGGAGATTTGGTAGGGACCGATAAACTTGGGTGCTAGTTTCATACTAGGAACTTTTAAACGGATATTTTTTGTGGATAACCAGACTTTATCCCCTGGTAGAAGTGGAGGTGCAGGACACCTTTTTCTATCGAAAAAATTTTTGGCCTGTGCAGCAGAATTCTCCAGATTACTTTTGGTTTGAGTCCAAATGAGAGAAAACTTGCGTAGCAGGGAATTTACTGCAGGAACTGAGGAGATAGGAGTTTGAGAAAAGGTAGGTGGTCTGGAATGACATCCATACATGACAAAAAAGGGTGAATTACCAACAGCTTCATGGAAATGATTGTTATGGGCGAATTCAGCCCATGGGAGGAGTTCCAGCCAATCCGCTTGGTGAGCAGACACATATATTCATAGGAATTTTTCGAGCTCTTGGTTAGTCCGTTCGGTCAGGCCATTAGACTGAGGATGGTATGCCGATGAAAAGTCCAATTTAATGCCTAACTGTGAACAAAAGGATCTTCAGAACCTTGAAATAAACTGTGAACCACGGTCTGACACGATATGGAGTGGACAGCCGTGGAGGCGAAATATTTCTTTGATAAAAAGTTCTGCCAACAATGCGGAAGAAGGGAGTCCTTGGAGAGGAATGAAATGAGCTGCTCTCGAAAAACGGTCTGTCACCACCCAGATAACTGTATGAGCTTTGGAAGGAGGCAGATCAGTAATAAAGTCCATAGATACTTGAGACCAGGGTACTTCAGGAACAGGTAGAGGAATAAGAGGACCGAAGGGTCTATGCCGAGGAATCTTATGTTGTGCACATTTAGAGCAGGCAGAAACAAATGATTTTACATCTTTCAGAAGGGATGGCCACCAATAGTACCGGGTCAGGAGTTCTCCAGTCTTCTTGGCTCCAGCATGACCCGAGAAGCGAGATAAATGGGCCCAGCGTAACAACTTGAGACGTAGATGTGGTAATATGAAGGTCCGGCCTGAAGGGCAAGTAGATTTATTCACAGGAGTAAGAGCCAAGACACAACTCGGATCAAAGATGGGATGAATGTCCTCAGGAGAATCCCGGTCTTCGGAATGAAAGGACCTAGAAAGTGCGTCTGCTTTTTTATTTTTTGATCCCGGACGGAAGGTAAGTCTAATATCAAATCTTGAAAAGAACAAGGACCATCTGGCTTGACGCGGATTCAGACATCGAGCCGAACGGAGATAAATTAGGTTCTTATGGTCTGTATATATTGTAATAGGAAACAAGGCCCCTTCCAACAGATGTCGCCATTCAGACAGGGCTAATTTAATAGCCAATAAGTCTTGATCTCCTATACCATAATTCTTTTCTGCTGGGAGGAATTTGCGAGAGAAAAACCCACATGGATGTAGTTTCCTAGAAGCGTCACGTTGAGACAAAACTGCACCAGTGCCCACAGAAGATGCATCTACCTCCAAGAAGAAGGAACGTTGGCAATCAGGTTGCTGAAGAATAGGAGCAGAAGAGAAAGCTGACTTTAGATGCTCAAAGGCAGAGATGGCCTCGGGGGACCAAAGCTTGGGATTGGCTGATTTCTTGGTAAGAGCAGTAATGGGGCAATGATGGTAGAATACCCCTTGATGAATTGTCTGTAATAATTGGCGAAGCCAAGTAAGCGTTGGATAGCTTTCAACCCGGTGGGCAAGGGCCAATCCACAATTGCTCTTAGTTTAGCTGGGTCCATTTGAAGGGCTGTGCCCGAGAGGATGTAGCCTAAGAAAGGAATCTGAGGTTGCTCGAAAAGGCATTTTTCAAGTTTACAGAAGAGGATGTGTTCTCTCAGACGAGTCAGGACTTGACCTACATGCTCCCTATGTGAAGGGAGGTCTCAAGAAAATATGAGAATATCGTCCAGGTAGATGATGACGAATTGATAGAGAAGGTCTTGGAAAATATCATTCATGAGGGTTTGGAATACAGCTGGAGCATTACAAAGCCCAAAGGGCATTACAAGATATTCAAAGTGCCCATCATGTGTGTTAAATGCTGTTTTCCATTCGTCACCTGCTTTAATACGAACGAGATTGTAGGCCCCTCGTAAATCTAATTTGGTGAACACAGTAGCGCCTTTAATGCGGTTGAACAGCTCGGAGATGAGGGGTAACGGATACCTATTCTTAACGGTAATTGCATTAAGTCCTCGAAAATCAATGCATGGCCGGAGGCTGCCATCCTTCTTTTTAACGAAAAAGAATCCAGCGCCAGCTGGAGAGGTGGACTTCTGGATAAAACCTTTTTGCAGGTTTTCTTGAATATATGTAGACATTGCCTGGGTCTCAGGAAGAGAAATGGGATATACACGACCACGAGGAATAGGTTTGTCAGGAAGAAGCTCGATTCCACAATCCCAAATGCGATGAGGGGGAAGCTTGGTTGCCTCCTTTTCACAGAAAACGGCTGCATACTGTTGGTATTGATGAGGTAAAGATGGTAATGACAATGCATTGGTTAGATGAAGAGGTACTACTTTCGTCAGACAGTGAGACTGACACCGTGATCCCCATGACAAAATTTGAGCAATATGCCAGTCCAGAGTTGGGGAGTGGAGATGTAACCATGGCAGACCTAACACAAGGGAATTGATGGTCTTTGGAAGAACTTGGAAGGATATTTTTTTTACCTGGTGCAGGATTCCAATTTGAAGGGTGAGAGGAACCGTCCGGAACTGAATGAAGCCTCCTGGAATATTACTGCCATTGATGGCTGTGAGGCGTACAGGACGTTCTAGTGGTGTAGTAAGAATATGATATTTTTCAACCACAGTGGCAGCAATAAAATTACCGGCTGCACCAGAATCCAGAAAAGCCTCCAGCGGAATAGAGAGATTCCCAAAAAACAGAAAAACAGACAACAAGAGGTTCTCTTTGTGATGAGAACTGTTGAGGGTAAAATCAAACAGACCTAACGGGGTTCCCACTTGCTCTGTTTGGTCTGAGCGTTTTCCTGGACGCGTAGGACAACTACTGATGTGATGGTACTTCTCTCCACAATAGAGGCACAGATTATTTTTAAATCTTCTCTCTCTCTCACTTGGAGAGAGGCGGGACCTCCCCACTTGCATGGGTTCTTTTGGGGGTTTAGCGGCCCCTAAGTTATGGGAAACAGGGCGAGGATTAGGACACCGAATCTGTTCCTTTTCTTGAACCCTCTCCTTGAATCGAAGATCTATTTTGACATACAATGAGATCAGATCATCCAAGGAAGATGGGAGGTCACGGGAAGCCAACACGTCTTTTATTTGATCAGATAGACCTTGCCAGAACGTGGCCACCAGCGCTTCGTCATTCCAGCGCAGCTCAGAGGCCATTGTCCTAAATAAGATAGCATATTGTCCCACAGAATGAGAGCCTTGTCGTAAACGAAGAATTCCTGTAGCTGCACTGGAAAGCCGACCAGGTTCATCAAAAATGTTTTTGAAGGTTGTCCGAAATTCTGTATAATTTTGCAGCAAGGAGTCATTCTTCTCCCATAGGGGTGAGGCCCAGGCCAGGGCTTGACCAGAAAGAAGGGACAAAATGTAGGCAATTTTTGCCCTATCCGTAGGAAAGTTTCTGGGCAATAAATCGAAGTGAATTGCGCACTGATTCATGAATCCTCTACATGACTTGGGGTTCCCATCATACATAGGAGGATTAGGAATTTGTGGGTACATGGTGGTTGTGTTAGCAGAAGACTCAGCAAATGTCTTAGATTTATGGGAGGATGCCAGAGTGTCCTGAAAAGAATCCAGACGAGAGGATACATCCTGTCAGAACTGCATGAGACGATCTTGATTGGTCTCTTGTTTTTCCACTCTCCCTATTAGGTGTTGAAATAGGTCCTTTGTAGTGGGATCGTCCATGGTGTTCATTTCCTTTTTTGGGTCAGTGCAAACTGTTACGGTGCTGGTAGTTACAGGTCTGATAGTCAGAGCAGGCCTGTACATGACCAGATGCTGAGTCTACTAGGTTCAGAATAAGGAGGCAAGACACAATGTAGTTCTTCAAAACTTCAATGAAAAACATATATATATATATATATATAAATATGCAGATGATGATATGCAGATGTCAATTAGCCACGGTGGAGCGTGACAAGGTGGTAAACACAATAGCAGTCTATTCACAGCACAGATGATAATATGCAGGTGTCCAATAGCCATGGCGGAGCGTGACAAGGATAAACACAATAACAGTCTTGTTATATGCACATGAACAGACTTGCAGCAGGCTGTGAATCAGTAGAGGCACAATAGAGAGAAAACAAAGTATTGGTTATATGCACAAGATGATACTTGCAGCAGGGAAATCCCAGTAGAAGTGCTCCAGCACTAGGTAGAGAACTGAAACTCATACACATGAAGGCACAGGATACACAGGAGTCCAAGGAATCAGGCTAGCAACAAGTTGCACTGACAGTGAGCAGATGTCAGTGCTGAGTTTAAATAGAGCAGGTAAAGTGACCACACCCTGAGGGTGAGTCATGTGATGCACAGAAAAACAGAGCAGACAGGGAAAGTAACAAAACCTGGTCAGGATTGTTACAGCCTCTCCCTCCCCTTTTTCCTCATGCTGTGCCTCTCCCCCCCTTTTTCCTCATGCTGTGCCTCTCCCCCCCTTTTTCCTCATGCTGTGCCTCTCTCCCACCTTTTCCCTCATGCTGTGCCTCTCTCCCCCCTTTTACCTCATGCTGTGCACCTCTCCCCCCTTTTTCCTCATGCTGTCCCTCTCTCCCCCCTTTTCCCTCATGCTGTGCCTCTCTCCGCCCTTTTCCCTCATGCTGTGCCTTACTCCCCCCTTTTCCCTCATGCTGTGTCTCTCTCTTTGTGCTTTTCTGCTGTCCTCCCTTTTTTTACTTTCCTTTGTATTAGCTTCTTTCTTTTCTTTTCTTCTCTTCTGTCATCTTTCTTCTTTCTTGGTCCTCTCTGCGCTGCTCCTCACTGGATGTTGATACTTACGTTCATCCGTGCCTGATTTTGATGTTACTGCACGGGAATGAATGCCTTCATTGTGCATTGCCTACGGCACCACTACTCTTTATCTCTCCGTTCACACCCCAAAATCGTAGATCGTAGTAAGTGCCCGTTGCGTATGCATATGCAGCGGACTTCCATTTGTTGACGGGTGAGTATCCCAATGTGAGACGAAATTTGCATTCAAAATGCACAAAAAACAAAGATGCGTACCTTAATGACTCAGGCCCAATGAGCGTTTTTAAAAAAAATGCACGTAAATCAGGGGTATGCACAACTGAATTCAACAAGGAGCGGATCTGAAGATATGGGTGATGAATACGGGTGTAGCTCTACTAGACAAGACACTGCAGGATACATCCAATATCTATGTGGAACATAAACTCGCAAAAACAAAGTGCTTTTTTTTTATAAATAAATAAATAATTTCCATGAAATATATTTATTAAGATATTATGAATGTCTACTGTTGAAAACATAAATTTTTACAGTTGCTCCTGACTACAAACACATATCCTAGCATGCATACTCAATGTTATCACTAGTAATCGGCATTTAGACTATGCCTGTAGCTGGAGAAAGAGATATGGCTAAAATACAAATACCTGAGAGATGCCCAAAGCTTGAGTTGTACACTGGTGCATGCGCTAAATTTTGTCATGCCCTTTTTGTATATTGACTACAGGCATACACCACTTCCCTGCCGCCTCCCTGAAATCATATGCTGCCTTTTGTGCTTGAAGACAAATTGAATGTTGTTCCATTATCTGCTGTATTGTCTGGTTCTGGGCATGTGGATCATACATACAAAATCACAGTTTATGTCTCTTATTGAGGCCCATAGTGTATATTACTCCTAAAAAATAAATAACACAATATAAAGTTTAGTGACACTCTCCTTTATAAATCCAATCTTATGCCATGTAGCAAACTGTTCAATATATTTTCCTATAAGATGAGCACTAGAGAAAGAAGCTATTTTATTTTCCAGTCAAATCTAGTAAATGATTAATGAAAGCCATTCCTGCAAAATAAACCCTTCTCTTTGCATGATTTCTGTTTAAAAACTTCAGTGGGAAGTCACGTACTTTCCAGCCTGACATTGTAGAATCCTAGCTTGACACTAAGACATGACAATATCTTTGCTTTAAGAAGCAATTAAGAAATACATAAATATAAGACATATTGGGCCTTATTCATTAAGGCATACCAAACAAATGTACTGTGTGTTCTTTTAAAAACACACGTAATTCGGGCAAACGCACATCCGTATACAACTACAAGTGGATCTGAAGTAGAGATGGGCGGGCTCAGTTCCCCGAGATCCGAACCCACCCGAACTTCGCCTATCCGAGTACCGAGCCGAGCAGGTTTAGTACTCTCCCGCCCGTTTGGAATCTAAATCGAGGCAAAACGTCATCATAATGTAGTCGGATCTCAGAGCTCGGTACTCGCGATATTTGAAAAGCATAAATACCCGCCTACACAGCAATCCATCGCCATTTGACAGAGGGAGAGAGCAGGGTTAGGTCACAGGCTGTATTAGAGCAGGGACAGAGCAATAATTGTACACCTTATTCTTTGTATTATTATTTCAATTCTAATCTATTCAATTCTATTATTATTGCCAATTCTATTAGCAATTGTTAGAGCAGGAATAGAGGAGGCCTTTTTTTTTTCTTCAATATTTTGCACTACAAGTGCTTTGGGGTGTCCCATATTCCCCAGTGTGAAACACTAATTTTTCTGGCTGTCAAAAGTCATATTTAGCAGCAGTATTTATACAATATTTTGCATTACAAGTGCTTTGGGGTGTCCCATATTCACCAGTGTGAAACACTAATTTTTCTGGCTGTCAAAACTGATATTTATCAGCAGTATCTATACAATCTTTTGCACTACAAGTGCTTTGGCCTCATTAAAATGGATTGAAAGCAATCCAGATTTGAGCAGGATCAGCAAGCAGGTGCTGGCACCAGTCCTGATGGTAGTGTTCCCAGTACGTCATCTGGTAAAACCTATGTAAAAGTACATAGTGTTTTTAAATTAGGGAAAAAAGCACACACCAAAATTTTTTTTACTGTGTTGAAGCGAAAAAGAAGTGTAATTGAGGAAAAGTTAACTGCCGATAAAAAAAAAATTTGCCAACATGCCATTCTAACACACACAGTGGCAAAGAAAGAATGAGGCCTTCACCTTTCTCTATTAGTGGCAGATCAAAAAATGTTACTGAGCCTTCTTCTTGTAAGGTCACTCGTGACCAAGCAAGACCAAGTAATTTGGAGTCTAAAAGTGGTGCAAAACTACTGTTACGTGGGAAAGCTGAGCTGCAAGAAAACAGTAAGGCATTAGAGGATAATGTATGCTCTGAATCAGAAATGACACCAATCCCTGTGGAGAGTCCATCCACCAGTGGTATGTCTAATCGGGAGCATTCTGTTTGTGTACCCATAAAGAAGGGCCCTTTCAGCAGTTCTGCTGATGTGTGCCTGAACAGCCCGAGTGTAGCCGGTGATACACAAATTGAGGATGCCACTTTGGAATCAGAAGAGGATGAGGGGGAGATTTGTGTAGGCGACGAGGGTCCTAATGATGATGTTGATGAGGATGATGCAGACAGATACCAAATTGCCTTTCTCAATTTATATTTATATTCTAGAGCCTATAACGGCTGAATAGTTTTCTATTTTACTCCTAGTGGAGAGGGGGTCTGATGCAGACAGATACCATACTGCCTTTGTCCATTTCAATTTATATTGTACAGTCTATAGCGGCTGAATTTTTTACTATTTTCTACAAGTGGAGGGGGCCTATAGAGACAGAAACCAAACTGGCTTTGTCCATTTCAATTTATATTGTACAGTCTATAACTGCTGAATTTTTTACTATTTTCTACAAGTGGAGGGGGGCCTATAGAGACAGAAACCAAACTGCCTTTGTCCATTTCAATTTATATTGTACAGTCTATAACGGCTGAATTTTTTAGTATTTTTTACAAGTGGAGGGGGACCTAGAGATACAGAAACCAAACTGCCTTTGTCCATTTCTTTAGATATTTAACAATAAGTGTAGGGTGTAATATACACCCAAAGACGATGGCTACATTGCCAATATGCATAGATGGAGAGGAAGACAATCTGGTTTGTGTGTAGAATTAATGACGGCCTACCAGGAATAAAACAGTTTTTTTCATCATTTATTAGCTTTACAATTACATTACTTATCCAAGAAACAGGTGGAGCACTATTTTATGCCCAAAAACATTGATTTTTAAACAAAATTGCAAAACAAAACCAAACAAAACCAAAAACAAAACACGCAAGGGCGGTTTGGCAAAACCAAAACCAAAACCAAAACCAAAACACGACGGTAATCCAGATCCAAAACAAAAACCAAAACCAAAACACAGGGGTCAGTGAGCATCTCTAATCTGAAGAAACATCTCTTGTTGAATATGGGTGTACAGGGGCGCACGGACAGATTGTTTCTGGTTCTCCAGAAACCCCTCCTCTCCGCGAATGAACGGGCGCTAAATTCTGCCCCCACCAGCAGCACTGTACTGTACAGCAGCCGCGGCGCTGTCAAAGAAGCGTCCGCGGCGGTGCTGTATTGTACAATACAGCACGCTTCTTTGACAGCGTCGCGGCTGCTGTACAGTACAGCATCGCCAAAATGGAGCTGCTGCGCATGCGTAGCAGCTCTCTCTCTATATATATTTTTGGGGGGGAGGAAACCCCCCTTAAAAATCCTGCGTTTGCCCCTGGTGTAGGTACATTTTGCACATACACAATGCAGGATACGAACAATATATATGTGCAATATGCAGTCCCAGCAGAACACACAGAAAAAAAGTATTGAATTATTGTCACCGGTTGATAATATAGTCATTAATTAAGAAGAACATTAAAAAAAATAAATAATGTTTTTAATGTCTATCGTACATAAAATGCATTTTTACAGTTGCTCCTGATTGCAAACACATGTTCTAGCATGCATACACAGCCTTCATCACTATCACTCATCACTTACACCTGCCCTGTGGCTGGTGCAAATGATACAACTAAAAAACACATGCCTTAGACAAGCTCAAAGCTTGAATCGCATGCTGCTGTGCTTTCAATCTTGGCTTGTCCTTACTGTATATTGACTACTTGCATATGCCCCTTACCTCCCCCATTCCACTAAAGAAACTGTAGGGTGCCGGAAGTGTCCTTTGTGTTCAAAGATAAATTGGAAATTGGAAATTGTGCTTGCGTTCACTGGAAAATAGTAATTTCTGGGCATGCGCAGTGCAATATTTTGCAAATTCGGAGCATTTACATTTTTTAATGAATCAGGCACCGGGATGTGAGTAACTTAAGTAATAGTTTTTGAGATCTATCATGTCAGTGTGTAACCATTTTGAAAATACACATGTAAATCACAAGCAGTATTGCTATATTTTTCATGTGGTTAACAGGATTATATTTGATATCTGTAATTTGCTTCTATATGCAGAAAATGGAATTCCAAACTCAGGTTTTTAATACTTACGATAAATGTAATCAAGCCTAGCAACATATACATTAAGTTGGGGTATCACTATTAAACAATGACATCTGTATGCATGTCTGTATATATGTGTGTATGAGTATATGTTAAATTGGTGTATTCATTTGAATATTACTGTAGCATGACATGTTGTTAGATTTTTGGTCCTTTGGCACAGCATGGTGATAGCAGAGCATCTCTACCTAACAGATAGAACTATGTCAGCTGAACCACAGATATTGGAGGCAAAATGTATCAAGCTGCGATTTATTCAGCAATTTGAAATTTTAACCGCCAACCTGCCATATGTTTTATACTGCGTGTTTGAGAGTGAAATTTTAAATAGTAGATGTCTTGCAATCTGCAACGGTTTTCACACCACCAGAAAAGCTTATAATTGCCAGCATTTGGTTTCAAAAGCTGATTGGTTGCAAGCTTAACATTGAAAATTTGTGTGATTTTGACACAATAAAAGCTTTTGTTATATTAGTTGATAGGGTTTGCAGGAGGTAGAGTGAGAGTAGTGGAGAAAGCGGGAGATGAGCGATGTTAAAAATTAGAGATGTTCACTGAACCCCGTGTTCTGGCTTTAGTTTTGGTTTTGGATCTGGGTTAACTTCGTGTTTTGGTTTTGGTTTTGGTTTTAGCAAAACCGTCCTCGTGTGTTTTGGTTTTGGTTTTGTATCTGTATTTTTTTTTAAAAATTGCTAAAATATGCTAAAATCACATAATTTTGCATTTTATTTATTCCTACATTATTATTAACCTCAATAACATTAATTTCAAGTCATTTGCAGTCAATTTTGACCACCTCACAGGTCATAATATTATTTTCCTACACTTTCGGACAAATAATGCAGCGACCTGGCTGGATGCTAAGCGACAGAGCAATGACTCTAAAACACGGCAGTTCCTAGCACATCTAGAAACATTGGCACACAGCAGTGGCAGAAAAGAAAAGTGGTGCAAGATGGAATTGTCCTTTGATAACTGTGGTAATTCTACAGCTAATACATGGCAACGAGCGCTGACCCCCCCGGGATGTGTGCTTTTATCAGACCCAGACCAATCCAGGGTGCCAGACAATGCACTAAAAAGAGTCATTGTAATTCCCAGCAAAAAGCAAGTATATCACTGAGCTTCGTATCAACCCCAATTCCCACAAAATTATAATATAGTTAGGTACCTTTGATGTAAAGTGCAGATTACAAACACTTAATGAAACAGCAGCAAAGAGGAAGGTAATGCATATACACGTCTATTTAGACATCCATGCTTACTCGGATTGTCTCTTGCTTCAGTTGGTGGCAGGGCAAATTAAATTGCTCTTGTAGCTGCTGCAATCTCCTACATGCTGTTGCCGAATGCCGGAAATGTCCAGATATTTTACGGGCCACAGACAGCATCTCCTGCATGTCCCTGTAATTTTTTAAAAAGCTCTGCACCACCATGTTTATTGTGTGAGCAAAATAGGGAATTTGATGGAATTCACCCAGCTGTAATGCTC
This sequence comes from Mixophyes fleayi, assembly GCF_038048845.1. Classification (NCBI taxonomy): domain Eukaryota; kingdom Metazoa; phylum Chordata; class Amphibia; order Anura; family Limnodynastidae; genus Mixophyes; species Mixophyes fleayi. The sequence continues at coordinate 113,318,164 of NC_134406.1, read as the reverse complement.
TCACAATATTGGTGGCGTTATCAGAAATTACATATCCTGAGGCGAGTCCAAGCGGGATAAGCCATGTTGCAATGACATCCCTTAGTTTTTGTAACAGATTGTCATCTGTATGCCTCTTAGTGAAGCCGGTGATGCACAGATTAGCCTGTCTCTGACAAATGTGACATACTTGGGTACATGCTGCTGCTGTTCCTGCTGGTGAAGGCGAATCACCAACCCAGTGGGCTGTCACAGTCATATAATCTTTAGTTTAACCAGTTCCGCTTGTCCACATATCTGTGGTTAAGTGTACAGTGGGTAGAATGGCATTTTGTAGCCCAATAATTACATTTTTGCGAACCTTCTGGTAGAGGTGAGGAATAGCTTTTCTACTGAAATGGTGTCGTGCTGGAATTTGGTAACGGGGACACAAGACCTCAGGTAACTGTCTAAAACCAGCTGCTTTAATAGTGGATATTGGACGCAGATCTAATACTAGCATAGTCGCCATGGCGTCTGTGATCCACTTTGCAACTGGGTGACAGCTTTCATACTTGCTTCCTCTTGCAAAGGATTTTTTAACAGTCAATTGTTGTAAACTACTAGTAGTCCTCTTCTTGGTCTGCTTCTGGGATGAAGATCCACCCCCAGCAGCAGCAGCAGCAGCAGCAGTGGGACTAACGCTCAAGAATTCTTCTGAAGAATCCAGGATAGTGGAGGAGTCTTCTAGCCTTACCAACTTGCATGCAGGACTAACTCCAATCGCTAATGAGGATATTGATGAGGACAGTGTTGTGGGTGTAGATTGCAGGCGTCAGGATGTAGCTGAGAGAAGGGATCTAGCTGATGATGGACTGCTTGTTATTATTTTATTACCATAAGTTTCTGATTTTCTTAAGAGCTTGCCATGAACTTGCTTCAAATGGCGTAACATGGATGAGGTTCCTAGATGGTTAAGGTCCCTACCTCTACTGACTGTGGCTTTACAAATGCTACAAATGGCTAGACAACTGTTGTCAGGATTTGGGTAAAAATAATTCCACACTTAAGAGGTGGATTTTTTGGTTTTATGTCCAGACATGACAATGGCCTTCTTCTTATCACGTGCAAGAACTGCTTCCACCGGTGCAGGACTTACACAAACAACATCATCCTCATCAACATCCTCATTAGCGCCCTCGTCGGCTACACAAATATCCCCCTCATACTGTTGCAATTCCAAAGTGGCATCCTCAATTTGTGTATCACCGGCTACACTTGAGCTGTTCATGCACACATCTGCAGAAATGCTGAAAGGAGCCCTTTTTATGGGTACATCATCAGAATGGTCAGGATTACACATAGCACTCATGGATAGACTCTCATCAGGGATTTGTATCATTTCTGAATCTTAATGTTAGGAACCCCTCCACCCGGCACAACACAACCCGGAATCTACTCTGCCAGTCAGGTGTTCACTGGAGCCCCTGATGGTGGGGACAGACTGGGCCGCAGACTGACAGAGGGTCTTGAAGTGTGTACCGGCTGGGGAGAACCCAGGCAAGCGGAGTGAGGTCCACGCAGAGGTCAAGGGCCGGCAGCAGACAACAGAATCGGTAAACAAGCTGAGGTCAGGGGTCACAGGCAGATAGCAGGAACGGTAAACAAGCCGAAGATCAGGGTCACAGGAAACACAAGCGAAGTCCAATTCAAAGCCAGGGGTCATACACGGGAAATCAGTAGCAGTATCAGGATACAGGAACAGGAACAAGCAGGTCAGCAGACTGCAGCACAGAGGCTATAACCGGCAATGAGGTAGCAGACCTCATTGCCTTAAATAGTGAGGACAGCCAATCAGAGCCTGGCTCTGATAATACCCAGCCCCCTGAATCTAAATTCATTAGCCCGCAGGCTAGTAATATTGATGGGCGCATGCGCCCGGCTTCTCATTGCCGGGACGCAGCGCTGAAGCGTCCTTCCGTTGCCCCGGCAACAGCCGGGTCACAGGCGGAAGTGACGTCCCGGTCGCCATAGCGATGGCCGGGACGCAGGTAGGAGAGTCGCGGCGGCTGGGCACCGCCGCGGCTCATAACAGTACCCCCCCCTTGAGGAGGGGTCGAGGGACCCCGACATCCAGGTTTTCTTGGGAATCTCTTGAAAAACTCCTTTAATTGCTTAGGGGCATGGAGTTGTCTCCGCTGAACCCAAGACCGATCTTCTAACCCGCGGTTCCTCCACTGTACTAGGAAGTACACCTGCCCTTGCACTCTTTTGGAATCCAGGATCCTTTGGACCACATATCTCCATGGTCCATTCGAATTTCTCCCGGGCACACTTGGAGATTGGCTCGGATACAGTACAGGCTTCAACAATGAACAATGAAATGTGTTAGGGATCCTTAACGAAACCGGAATTTTTAACCTGAATGCTACGAAATTAACTTTCTTGATAATGGAGAATGGTCCAATGAACTTAGGGCCCAACTTCTTGCAAGGCTTTCTGAGCCTGATATTTTTTGTAGACAGCCACACTTTCTGGCCAACCTTAAGGAAGCAGGTGGTACGATGTCGGTCCGCATTTTTTTTTGCCACAAGTGAGGCTTGTCTCAATGATGAGTGAACTTTCTTCCAGATAACTCTGAGATCTCTTGCAGTGGAGCGGATCTCCTGGAAACCAACGGACTGGAGTGAATACAGAGAGTTAGATCTGGGGTGAAAACCATAATTGCAGAAGAACGGAGAGATTTTAGTAGCTGAGTGACAGGAATTATTACAGGCAAATTCCGCCCAGGGTAACAAGGAAGACCAATTATCGTGGAACTCCGATGTGTAGCATCGTAGAAACTTTTCTAGGGACTGGTTAACCCTTTCAGTTTGCCCATTTGACTGAGGGTGGTAGGCGGATGATAAACTGACCTTGATTCCGAGAAGGGTACAGAAGGCTCTCCAGAATTGCGCTATAAACTGAGAACCCCGATCAGAGACGATGTCAGTAGGGAGTCCATGGAGCCTGAAAATATGTTGAATGAATAAGAGAGCCAAATCCCGAGCGGAAGGCAGTTTGGTTAACGCAATGAAATGTGACATTTTGCTGAACCGGTCTACCACGACCCAAATCGTGTTGTGTCCTACAGAAGGTGGTAAATCCACTACAAAGTCCATAGACAAGTGAGTCCATGGTTTCGCAGGAGGGGCCAAAGGAACTAATTGGCCTACTGGACGAATCCTAGGAACTTTGTTTCTAGCACAAATCTCACATGAGAGGACATGACTCTTGACGTCGGCAGAAATAGATGGCCACCAGACCGTGCGGGAAAGGATTTCTAGCGTCTTGTAAATTCCAGGGTGCCCAGCAGCCCTACTGCAATGTGCTTCCGCAAGAACCGTCTTTCTTAAGTGAACTGGAACAAAAAGTCGTTGCTCCGGAGTAGCATCTGGGGCTAATCTCTGGAATCTCTGAAGTGTGACACTCAGATCTTGGGTTAACCCAGCATGGATTATGGAAGTAGGAATAATAGGCTCCGGGTTAGTAACTGGAACATGGTGTGCCATGAAACTCCTGGACAGAGCATCTGCCCGGACATTCTTGGAACCTGGTCTGTAGGTGATCAGGAAATTAAACCGGGTAAAAAATAATGCCCAGCGGGCCTGTCTAGGGTTTAAACGCTTGGCTGACTGTATATATTGCAAGTTCTTGTGGTCGGTGATGACAGAGATCTGATGCGAAGCACCCTCCAACCAATGCCGCCACTCCTCGAAGGCCCACTTGATGGCCAATAGTTCTCTATTACCGACATCGTAGTTGGCTTCTGCTGAAGAGAACTGTCGGGAGAAATAGGCACATGGGTGTAGACGATTAGTATGAGGATCCTTCTGTGATAGGATGGCGCCGCCCCCGACGTCCGAGGCATCGACCTCAAGAACAAATGCTTTAGCTGGATCTGGATGTTTAAGGACCTCAGCTGAGATAAAGGCCTTTTTCAGACTTTTGAATGAGGCTACTGCTTGAGACGACCAATTAGTTGGGTCCATTCCTTTACGGGTCAAAGCGACAATGGGAGCCACAATGTCAGCAAAGTTGTAAATGAACCTTCGATAATAATTGGAGAAGCCCAGAAACCTCTGTACCGCCTTTAGATTGTTGGGTTGTACCCAATCCACAATAGCCTGGACCTTTGTTGAATCCATAGAAAATCCCTCAGAAGAGATTACGTAACCTAAAAAGGATACCTTCTGCACCTCAAACTCACACTTTTCCAGCTTGGCGTAGAGGTGGTTTTCTCGCAATTTTCGTAAGACTTGTTTGACGTGAGTCTGATGTGCGAGTAAAGATTTGGAATAGATGAGGATATCATCTAAATAGACGACCACAAACCACCCAGGAAGTCTCGGAGGACCTCGTTGATCAAGTCCTGGAACACTGCAGGCGCATTGCTGAGGCCAAACGGCATGACCAGATACTCGTAGTGGCCAGAGTGCGTATTGAAAGCCGTCTTCCACTCATCTCCTTCTTTGATACGGATGAGCTTAAACGCTCCACGAAGGTCGATTTTAGTGAAGACAGTAGCCCCTCTTAACTGATCAAACAATTCTGAGATGAGCGGAAGGGGATAGGTGTTCTTGACGGTGATAAGATTCAATCCCCGGTAGTCAATACAGGGTCTTAACCATCCGTCCTTTTTCGATACAAAGAAGCATCCTGCTCCTACGGGAGATTTAGATGGCCTGATAAAGCCTTTCTCCAGGTTTTCATCGATATATTCCTGCATGGATTTTGTTTCTGGAGCAGAAAAGGAATACAAACGCCCCTTAGGTAACTTGGAACCAGGAATAAGTTCGATGGCACAGTCAAAGTCACGATGTGGCGGTAAGGTATCAGCAGCCTTCTTGGAGAACACGTCCCAGAACTCATGATACTGTGAGGGAAGCCGCTCCGGAATAGGCTGAATCATACGCAGTGACAGTGACAAACAAGACTGTGTACAATAAGTACTCCACTGGACAATCTCTCCTTTTACCCAGTCTATGACAGGATTATGACAGGAAAGCCATGGGTGGCCCAAGATCAAAGGAACCGATGAACAATCGATCAGGAAGAAGGTGATTGACTCAGAATAGAGAGCTCCGATCTTCAACTGTAGTGGCGGGGTCTCCCAGGAAATCTTGCCACCAGGCAACGGACTTCCGTCTAAGCCACAGACAGTAATAGCAGATTTGAGTTCTACCATCGGAATTCCGGCAGAGCGGGCAAACCCGATATCAAGGAAGTTGCCTGCAGCTCCGCTATCAATGAAGGCCGACAGGTCCACAGAGCGAGCCCGGAAGGTGAGCTGTGCAGGGATTAATACAGCATTTTTCAGGGAGATAATTTGCAGACCTAGGTGAACTTTCCCCTCATTCCCTAGGCATGGTCTTTTCCCGACTTATTTGGGCAGGAACGGGAGAAGTGGCCTTTTATGCCACAGTAGAGACATAAACCTTGCGAACGTCTCCTGTCTCTTTCCTCAGAAGGGAGACGATATGCTCCTAATTGCATAGGCTCCTTATCATCCGTGGAAACAGGATTTAGAACAGATGCAGGAGAAGATGCCTCTTTTTCAGTTTTTCGCTCTTTAATTCTCCTGTCAATTTTAATGGAGAGGTGCATCAGATCCTCCAGTGAGGTAGGAGACGGATATTGCACCAAAGAGTCTTTGATTTGTTCTGACAGGCCTAAACAAAACTGACTGCGTAAGGCAGGGTCATTCCATCCGCTATCAGGTGACCATCTACGAAATTCCGCGAAGTATTCTTCTGCCGACCGCCGGCCTTATTTCAAAGCCCGTAGATGAGCTTCCGCGGAGGCAACTCGATCCGGGTCATCATACAGTAGACCCAATGCCTCAAAGAAAGAGTCTACGGACTGCATGGCAGGACTGGTCTGCGGCAAAGAAAATGCCCAGGACTGGGGGTCACCTTGTAGGAGGGAAATGATGATCCCGACTCTTTGCTGCTCTGAACCAGAGGAACGGGGTCTCAACCGGAAATAGAGCTTGCAACTTTCCCTGAAATTCCGGAACAGAGATCTATTTCCAGAGGAGCGATCCGGCAAATTCATCTTGGGTTCACAGGAGGAACTTGGAGTGGTTTGAGAAGGTTTTGCGGCTTCTTCTTGAACCGACAGACGCTCAGCCAATCCCTGGATCATCTGATACAAGGACTCAACATGGGCTGCTAAGGCCTGTGCTGGAGACGGTGTGGATCCGCTTCCATCCATCGCAACCTCGTCTTAGTGTGGCCGGTTATAATGTTAGGAACCCCTCCAGCCGGCACAACACAACCCGGAATCTACTCTGCCAGTCAGGTGTTCACTGGAGCCCCTAATGGTGGGGACAGACTGGGCCGCAGACTGATAGAGGGTCGTAAAGTGTGTACCGGCTGGGGAGAACCCAGGCAAGCGGAGTGAGGTCCACGCAGAGGTCAAGGGCCAGCAGCAGACAACAGAATCGGTAAACAAGCCGAAGATCAGGTCACAGGAAACACAAGCGAAGTCCAATTCAAAGCCAGGGGTCATACAAGGGAAATCAGTAGCAGTATCAGGATACAGGAACAGTAACAAGCAGGTCAGCAGACTGCAGCACAGAGGCTATAACCGGCAATGAGGTAGCAGAACTCATTGCCTTAAATAGTGAGGACAGCCAATCAGAGCCTGGCTCTGATAATACCCAGCCCCCTGAATCTAAATTCAGTAGCCCGCAGGCTAGTAATATTGATGGGCGCATGCGCCCGGCTTCTCATTGCCGGGACGCAGCGCTGAAGCGTCCCTCCGTTGCCCCGGCAACGGCCGGGTCACAGGCGGAAGTGACGTCCCGGTCGCCATAGCGACAGCCGGGACGCAGGTAGGAGAGTTGCGGCGGCTGGGCACCGCCATGGCTCGCAACACTGAACATACATTTTCCTCGAATGCCTTACTGTTTTCTTCCAGCTCGGCTTTTACACATGAAAGAATTTGGACATCACTTTTGGACTCTGAATAACAAGGTCTTGCTTGGTCATGAAGATGCCTCAGGGACAGTTGCAGAACTATCACTCATAGAGAAAGGCGAAGGCCTCATTCTTTACTTGTCACTGCCTGTGTAGAATGGCATGTTGCCATTTTTTTCTGCAGATAACTTTGCCTGGATTACAGGTCTTTTTTTCTTGACCAAGGTGAAAGGTGTTTTTTTTCATTTTGGTTTCCCTGACTTGTAAACATTATGCACTTTAACATAGGCTTTACCAGATGACGTAGAGGGATTACTATCATCATGACTGGTGCCAGCAGCTGCTTGGTGCTCCTGCTCTTCTATGTACTGCTGTGAATCCATTTTGATAACACCGTACAATTTGACTGCAAATTCAGAAGACCAAGCCTGCCAGCCCTAGTTTTTAATACAACAAATATAATGGCACAAGATTATGGATATGATAAGAAGGACCAACTGCACGGGATCTGCAAACCCGTAAGTAAAATATATATATAAAAAGAACAAATTGCAGTACGCCCTCAAATCATAAAACACTGGCACTGTAATGTGATTGTTTAAAAAATATAATTTATTAAAACAGATACATAAACTTATACCAGATACACGATATTTAGATGGTATTGACCACCATCTCTTGAGGATTTTGATAACAATATAGGTGCACCTATAATATTCCAGATCTGAATTCCTCAAAGAGCAAAAAAATGGTGGAAACTAGATCAGGCTCATATCCTTTATCCAGCCAAAGATATTCATAAAGGAGCTCATAAAACACACATCATCAGTTCTTAATCTTTGTAAATCCCCATAGGAAAACCACTATGATAAGGTGCGGGTAAAAAAGTCCAATTCCCGAACCCCTGAAACGGTATCACTTTAGTATAGATATACAATAACATCATCGGTGAATTTACCTTCTAAGGAGTCATCCTCCTCCTGGGAAGTGAGTGCTGCTGCTGGGTGCTGGTGCTGGTGTTGCTGCTGGCGCTGGTGGTGTCTGCTTTTGGGTGGGGACTGTGTGGCCAAAAATATGAAATGTTTGATACTAATATGTTTATCTTGTGCAAAAAACATTCAGCAGGAAAAAGACATTTTTTTAAGTGTTCAGACTTCTGTTTGCAATGTGCAGAAAAATCAAACTTTTACGTGCTGCAGGATAACTGTTTTAACATAAAACATAATCATTTGCACCATTATACCTTACTCATTAGCCTGAGGTTGAGACACAGGTCTTTCGGTTTTCCAGCACATTAATTCCCTTGAAGAGCTCAATAAGGATGAGCTGCTTGAACTTCTCCTTGTAACTTGTATACAACATACTTACCAACTTTAGAAAGTTGGTTTCCAGGAGCCTGCCGGGGGAGGTGGGCGTGATGGGGGGCGGGGCTCCAAAATGCACTCATACGTGGCACTAAATTGAGAATGAGCGCACAATTCTCTGCAAAACTAAATCTCACATTGCAGCTGGACTTTGTTTTGCCCACAGAAGGGCCTGCCTCTTCCTCCTGCTCCTCCTCACCTCCTACATCCTCTCTCTTCTCCTACCTCCTCTCTCTCCTCCTCACCACTCTCCCTAGCCTCCTCACCTCTCCTTCCTCTCACCATGCTGACATACAAAGTACACACAGGGGAAAGAAAAAACAAAAGCCAAATAGACTGACAAATAAAACACAGGGGAAATACAAAACAGCAAACAAATACCGTCACAAACCAAGGACAGGGGAAAAACAGTAAACACGAGAAAAAAAACACTCACCCCAAAAAATAAATTTTAATAAACACACAGACAATAAGACAAACAAGGCCAACTAAACAAAATAATAATGAAAAAAATACACAAACCTTGCTTTACACACTCCTGAACACAAACTGATCTTTCTCCTACACTGTCACCTGCTCTCTCTATGCTCCTTAAATCCCTATCAACTCAAAAAAGGAAGTAACTTGCCTTTTATAACGTTAGTGAGGTCAAAATCGTACATGTTTTGCATGTAACATTTTCAACCAATCAGAAATGAGTATTGGTTTGAAAATGGAGATATTTGAGCTAAACACAGACGAGTTTGCTAAACTTGGGCGACGTAGAAATCGACGCAAATCACGAGAGATGAACAGCGATTTTGAAGACCAGATTAAAAATTGATACTTAATACATATGGTGACTTGGGGAGTCAAATTTCTGGTTATCTCTTGCGATTTGCAGTGATTTTAAATCGCTGAAAAAAATCGCAGCTTGATATATTTACCCCCAGGAATTAAAAAGCTCCAATAAGGCTTGCACAGTGAAGTTTGAGCAAAAAAATAGGTAGAGAGACAAGAGGGAAGAGAGCCCTGCTCGTAAGAGCTTACATCCTAAAGGGAGGACAAACATGAGGCACAATATGAGGCACAATAGTGAATCAGAGGAGATCAATCGCAAGAGGAGCGAGAAATGGAATGGAGGAGAGATAGGAGAATGAGCATGGAGAGAATGTTAGCTGGATGGCTGGTAGGCTTTGAGGAACAGTGAGTTTTAAGTGCCTATTTGAGGGTGCACAAATTAGGGGACAGTCGGATGGAGGTCGTTCCAATGGAGGGGGGCAGTTCTGGAAAAATTCTGGATTCTGGAGTGGGATGAGGTGATCAGACTGGAGGAGAGGCGATGGTCATTGACCGATCGCAGGAAACGAGATGGAGTGTGAATGGAGAGGAGGTTGGAGATGTAAGGGGCAGTGGAATGGGAGAGGGCCTTGTAGGTGAGGAGTTTAAAAAAGGATTCTTTAGGGGAAGGGGTGCCAGTGTAAGAAAGGCAGAGGGGGGAGGCAGAAGTGGAGCAGCGAGAGAGTAAGTGTCTTGCAGCCACGTTGAGTATAGACCTGAGGTGGTAAAGAGAGAGAGGGGGAGGCCAGTGAGGAGAAGGTTATAGTAATCAAGACGGGAAATGATAAATGCATGTATAATGGTTTTAGTGTTATCCTGAGATAGGGAGGACGATGTTAGGGAAATGGCAGCGAGGATTGGGCGAGAGATTGAAAGTGAGGGGCAAAAGAGAGAGAAGATCGGAGAGTGACAGATGAGATGGTGGTATTTGGGAACAGATGAGATGGTGGTATTGCTCACTGTGATAGAGAGATCAAGATGGGTTGGGGATCGAAAAGGAGGGAAGATAATGAGTTCAATTTTGGCAATGTTTATTTTGAGAAACCGTTAAGACATTCAGGAGGAAATGGTGGATAGGCTGTCAGATACACAAGAGAGGTGGGAGGGGGAAAGATGTAGAGTTGAATGTCATCAGCCTATGGAAAGCTAACTCCAACGCATGCCTATAGAATCAGCCTATAGAAAGCTAACTTCAACTCATGCCAGAATCCAGGCGGGGAAGCAGATATATGTATGCAACAGTTTGGTAAGAGCACCTAACACTACAGATAAGTGCCTGGAGAATGTCTGAGTGAGCTCTACAACCTGTGAACACACAGATTGAAAGGGGACTGTAACAAAAAAATATAGAGCACACATTTATTTCTGCATCCCAGTTAATGCATTACAGTGAGATGCTAATGGCTCCAAATCAATTCTCACCTACAGCTGGAGGAGATTTGCTCTGTTAAGCCTAAACATTTGAACAACCGGGTGAAGCCTGCTCTAAAATCACGTGGTCTGTGCAGGTTATCAAGTATATATACACATGGAACAAACTGTCACAACAAAGCGTCTCTGTAATAGGGAAATACCTAACTTTAGCAGTGAGAATAAACCTTGTAGTTTAGTAACTGTAAATGGTGAGAGCAGCAATATGTATGCAGCCCTATGAATCAATGTCCCAAACACTAGCATAACTGCTTCTATATCTCTTTATTTGCTGACCAGAAAAATCTATTCTCACTGATAAGGTGAAAGTCCCTTCGCCTTTGAATTGGCTTATTTACACATAAAATATTGCATATACAATAGCTTTAGAAAGATATTCATAATTTAAATACAATAATTCTAATTAATCTTTTTGCCATCCAAGCCTTACGAGCTTCCAACTCATTGATCCATGAAGGTTTCTTTTAAATAATATGCTAACAATTGACTGTTTCATTGCCAAGGATGAAAGAGTCAAGTCCAATGCATTAGATTGTATGATGACTCTTCGTTACGTTTTTTCACTTTTTACTGCACTCCCACTCCACATCCACTTTTGTAGGGACAGGCACACATGTTCACATTAAGAAAAATTACAGCCCTGTTCCTTGTATATGACTGCAGCTGCTTTAGCTCACATAGCCACTTAATTATTTTTTTTTAAATGAATTTTATTTGTGTTTTTAACTTTTATAAAATGCTTTAGTAGCCAGATCTTCTTGTCCCCAAGTGTCTTAGCAGGAAAATATTAAAATAAAAAGGAATGTGAAGTGTAATTTTAACATATGTTCTTGTCTCTGTAAGAAATTATGTAGTTGTCTAAAGAAATGTGCTCAGTGTCAGACTGGGGCATGAAGGGCCCACCGGTGGACTGCAACGCTAGGGGCCCACTAGAGGGGGTGTGGCCAGCCATCATAGAGGCAAGACCAGACACTAGAGGGGGATTGTCCTACTAGCAGTGCCGTAACTAGACATTTTAGTGCCCTGGGCGAGACAGGGCACCGGCGCCCCCCATCTAAGTGGGAGTGACAATCGTCGAGTGGTCAATCTCATGTGGTGGCGTGGCTAGCGCTTTACAAGTTCAAGACCGCACTGAAATCCCTTCCCTCCCTTCCCTCCCCATTCTTCACGGTTCTGGCTTTGTAAGGATCTTTAAGTAATGAGCATCCATAGAATCAAAGTACTTTAAATGCAGCTATCACATGCTAGCTGTATAAAAAATTAATTGGTTATTGAAATAAAACTCACTGAAACAAATTGAAACATAATTGTAATGGTACCATCTGTATCACACTGCCCCTTCATCATACTGTGCCCTCCATCACAGTTTCCCCCTTATCACACTGTTCCATGGAGCCATCTTTATAATGGCGCTCAGACACCAAATAAGTGAGTTGAAAACAATATAGTCCAATAGAAATAAATAGAAATAAACACTTGTTTCATAAAAGAGGCAGCCTTCCTCCCAAATATTAGATGGTACTCCGATCAATAGATCATCAATATATACAAAGGTAGGAGGAATAGTGGCGCCAAATAGAGCAGTGTTAGCTGGTTTAAATCACCCAGACAGTCAATAAGTGCTGTAATGTAACGGAAATGCAGACTTAAATATATGTCTAGCTGGTAAGATCAATATCGTCCAGTTTCCAATAGATTCCAACCATATACCGAAACCGAGACAGAGAAAAGTTTTGTTCAGTTTGAACTTCATCCCTCCTGATCAAGTTCAAACTGAAAGAAACACGTTGAGGCTGTTCACTATCACCCACTCCTGGTACATTTGAGGCTATTCTGTCTTCCTGATCTTTGAGAGTGATCCCTTTGAGAACTTCTGTGTGGAGCCCATTGGTGTTTACCTCATGAAATATCCAGAGATCTACACTGTTAAGCAGTATTCCCTTTATCCCAGGATTTCAGATAAGCTTTTAAACTTTATATACATTGTGAGTGTGCATTTTTTATATGCTGAATAAATTATTTGTATATAAATACTACACTATATGGCTCTTTCCTCTTATAATACATCGGCTGAGTGGAGTTTGTGAACTGTGACTGTGCTGTGACCGGTGATTCAGATATATTATGTCCACGCAAGCTATCTATACATCTGTTCCTGACCTACTAGGCTGATTGGAGGCCACGTTCAGGCATACCAGATACAGATAAGCTGTTTATTTATACCTGTTTGGTACGCTGCCACCTATTACTTTTTATTATATTTCAAGGGTGCCTTTGACATTCTTTCTTTTGCTTTTCTCTGTCTCGGTTTCGGTATATGGTTGGAATCTATTGGAAACTGGACGATATTGATCTTACCAGTTAGACATATATTTAAGTCTGCATTTCCATTATACTACAGTACTTATTGACTGTCTGGGTGATTTAAACCAGCTAACACTGCTCTATTTGGTGCCACTATTTCTCCTACCTTTGCATATATTGATGATATATACCGTATATACTCGAGTATAAGTCGACCCGAATATAAGCCGAGGCACCTAATTTTACTACATAAAACTGGGAAAACTTATTGACTCGAGTATAAGCCTAGGGTGGAAAAGAGCGCTAATTTAAAAACCTAAATAAAAATGATAGGTTGAATCTATGAAATCATTTTTAGCTAAACCATAAATAACAGTAGATGACAAGGAACATTCATAAATGATTATAAAATCATTGGCATTGGGTACAACCTAACCTAAATAAAGGGGTAGGGATATAAATGTATGAACATGGTGGCTGTATTGTTTGTTCATTATGTAATTGCACTGTAAATTAAAAAAAAGGAGAGAGAGAGAGAGAGAGAGAGAGAGAGAGAACCCTGTACAGTACTATAATCCTAAAACAGTTCTAGAACAGAATTCTACAGAAGTATTATGGACCAATTGAATTCCTCAGCCCTGTGAGCCACCATGGCAGATTGAGGTGGGCGGTCACAAAGGGCACGTTTGCTTTGGTGTAAATATAGTAACACCTTACAATTTTCCTATATGTGTAATGTTTACCCAGGAATATGTCAAAAATGTAAAGCTACAACTTAACATTGGATGACTTACCATGTTAACCTAATATAAATGTTATATTCAGACAGATTATTTCCACATAAACTGGCCTAAAAGCATGGGGACAATTGGCTAAAACGCCATCTTACCATGAAAGTTAACTATGCTGCAAATCCCTCCCAGGTATCAGGTACAACACCTTATTGCTATGTATTGTAAACTCATACTGGTGCCTGTTTTCACATTATTTATCAATATCTGACTCCCATATTATGTATATCTATAATTTGGTAACAATTATACATCCCATGTTCAATGCTATTTTGTGATCATTTATTCTTGTTCAACTGTACTACACAATATGTTAATCTCCGTATAGGTGAGATTATTAACTGGAGTTTGTGTAGAAATGGACATCAAACTTTTATGTTTATAAAGCAAAACCTAAGTAAGAGAAAAAAAAAAAGCATTTTCAGGTTCTCACCTTGTTCATTTTGTTTTCGTCTACAACTTCCTTAGAAATGTCCTGGATAATTTCTGGGCACAGAACGAGTAAAATTATCTGCAAAGGCCACACTGCTACTTTTCGTTTGTTGCTGTCAGCAAAACTATCCACCAGGTAAAACAATTTCTCCGCACAGTCTTGAGAGAGGGAGAGAGAGAGTTTCACTTACCCGGCAGTGGAACGCATATGCGTTCCAACAACAGGAAGTTCGGCATTTGGAACGCAAGTTTGCGTTCCAAATGCCGAACTTCCTGTGTTGGAACGCATATGCAGAAGTTGAAGCCGAGGGACCGGACACCAGGTAAGTTCCCCCGTGTATAAGCCGAGTGCCCTTTTTCAGCATACAAAAGTATGCTGAAAAACTTGGCTTATACACGAGTATATACGGTATATATACACATACAAAATAAAGAGCATCCTAGTGTTCGCCATACCATACAGAGAGCATTCCTATGACCGCCATACTATACAGAAAGCATTCCTATTACCGCCATACAATACAGAGAGAATTTGTGTGACCGCAATGCAGATACCATCCTAATGACTCCATATAATGCAAAGAGCATTTTTGTGACTGCCTCACACTGCCACCTCCTAATCATGAATGAACTCCTCTTCAAAATTGTTAACTCATAAAACCCCTATCAACATTAACTCCCTCATCCAGTTTAATCATTAATCCCCACATCATAAATTAATTTAATTCATATTCATTAAACCCCCTCATTATCTTCTTCAGTCTCATCAAAAGACTGTATGTGTGTGTCCAGTGTATGTACCAGTGCATGTATGCTCAGTATCTATATCTGTGTGTGCGTGCTCAGTGTGTGTAACTGTAGTTTCTGAAAAATTACTTACCATAAGATGTCCAGTGGCAGCACAGCATAGCTTCAGTGCATAGGAAGTATCTGGATCCTGGAATGTTAGGGTCCCTATTTTGAAAAAATATTGGTGCATGAAATTTATTAAACTAATAATTAGCACCAACATTAAAATAATAGTATTCCTATTTAATAAATAAAGCTATTTCTCTCCCTCCAAACAGCCCCAGCAATAAATTAAATAGCATTTACATTTAATAAATATAACCATTTCCCACAACCATCCCTGGAATTAAATAATTCATATTCACATTTAATAAATAGACCTCCTCACCAAACTCAGCCCCACAGTTAATTAATAGCCCCAAACCACCCCGGCGTTAAATTAAAGATCCCGTCACCTCACCTCAAATGAATAGACCCCACTATTAAATTAAAAAGCCCCATCAATAAATTAAATTGACCCACCAACACCCTACAAATAAAATAGTACCCATTAAATAATTAGCCCCCACCTAAATGTCACCATTAAATTAATAGCCTACCTCCCACCCCCCCTCCAAAATAGCAGCATGCAGCACACATCCCCTCCCCTCCATAGTAGCAGCATGCAGCACACATTCCCCTCCATAATAGCAGCACACATACCCACCTCCATAATAGCAGTACACATCCCCCCTCCATAATAGCAGCACACATCCCCCCTCTATAATAGCAGCATGCAGCACACATCCCCACCTCCATAATAGCAGAAGACATCTCCCCTCCATAATAGCAGCACACATCCCCCTCCCCTCCATTATAGCAGCATACATCCCCCCTCCCCTCCCCTCCATAATAGCAGCAAACACCCCCCCCCTCCCTTCATAATAGCAGCACACATCCCTCCTCCCCTCCTCTCCATAATAGCAGCAGTCCTAGCTTTTTCTTTTTCTTTCCTGTCCAGCCATCGCTGCCTGGCTCTTCTTTGCTTCTCTGCTCCTCTGCTGCCTAGCAACGTCTTGAGATCAGACGCTGAGGGGCAGAGGGCATAGTTCAGAAGGGGGAGGAGTCGGGTGCCGGATGCTATTTTGGATGCGCCAGGCGGCCAGCAGTCTGATTCTGAGGTCTGTTAGCTGTCAGTAAAAAAGGCAGGTAGCGGGCGGTCGCTGCGCCCCCGTGGACTTGCGCCCTGGGTGACGGCACCGCCCGCACCTGCCTAGTTATGGCTCTGCCCACTAGATCAGGCTTGACTAACCTATGACACTCCAGGTGTTGTAAAACTACAAGCCCCAGCATGCTTTGCCAATATATAACAGCTTATTGCTGGAAGGGTATGCTGGGACTTGTAGTTTCACAACACCTGGAGTGCCACAGGTTAGCCAAGCCTGCACTAGACTCAGAACATTTGACAGACTGTCCTACCTGTTCTTGTCACTTTTACGACCTGTGGCTGCTGGTTTCTTTTGCAATAAATTAATCGCATTTACGTATAATAAATATACCTATTTTCCGCAACCGTCACTGCCATTAAATAATTCATATTCACATTTAATAAATAGACTTCATGTTCCTCAAACTCAGCCCCACATTCAATTAATAGCCCCCAAACCACCCCATCTTAAATTAATAGTACCCACTATAAAATTAAATTGTCCACCTGCACCCTACAAACAAAATAGCACCCATTATTTAGCCACCAACTACCACACACACATTACAGTGCCACAAGCCCGCATTGCCATCACACTCACATTATTTTGCCCCTTCATCACCATGTTGTGTGTCCTTATGATCACACTGCGTCCTCCATGCTGCTTTTGCCCCCCTTCTCCTGGCCCTCCTTCATCACCCTGTGCAATGCTGCTTTTGCTCCCCCCTTCTCCTGGCCCCCCTGCACAATCTGCCATGCTGCTTTGGCCCCCCATGCACACTATGCCATGCTGCTTAGGGCCCCCCTTTTCACACTCCGCCCTGCTGCTTTGGCCCCCCCTTTCACACTCTGCCAGGCTGTCTGTGCTCCCCCTTTTCACTCTCTGCCATGTTATCTGTGCTCCCCCTTTTCACTCTCTGCCATGCTCCCCCTTTTCACTTTTTGCCGTGTTCAGCCTTTTCACTCTCTGCCGTGTTTCCCCTTTTCACTTTCTGCCATGCTCCCCCTTTTCATTCTCTGCCATGCTCCCCCTTTTCACTCTTTGCCATGCTCCTCCTTTTCATTCTCTGCCGTGCTCCCACTTTTCACTCTCTGCCGTGCTCCCCCGTCACTCTGCTGTGCTCTCCCCCATTTCCGTTCCTTCACTTACCTTTTCTATCTGCTTTTTTCTTCTCTTCTTCTCTTCTGTCTTCTGTCTTCTTCCCGACTCTTCTCTGCGGCACTCCTCACTGAACGGAGCAGAGAGGAGTCGGTAAGTGCTGCGGTCCGGTGAGTATTCTTTTTTTTTAAGTTTCCCGCTGCCCCCCACCAACGAAGAGGGGAGCGATCAGGGTCAGGGCCTACCGGGGGATAGCCCTGTCCCCCGGCGGGTTAGTCCGACCCTGAATGTGCTTAATTAGATACGTGATCTTATGTGCAGAAAAGTGTGAGTAGATCTCAATATGCAAGATGGCAAAGTTAAGTTTCAACTCGTGAAATAAGTGACTTATGTGTTTACCAAGAAAGAATGTGTACTGAAGGGAGGAAACACTACGGAATTTTCTGGCGCTATATAAATAAATGTTGATGATGATGCTGATGATGGTGTACTGCTAAGTTTAATTGTTTTTTCAACAAAAATCTTATTTTAAGTTGTGCATATACAACATGATTCAATAGAACATACAATTTTAAAGATCAGTTATATATCATGACAGACTATAAAATGCTTCCTAAAGAATGGTGCCATTCTTTAAATGCCCATTTGCTACATGTTCTCTGTCACCTAATAGAAAATCTCTTCTGAGTACCACAAAGTATAGTATGGCTTTTATAGCGCTAACATCATATTTTAGCAACCTTAAAAAATTTCAATTTGTAGCAATTCACATATTTAAAACTTAAAATACTTTGTTCCATTTGGCCACAGAGTTTCATAGCATTCCTGCAGCTTGGCTTCTAAGAGAAAGGGAATGACTTACTTTACAATAAAACAAATAATATACAGTGTTAGTGCTATTAAATATTTAGGTGTAGACATATTTGGGAGCTAGTAGAGAACATTATCAATAATTATCAGTTTGAAAGGGAAGAGGTGAACTTAGTTGTTTGTTGTCTTAGCGTGCTGAATGGACTCGCTTGGCTTTGAATGTTTTTGATCTAGATGTTCAGAGTGGTGTGGCAAGATGCTTCAAGGGCCTGTGTTGGTGGATGACTACAGAAGCAGGACTAAATAGCCATATTTTAGTTAATTATAACTTTCTGACAACAATTTAATAGTATTATTGGTTAAGATTTTTACCATCCCGTCTCTATTCATCTACCATCTCCTGTCACACCACTCTGAATATTCAGACTTAGGACATCCAAAGCCAAGTGAGTCCATTCAGTGCTTCACAGCAATAAAGTATGTGTTAGGAATTAACAGGAATGTGAGATGATGCTGTAGTAAAAACATAATGGAGTTTACTGCAGATCAGTGAATATAATGATGGTCTGATTACAAGCACACTAGATATTGGTGTAAGCAAGAGAAGCCAGTTGAATACACAGACTCTGAGGTAGTGCAGGGATGAGTTAAAGCCAAAATACAATGCAGGAATATAAAGAAATGTTTGTGGCAAAGTAAGTATTATTATTATTATTATTATTATTATTATTATTCCTATAATTATTACTGAAAGGAAAGAGGAACTGGGATGTCCAAAAGAAGAATAATTTGGTATTGTTCATATTGACAATGGAGTGACAATCATGCTTTACCATCTGGCAGTCTCACAGATGAATCTGGATTTGGTGGATGACAGGAGAATGCTTACTACCCAAATGCGTACTGCCAACTGTAACGTTTGGTGGAGTAGGAATAATGGTCAGAGGGTGTTTTTCATGATTAGGCCTTATCACTCAACATCAATGCCCAAACTGACTAATGCTCTTGTTGCTGAATGGTTGCAAATTCCTGCAGTCATGTTCCAAAATCTAGTGGAAAACCTTCTCAAAAGAGTGGACGCTTTTATAGCAGTAATGGGGCAACCAACTCCATATTAATACTCAGGTATTTTGAATGAAATGTTGATCAAGTACATACAGTATGGATATGATGTTAGGGTGTGTACATACTTTTGTCCATGTAGTGTTTTAATTAAGTCTTAGAAGGCTTTTATATATAAAGTGTGTTTTGCAGTTCTCTAGAGTGGCAGTAAACTAGTCATCTTTAAATTATTAGTATAGAAAATGTAAGTTGGTAGCCTGTAAAGAGACAGCCAGCTTCTATATAGCATTAATTTTCAATTACAGTAGATACATTGTGTACTCAATGAAAACAAAAGTCTACTAGCACAACTAGAAAGAGAAACTATTATTAAAACATGTATTGGCTTCAAGTAAGGGCTTATATATGACTTCTATACAGTATAGTTCTGGTATAAGAAATATGCATATACATGCAAACTTAAAATGAAATTGCTTAGCAAATGTAAATGCTCAAATGTTTTTAAATAAGTCACATGCATTGATAGTAGTGATGCACTTTTAATGCAATTAATGTACTTTCATTTTCCAGGTATGAAAGTTCTATAAAATGTACTTCATTATATATATATATATGTGTATATATATATATATATATATATATATATATATATATATATATATATATATATATATATATCTGTATGTATATATATATATATATATATATATATATATATATATATATACACTAATTTACAGTAATGGAAAATGTGTAGATGCAAAAAAATGCATAACCAGTTTAGACCAACTGAAGACCTTTCTAAACTCCACAAATGAATTTCACTACACATTGTATGTCACCTTGTTTACCAGAAATGAAAGCAAATTCTCACCTGCCAGTTGTACATGATTATGTTTCTTCTCTGCAGGAGCTAATATTGACAGCTGCACATTTCCTATTTAAATCTCTTTTAAAATGTGCCCCTGATGTCAACATGCTAAGCTGGATTCTCAATCTTCTCAGAAATGATGATCGGATTAGGGAGATGGACTTTTCCAAATGTCTTTCTCTCCATACAAGTCAGATGCTAAGGACCTCTTACATCTTTTGTTTTTATACTTCAGCAACTATTCACATCTCAATCTTCAATGCAACGAAATGCAGACCTGATTTGTTTTTCAACCTATCATACAAACAATTTGCTTACATTCCTGCAACACAGATATACTGATAAAGGATCATATTCCATTTGTAAAAGTAAGTAAAGATTTAGCCCACACCGTGGTTCTTAGTCTTTATTTTCTGTTTTCATTTTGAATTTAATTATGAAGATTTCTTCTTATTCACTGATTGAAAGTCTCACATATGGGGAAATATAAAAGCAGTAGGAGTTTGAAACAAAACTAAATTACGCCACCAGCCAGCCAAAGGATAAACTGTATTGACTTTTATATGTCATGTTCCTATTACTATTAAAGGAAATTGTTCTAGCTACAAAAACAGCAACTAAATTTTTGGGAAAACTTCAACACTTTCCTTCTTGTGCATGAAGAGTTTAATGAAATTGTTATTTTTGGAGAGCTGATAAGCTGCACACAAGAGGATAAACATGCTGCTTGGCAACTTATGTCTACTCTAGAAAGAAAAAGAAAGATTGCAGTGAACAATTCATCGTTTGCTTGGACAAAGGAACTGAGGGCATCCAAATACTAATCAAACAAATTTAATGGAACTAAAGGCTTTGTTTAAAAGAGATAAAACAATGAAAAATCAATGAATTCTATGTCAGTTTAATTGCACCTGATAAGATATTTCCATACAATTAACCAGAAGTGATTAATAATTATTATTTATTCATCTAACTGAGATCAATGGTGCTTTTGTCTGGGACACAGAATACAGGCAGTGATGCAAAAACAGGAAAAGGGAAATCAGAGGTACAACCTGTTGAAGATGTGAGAGATGGCCCAGTGAAGGGTGCTGGAGAATTGGAGGAAAGAGGAGGAAATATTTATGAAGAAGAAAGTCTTCCATGGCGAGGAACTGGTGACCCTCTGCCACAGCTCCTTGCGGTCGTCCCCTCCTTAGAGCATTGTATTAGCACACGCAATACTGATTTCAATGTGGATGAAGAATGTGATGATTTTTCTGACTGTTCTGATACTAGAAGCATTGCATCTGATGACTCCTTTTATCCACCGGATCTTGAGACTGGAGGCTACTGGCACCATGGAGAGGAAGTTGAAGATGGGGACCAGTATGATAGTGACAGTTACAATAGTTTGGAGAGCATGGCAAGTTCTGAACCACTTACTCTATTTAAAGCATGCAGTAGCAATAACGCAATTATTTTAAAGGCCCTTATGCGCCAAGGCTTGACGGAGGAAGAGGTAGGCGAGACAGACAGAAATAACAGGGTAAGTCCAAGTTATAGATCTTCTTTCCATTGTATTAACTTCTCACTGATAAATATATTTGTTCAACATTTCAACTTTGTGATATTTGTGAAGTTTATAACAGTTTACAGCAATCATGATTGCTGAAATAGGTATAATTTCTTCCAGTGGAGCACATAACACAAATACAAGCATTTGTAGATTGTACTTCTACATTTTTTTCAGTAGAAAAAACTTCAATACTAATTTTATTCTTTATAGGCAAAACTATTTGGCAAATTTTTATGTTTCTATGAATTTCAATCATTTTCAAATAGAAATGAAAAATAAAAAAAACATACTTTCTAACATACAGAAGTTGCAGATGAGTGGCAGCTAGATGTTTTGTGGGGTGTCAGAGATTGTCAGCTATTGCCACAGAGGCTGGCTATGATGAATGCTCATACAGATACCCTCCATACACTGGCTATGCTTTCTCTGCATGCTGGCCACACCCTCTGCCTGTTGACCATGGCCTTCTCCCCTCCAGTTCTGGTACACAAAGAAATGTAAAGTACGGTGTAGTGGGGGACATAAAAACATGCAGAATGGAAAGTAAATCATTAAGAGCAATAAGTAGTGTAGTCTAATATAGTCTAATTTACAGCACTTGCAAGAGAGCTACTAATGAAAAAGATAGATAGAAATTGACAAATTGAGTAATAATGCCAGAGGCCATGAAGTGATACTTATAAAGCAGATTCAAATAAATAAAGTAGTCGAGTTAATGAGGCCATGTAATTTACAGGCTTAGGAAGATGAATAATTATGAATTAGATCCATATAAATAGTGTAATTTAGGCATAGTACTGAAAGTGTGATACAACGTAGATGTTTAGAAATGTGATCATATGAAAGGAGATTGTGGCATAATTCCAAAGGGAAAGTAAAATAATGGAATTGGCATGGGTGAATGTGAAGGAAAGAAGGGGGAAAAGGTATAAGACAGTGGCTTAGTGGTTAGCACTTCTGCTTCACAGTACTGGGGTCATGAGTTCGATTCCCATGGCCTTATCTGTGTGCAGTTTGTATGTTCTCCCCGTGTTTACGTGGGTTTCCTCCGGGTGCTCCGGTTTCCTCCCACACTCCAAAAGCATACTGGTAGGTTAATTGGCTGCTATAAATTGCCCTTAGTCTCTTTCGGTGTGTGCGTATGTTAGGGGATTTAAATTGTAAGCTCCAATGGGGCAGGGACTGCTGTGAATAAGTTCTCCGTACAGCGATGCGGAATTAATGGCACTATATAAATAAATAGATGATGATGATGAAGTAACAAAGTACAGTCTATTAACATAACATATACAAAAATGATTAATTGATTTCAAAGTAGCAACATAAGTAGTGTAGAATAATAAGTGTAACATATAAATTACACTACAAATTATTCCTAGGATATTATTGTTATCCTTTATGCCAGTACAATGTTAAGCGGTCCCTAAGACCCCAGCCCGATAAACTAACATAGTTTAAAAAAAAGTAAATGAAACACAAGCACACATTTAAAAAAATGTAGTCACATAAACCATTCCATTGTTCACCACTTTAGTATAAAACAAATCTTGTCCAACTGTAAACTAATGACAATCCAAATGCAAATCCAAGACACATTTGCTTGGAATATAAGTGCAAAAAATTGCAAGCCAAAGGGAATTTTAAAGCAGAAATGATTTTAATCCAAAAAGAAATCAACAGCATATTTTTCTTTAATCCAAAGGCTAGTCTAAGTGAATCATGTTCTTGTAATACATGTGAAAAGGAAAAAAACAAATTAAAAGGATGGTTGGAGTCCTGCCGCAGAATGGCAGAATAATCAATTGAGTGGGGTTTTAGCTGCTCAGCTAATTACAAGTGGTTTGTCTATGCTAGCCATGATGTAATTGGGTGGTGGTTAGAGGAGACCAAGGGATACCTGCTGTACACGTACACCCATGTCTATAGCAAATTAATTTCTAGAGCCCATCCACAGAGTGCAGCCAATGAGTAACTGGCCTAACTGTCCAGCAATATGCATCCTTGTTGGAAAAGGAAAGAAAAATTAATTCCTCCAAGTAAGTTGTGGGTTGCTAAATGGTGGGGGAATGGTGGTGACTGCTTCTCTTCAACTTACATCCAAGATTGTGCTAGATTGTTGCAGAGTTAACTGAACAGAAAATCCAAGATGCAATGTGGGAGGTTATGATTAATTGTGGTGCATTGCCTTAATAAACAATATGAGTATAAACGTGGTGAGGACTTGGGATAGTCAATTGGAAATACTAATATAAAACTAAGATGTATAATAGCTACATAAATAAAGTAAAATGGATATATGCAAAACTTTGTATAAATAAAATCGACTGCTATGAATAAAATTAAAATAGGGTGGATAGTAAAATAAAAATAGTTGTATCATTTGCCATATGAAGCCAAAGTGATTCAGACAAACACTGCAGTGATGCATTTGTGTTGATAATAGTAATATACAGGCAATACTGTTATCGCAGAAAGATGTAACAATTCAATACAAATAAATAAAATAAAATATTTTGACAGTTACCCAAATGGGCTAAAAAGTCCTTTGTATATTGTAGCAATTTTTCTGTTCTGATATATAAACACAAATTCAATATATATACCTTGAGTCTTCCACACATTTGCAGCACATAGAAAGAAATAGAAAACAGAATCATGTCTGTAACCATAATTGGGCTAATTCAAGCCTCTGACTCACATAAGAGAAGCTCTGGGAGCAGGAAGTGGTGTCTGTGGCTCTACCATTATTGTTGTAGCGATGGCCACTGGAAGCTCTGATATTTTCTCTTGTAATCACACTGCTAGCACAGTATAGGAGCCTAAGCAAATACATTTTCCCTGTCTTGCTGTCACTCTTGTATCAATCCAACCATTTCATCCATCACTAACAGTCTGCTTGTCTTCATTGGCCTGGGTACACTAGTGACCTTAGGTGACAATAGCTCCTACATGTTAGGACATGTTACCAACTTTAGTGTTGTATAGAGAACCCACCTGACACCATTTACAAACTGTGCAAGATAATACATATATCTCAATATAACACATACAATTTTTGAATGGCATAAACAAGTGTATAGAGAGGGGATACCAAGTATGCTTAATATTTTTTTTAATTAAACTGTTGCCCTGCTCTTGCCAGAATATGTGGTGTAATCACTCCATTTAGGTGCAGTTACTGATTGTTGGGAAAGTCGTGATTTAGGTCATTCATTTCCTGCTTTCAAAATTTGGGTCTGGAATAAATACAACAATTTTGAAAGTACATTAATTCTATTAGTAGCCTATAAACTTGCCTTGGGCAATGTCTTTACAGTCCACCTATTAAATTAAAGGACTGTAGGAAATTTAATCAGACTGTTAGGTTGTTCATATATTTAATTATATAGGTGTTGAAAGCAATGGAAAAAGTACTCTGAGAACTTTTGTTTCAGTTTCTATATATTGCGCTTGATTTATTGGTATCCCAAGGGACATTAATTAGAATAATCTATGTAGTTTAGCATTAATTATTGCCTTTGATGTTCTGTTGTTATGTTAAACATGACTCATAAGTCATAAGAACTCATTAAAAACTAATTTACTTTATTCATTTTGACAATTAGAATTACACCCCAATGTAACAAAACAGTTTATCAATCCTTGCACACCAGGCCTCAGGCCTACTTTAAGAGAACATGCTTGCTCTCAAAATCAAGAAATAGCGATGGTATGATATTAAACTTGTTAGTTAGTTTGTTGTCCACTAAACTATGGATGTTTTGTGTGATGGAAGCCACCCTGTTACTGAAATATCACTACAGTAGGGTAACAGTCTATGGGCACCACTTATCCCTGATATATTATTTTAGAAATCCTCTTTTTCTGCAACTTTTTTTTTTTTATATTTGTATTACCCGTCCGTGTTGTTCCCTTCCCCTTATTATTATTCCCTTAGCCCTTTATGAGCCAGGACTGGACAATACATAACCAGAGATGTAAACCGGTCACACTATGATTGCTAATGTTTCTATTTATTCATAAAATGTCAAATAAGACATTCAACTGGATGTGCAAACATTTATATACTGTTATACCAGGAATTGGAATAATAGTTCTGTTTCCAATCCATAAATATACTCAGAGGGTACTACATTCCTCTGAATGATTACATTTTTTTCACATTTACATTCCTCCTATTCTACATTTTTTGGAGAACTTTTACCAAGATTGAGTTCAAGTGATTCCAGGTCTATATCATACCATGATCAGTTTTGAACATATCTAAGACTGAATATTGAAAGATATTGAATGAGTATTTGTTAAAAAATCCTATAATATGCAATGCAGTTATAAAAAAACTCTTCAAAACATTTTGTTGAAAACGAGATGTTTCACATCCAGTTGTTTTCTAGCACACAGGAAATAATGACATGCCCAGATTAAAGCAATGCAACTAATACATAAGTATATTTTTGTCTATTGATGGAATTTGACTCACTGCAATCTCAATTACTGGACCTCCAAACAATTAGTTCTAGTATGTCTCACAACTAGATTAGGAATATGAAAAACAGAGTGGAAAAATCCTGGCAAATGGCCTGAAAAAAGGAGAAGCCTGACTTGTGTTCTACACATTAAAATCATTACGGTTATTAATACACATTACAATTAGTTTATACCACGATCCTCACATAGCACACAACTTATGATATGTGTAAAACTGAAATCGGCTATTTGCCCATTGTAGCCTTTCCCAAGATAAGTGAGGAGGCTTCTACCCTTTTAGAGCTGTTATCTTGAGAAAAAAATTAGTTGATGCTGTATAAAGTGTGTTTCACTGCTTTGAAACATTGGTCTAATAAGTTTTTCATAAATCGCAGTATTATGGGGCTATTTATTGTTATATCTAAATTGGTCCTCAAAGAAACTTCTCCTAAAAAGAATCCAGGTCCAGATGGTTTCCCTATATAGCACTCTTCTCTTAGATATTTATTAAAGTAGGTGAATACATCCCACAAAAACATATATAACACTCTCAAAAGGGAAGAACATTCTGCACTGTACTCAAATTATCATCCCTTATACCTTTCAAATGCTGATAAATGGATTTCTGTCCCTTTCATACCCCATTAACAATCACAGAAATCAAGATTGTGCTTTATCCTCATTTGTGTTTGTGTTGCAACCAGAATCACTCTTGAGAATAATTTAGGCTATCCTGTATTTCTTGGGATTAAAGGTCACTTGTAAAATTTTCAGCTATATTCCATAATATTATTTTATGTAACAGAGCCTCATATGTCTAATCAAATGTACTTAGTGAATTAACTTAATTTGCTAAATTATCAAATTTTAAAATACATTTTAGCAAGTTACAAATACTACCTATGGTCCAGCCCCCTGTGACTGGATCACTTATAAATAAGTTATAGTATAAATTTATTTAAAGGAAATTGCGCAGGGTGCTTATTTATATAGTTGCAATTTTTTTTTTACTATTGTGGGTATGTTGGTAAAAGAGATATCTTTATTTCTGATACCAGAGGAAGAAATTAGTTTGTTTTAACTTTGCTAGAGGAAATGTATGATTTCTGAGGTATATATCTGATACAATAAGCCTTTGCGGATGAAGTATTTTGTGTATCGTGATGTGGGGAAATTACTTGTTTGAGGTTTTGTGACTTTCTTTGGGAATGTATATTCTGCGACTATCTGAAGAAAGGACCGTGTTAATTTCATGTTAATTAGACCTTTTGATATGTGAGGGTCTAGCACCTGAAGGCATGGGAAGGTTTAATTAGACTGCTGTAAGATTTCTCTGTGTCTTAAACAAGATCCAGGAAATCACAGCAAGTGTTAGGATATCACAGAGTAGTGTAAATATTGTTAGCTTTGCATTATATATAAATCGATGTTTGGGTAAACAAATTGCATCCTGATTCTAAAAATAGCCTGTGTCCAAATCTGTATTGAAAATTGTTCTCCTCGTTCCATCTGACCTGATCACTGATACCTTCAATCAGTGTGACTGCAAATAAACATCACTTGCTTCATAGACCTGCTTGAAAACGTCTTCCATGCTGAAAATCCTGTGACCTTCAGATTAGACCCAAAATCTAATCCGTTCCAGGCTGTTTCTGAGGTTTAGACCCAACATCCAGTACCACTGCTCTGCCTGCTTCCCAGCAGCCCTGGCCAGTGTGATAGGCCAAGGGGATCCATCCACAGCAACCCTGACCTATAGGATGAGGTCAGGAGTACCATCCCAGGTACACCAGTAACGGGGTACATTAGCAGCGTCAGTTAACCAGAAATAACCTGGTTCTGGATCCCTCCTACTGCAGTGAGAGGGTGCATTTGGGATAACGAAAAGGAACGGTGACAAAGTAAGTCCAGCCGGTTCCCAGCAACAACAGACAGGGTGGCATAGGAAGTCCATCCTGTCACACCCTCTTTAGTGTTCTTGGGCCTGATTCATTAGGAAAAGTTAAGCAAAAGTAAGTAAGGCAAAACCATTGTCGAAGTCAGCAAATTGGATAAAGTAATTTCAATTAATATCGAGCAAACTTGGTTGTCTTTGTCTGAAATTATGCATAGAGCACACTAGGGCGTGGAAGGGCGTATCCAGCTGCAACACGTGGCAATAACAGGTTTTACACTTTTACTCACATTCACACGAAAACACATTTGTAATTAGTACACATTAATTGTAGTTGCAACACATAGTTATTTATGTCGAAATATAGTAGTATTTATGTTTAATATTATAAGTTATATGCATGTTAGTGAAATCAAAGGTTCAGGTTGCAGGAACTATGTCATGTTTGGTATCATTTTAATCCCCTATTCATCAGCAGTTGTCCGGTTCATTCGCCGAAGAGATCGCACATTGCATACTCTATTTAGCGATGTTAGGGAATAAATGTTTAAAATGATACTGACTGTAAAATGCTAATAGACTAGTTGAAACTGGAGTCTTGGCGGGAAAACCGGAGTACATCCCTGGAGAGATGACCCCCACCTTTGGATATTTTGGTTTGAACTGGCCTATGACCTGCAGGACACTGGACCTTCCTGAAGCCTGGACCAATAGAAGCAAGCCACATCGTCTGCATTGTTTTACTGTATTCACTGACTGCATATAAGCAGGGGCTCTGCGCTTAGTGACCAGTCTTCTTTGACCACAGCCTTCAGACCTGAATTCACTAGATTCAGAGCGCCTGCGATAAGTAACGGCTGTACTTGTTTTATTTCGCATTTATTATTCTGCTACTTTTGGCTAATAAATTACTTTTGTGCTTTGGAAACACACGTCGGGATTCGACAATTGTTATTGGATAGCAACAAAACGTGCATAACGCCATGTTGCATTGGAGGGAGAGTTAAATTTAAAATGTGATGGTAGTTTTATATTTGGGGTAGGGCATGTCCTAGATCAACTTTAAATTTCAGTGTACAAATAAGCAATCAAGTATTTCTGTGCTACATGATAAAAACAGACAGTATTTTGCTTATGTGAAAAATAATAATCTAATTTGAACCCCTTGCATTGCAACATGGTTTTGTCTAGAATGCTTGAGTAAGAAAACTTACTGAATTGTTTGCTTAACTTTCCTTAATGAATTAGGCCCCTTGTTCCTCCTACCCTCCTGATTAGAGCTGAGAGATCTCTCCACTTACCAATCTGGTGGGCAATGATGCAATTTCCCCCTAAGAAAGATTACTTTAATTTTACAAGGTGGATGGTTGATGGATGGGAAACTTTATCTCACAAGCCATTACAGGAATCTACACTTAGAACTGTGCAATACCTGAGAGGTGTTTGAAACTTAACAACTTGATTGTTGGTTGTCACGCCTGAGGATCCCAGTCCGTACCCAGACTGGGATGTGCCTCTAGAGTTAGGCTGGTGACTACATACACAAAGCTGGGTGGCCTGATTATGTTCCTTTGCATGTAGGTAAAAGGATAGAAGGATAGACACAGGTGGTGATAAACTAGCAGAGGAAACCAGACAGGAACTGAATTGCTGAACACGGAATGGAACCGAAATTTTGAAACCAGAATGGAACCAAAA
Source organism: Mixophyes fleayi (assembly GCF_038048845.1). Taxonomy (NCBI): domain Eukaryota; kingdom Metazoa; phylum Chordata; class Amphibia; order Anura; family Limnodynastidae; genus Mixophyes; species Mixophyes fleayi. The sequence goes on along the minus strand of NC_134406.1, from coordinate 113,288,669 downwards.
TGCTGGAAACCGGAATGCTGGAACTGGAATAGAACCGGACTGGAGCTAGATTGCTGGAACCGGACTGAAGCCGGAATGCAGACTGCACTGTCTGAGCTGGAAGGATTGAAAGACTGCAGACTGCTGGGAATCAGGTTGGCGTTTGGAAATACAACATTGCACTGGCAACAGGTAAGGGCTCCAGGAAGTCCTTTTATAGTAGTTGTTGTTTATTGATTGGAGACTTCGGTCAGCTGGGCTGAAGCAGCTTTCTGAGTTGCTGAGATGGATCAGGTGACTATACCCAAGATAACAGCTCGCAGGAACTGGTTTTGGAGGAAAACCTGGAGTTGAGGCTGCTATCCCCTGATTGGCTGAGAGGAATCATGTGACCGAATCCAAGATGGCAGCACCCATACCCTGATTCTGGAGGGATCTCTGGAGTGGAGACAAACTGGACAGCATCTTACAGAGAAATCTGAAACCAGCAGAGCCTGAGGACCACAGAGACAGCTTGGAAAGACAGTGGAGAGGTAAGTGACAGGACCTGAGAGCCTGTTGTGTGACATTGGTTTTATAGTTAAATCTACTCTTTATTATTCCGTTGCAGGTGCAATGATAATTTTACCCAATTTGAGACTTTGTGTTCTTCATTTAGGACACCAATCACTATCTCTCTTGCCCTAGTATAAATACCTATTGGACTTATTGAGTGCATTGAGCTGTTTTCTTTTATTGCATGGGAGACTCAATCACCTAGCCTTTAAATGAATATCTACTAAATGCAGGGAAAAGGTTAATACCAAAACACTGGAAACAATAAAGGCCGTCCTAAGTAAGAGAGTGGTTTATCAATGTCAATTACTTAATGGACGCTTAAGAGCTTACTCACATATTAAAAGACATATGCGAAAGGTTTTACACTCTGTGGACTTGATGAATTGATTTTTTTAAAATAGTAGTTAAGTACATTAATGTCATAGTGACTTTAAGGAGGTGTTGATAATAAAGTGTTTTCATATGTTTTTATATGATTGGGATAGATTCCTGATGGTAATTACAAATTACATTCTGTGATCATGTGCATTTGTTTGTTTAAATGTGCTGTTTGCTTGTGACAGTATTTTGGTTCTTCATTTATCAACTGTTAATAAGGATTTTGAAAAAAAACTTTTTTTCAGACATTTTTTATGGCGGTTTTGATTAAACCACCAGCTGTTTAGCTGTTTTCAATCCGCCACACATCACCAGCTATTTAACATCCCAGCCTCAAACTGCCTTTTAGTAAATGTAGCAGTTTGGAGCACTAAACTGCCGGCGATGCGTGCAGGTTAAAAACACCACCAAAATGGATTTTTAGTAAATCTATCCCTAAGCCTCAGCTGATGCTCTCAATGCAGGCGCGGGCTGACAACATGCAGCCCGGGGAGCGCACAGGCGGCCGCATCACATTACACGCGATGCGGCCGCGTCATTGATGACGCGCCCACATCGCGTGTCATATGATGCGGCCACCTGTGCGGCCCGATCAGCAGTCACTCTGAGCGGCCCGGGGGACCGATGCCCCCCTGCCCCCCGGCCCAGCCCGCCCCTGTCTCAATGGATGCCTTTTGTACCTTCCAAGATCGCTTTATTTGGTAAAGAGCATTTGTAGACTCTATGTAATGAAATGCACATAATAAAAGCAACCACAATTGTTTTTAACATTTATTTGTTAAATAAATATGGCTCAACCAACTTGGAAAATCTTAACAACAATTTAAATCCTTCCTAATCCCTCTAGGGCTGACAGGTTACCTTTTCATGCTTAGCTCAAGCAGCATACACATTGTAATCTCAAAGCAGGGATATAATGGAAGAATTGCTGTGAAATGCATATCTGTATTTGTCATCTCAAATTATAAAATTCGAGCAGTGAGAATGAGGGAAAAGGGAGATGATTAAAATATTGGTACAGTCAGGGTCACCAATAAGAATTTCAGACTTAGGTACAGCAACTTCTTGGGGCCCCTTCCATATCTGCCGAAGGAGTTGTGGCCAGACCAGGTTAGTGCTTCCTCCCACTGCACAGACAGACCAGGTTCCACAAGCAGGGTCGGGCAAGTTCTTTGTACCAGCTCCTTCACTCCCCCCTGCCTGAACCCCCCTCTTAGTGCCCCTCTATACAGTTTGTACTCACAAGCAAAATATAAAGCACTGGCCCCTGTGCTTCTACAGCATGGTAGTCTGTGACCACTGTCCTATGATTTACCAAGAATTCTGGCACACAATCTGTTTGGAATACCAGTGAATGAATAATCTGATTCAGTGACTGTGCCATGCTCTGCAACTATCAAAGTAAATGTTTGGCAGTAAATATAAATGTGTAAATGTTTGGCAGTCCTGTTTTGATGTACATGTTAAGCATTGAGGAACAGTGGGTACCAATCAAGAGTGTTTTGATGTTTTGTGCAGCGGCAGTCAAGGAACGAAAACAAATTGACAGCAATATCATATAGTTAAGTTCTAATATAAGGCATTATCAACTATAGCACATTACAGGGTAACAGTGAGTTCGGGAAGCTACATGGAATTTTACAAACATGTAAAATTATTACTATGTAGGCTGGAATCAGAGAGAGTGCTAGAGGTCCTAACCAGGTAAGTATAACTAATGACATAATTTACACTATAGATGTATAGTAGATGGGTTATAGAGATGTAAGAACTTTTATTTTGGATGAAGAAACACTTTATTAACATTTCTAATTATCAGCAGTACCAAAACATTGTACAATCCAGTGCTCCCTACATAGTGTTTTGTTTTATAACGGTGCCCTCATATAACACCAGATATGTCCTTTGCACAAGTTTGCTTATACCATCATATGTCATTCTATTTATAATGCCACCAACAAATAATGATTTTTTTTTACGCTGGCAGTATAAAGAGACACTACTGTATAAACATTTAGGTATCAGAAGTCGTTTCTCATACTCTAATGTTTATATTGATTCATTTTTCATTTGATAAATTTATTTTGCGGATGTGCTGTGTTTATTGATTTTGAATAAATTATTTCCAATATGAATGATAGTTTACATAGCTATATCAGCACAGAGGCTAATTACATTGGCATAGGGAAGTTGACAGCTATGTTACCTGTTTTTTTTGTGTGCCTTTTTTCATACATACACAAAATGAAAGCAGTCCACTAGTTGCTGATAACGAAAGACCCACATGACATATAGAATATTACCATATATACATGTTCCTAATGTAAACTGAGTTTTACAGTCATTCTTATTGGCCTTGTGACCACTAAGTTGTTTCAGTACATGTATTATAGTTTAAGAGATCACATAACACTGATTTCCCTTTTTTATTTACACATCCATTAATCATAGCACTTGTTACTGTTACAATATTTTTATCTTATTTACCTTGATCTGTTTATCTTTAATGCTCATTTTTCTGCATTTATTTCGGAGCATTGGTCATATCTAATAGCCAAACAAGAAGTCTAGGAACTTGATCTTGATGTGTTCTTTTACATATAGCAGCTGACTTTACTATATCTCCCAACATTTAGAATAACAAAATCGGGACAAAATAAACCACGCCCCCAATTACCCAAATTTCACCCACAAATGGTCAAATTTGAATAAAACTCTACATACTATTCTTTGACTCTGAGCAGCACACCCCCACTAAAATCCCAAGTAGTCCAAATGTTCATTATATGTGTCTGTGTATATGAGAACATACACACACACACAAATACAAGAATATCCAGTGCTGAGCTAATGATAACCAATATTATATGTTATGTCGCAGCTGCAATAAAAAAGGATTTTGCCAAAGTCCTTATTCTCACAAGGCAGAAAAAAAAAATTAGTATACAGTGCTGTCCATAACTGTAAAAATTATACAATTTTAAAATTTAAAATGAAATTATGATAAATGGTATCCATAACCACTACTCCCCCTTCTTTATCAGCTGACTTAATAGTCAGCACTGGATTGGAATGGAGTTGTTTCAGAGCTTCTCTTTTCTATACATTTCAATATCCTTTATCTTCCTTAGGGTGTTAATCACACAGCTTCTTAAATCCCTTAGGGGCGTATTCAATTGTCAGCGTTAACGCTGCAAAACGAGCGCTCAAAAAATATTACCGTTTATACGGTAATATTGCGCGCGAAAACCGTTAATACGGTAGTTTACTCACGGAATTTCAGCTCGCAGCTCAGGGAGCTGTATTTTTTGTTTTTAAAATACAAAAGTTTAACTGTGTTGGCAATTGTACTACTAAGCGGCCAAACAACAGGCTGCTGTTTGAATGTGAGCAGCACACCAAAAAAAAAAAAATGTTTCTTCTTAAATCCCAAGTTTTTCAATCTGAACGCAATTGTGTGGGGGCAGTGTCAGTGACATTTGTATTACTAGACTGCCAAAAAAACAGGGTGATCAGCACACCCCCAAAAAATGTCTTGCTTTTAAAATCCAAGTGTTTGACTGTATTGGCAGTTGTGTGAGGGGCTGTATCAGTGACATTTGTACTACTAAGTGGCCAATAAACAGGGTGCTCTGAGCAGCACATCCCAAATAAAAAAAAAGTTTAAAATTCTTTTTAAGAAACAGTTGTATAAATTTGAATGATATTGGGGAGCAGTGTCTGAACAACTGCAAGGTAACAGTCCCTCCTTTTCCAATCTCATTAGCAACAACTTCAAGTAGCTTTACTCCTCTTGTCAATCATGGATCTGTCTATAGTCGAGAAACAAACCAGTACTAGTACTGGCAGTAGTAGTACTTTTCCAACCTCTACTAGTAATAAAGGTCATGTGGGAAGAAAGAGTAACAATGCATGCTCCAAATTCAAACACTGTTTATCATTCTCAAAGAAAACATCAGCTCTCGGTGTAAGAATTAAGGGAAAAGTTACTGATGAATATTGTCATTTGTCTAAAAAAATGAAACTAGCTAACATGGCTTACACCCCATTCAGTGGCAAGAAAAAGTTTAAACCATGGCCACGTTTTTGCTAGTAGTGGTCCCTTTACACATATTATAATGCTTTAAATTACTTTTTATTACCATATGTGCCATTTTCCTTTCTAGTGTACAGTAGTGGCAGTAAAGTATGGCGCTGCTGCTTTTGCTGCAAGAGTTATCACTGTCATAAGCCTAGTGTTTCCCAAAATGCAGTCCTCTGAAAACCACAGCACCACAACACTAGCGGGTCAATATCTCTTTGACTGGGTCAGTAACTATCCTGTTAGCATACTGAGGATTTGTGGACACGAAAAAAGCAAATGCTGTCAATGAACTCTTAATTATTAAACTATGTCTGTTTGTGCTGCATCTTTAATCTCCTACTCCTCTCTGGATACCTCCCTTTCATCACTGAAGAACTGCCAAACTTATATAGACACAGGAATGGATAATACAACTGGAGTGGCATTACATCTGCTTCAGACAAACTGTGACACGGAACGTGTTGGCAGCATGGAATCCGTCATCTTGGAATACGCTGCATTGAACAGAGATTTAAACCAATATATAGATGCAGTTGAGGAGACCGTACTTAAATTAAAATGTGACCCACCGGATGAGATCCCAGATTTAAGAGAGCTTGTACATGAGAGATACACTGCACTTCAGAAGAATAATACAGAGCAGGCCCTGAGGCAGGATGATAAATATGTCCAGCTTAAAGAACAGCTAAGAGACATGAGGGTGTGTCACCGGCCCCTGCTAAAGAAGATTTGGAAGATGAAGACGAGGAGATAGCTTTTACCCAAAGCACTCCTATAACACAATTGGAGATGGTAAATCCAGTGAAAAACAACGTATGTGGTCACACGTACGAGAGAGAAGCAATTGAAAGGATGATTGAAAACAAACTTCAGCACTTATAGCACATGTAGGTAACATTGGCACACAGCGGTAGCTGAAACGAAAAGTGGTGTAAGATGGAATTGTCATTGGGATCCTCCCACCCACCCTTATAATGGATCTTAAAAAGGACATGCACACTTTAACAAACCGCGCACTTCAGCGACAAGAAGTGCCACTTTTGTGGCTAAAGTGCTTGGTTTGTTTGAGCCACCCACAAAACAATGTAACAATGGTCTTAAGGCAGCTAAGGTAACAGTGCTGTCAATAAACTCTATAGTGGTAAGATGTTGTTGTCATCATCTTCAGCCTCATCCTCACCCTCATCAGTGTGTACATCATCCAAACACAATATTAGTTCAACCCTGCAGGAAACCACCATTACAGAAGTCTCTGTAACATAAATGTCAAAAACAAAAACGTAAAAAAAAAAAAGCTTTTACCTTTTTAAAGAAAAAAACACATCTTTAACAAAGGTGAAACTTTACTGTAGAAAAACATAAGATTGCCAACATGTCATTTTACCCAAATATTAATAAGCATTCCGGCATCAGTTAGCTTCCTTCTCTCAGCTAGATCTCAGCCCCTGTAAACTACATTGTCATTATCTTCACCATTATCAGTGTGTCATCATCTTCACACAATACTAATTCATCCCCGCTGGAATCCACCATTACAGAAGTCTCTGTACTTTGATCTAAATGCCAGTGAAGGCTTTCCTCATGGAATTTAAAGTTAATTTTATGACAGAGCTTTCACGATTTTTGGGCAATTTTTTTAGACCAGACCAAATGTCAAAATGTTCTGCTAAATCATTTGCATCATCCTTGGGTCTCTATAGAAAAGCTTCGTTTTTTCCTAGCAGCAGTAGCCTGAGAAACTGAAGGAGGGGATGCCGTCAGGTATCACTTCAGCTGTCAACTTGCTCACCAGGAGCTCATTGAATCTCTTGTGATCTGGGACAATGGGAAATAAAGACATAGCTCTTAAACCTAGGATCAAGCATAGTCGCCAAAATGTAGTGAAATGATTTCCAGAAGTTGATAACTCTTCGATCCTGACGAAGTGATTCAGTTGGTGGCAGGGCAAAATAAATTGTTCTTGCAGCTGCTGCAATTTCCTATATGCTGTTGCAGAATGCCAAAAATGTCCCGAAATTTTTTGGGCCACAGCCAGCATCTCCTGCACGTCCCTCTCATCTTTAAAAAAGCTTGTCACCCACCGGGGTATCGGGCAGCTCACCCGACCCCTGGCAAACTTACCTGGCTCCGGCGGTCCGCTCCGTCCCGGGCGCCGCCATCTTGGATTCGGGTCTGCGCATGCACCAAACACAAAAAGGCACTTCCTCCAAACCTTCAATGCCTGTTCCTCAGTTGCCTTTGGGTACCTAAGAAGTGGCTGCTAAGTTTCCTCTACTCGTCTGCAAAGCTGACACTCTATTCAAGTACCGGCTACTCTACTCGTCTGCAAAGCTGACACTCTATTCAAGTATCGGCTACTCTACTCATCTGCAAAGCTGACACTCTATTCAAGTACCGGCTACTCTACTCATCTGCAAAGCTGACACTCTATTCAAGTACCGGCTACTCTACTCATCTGCAAAGCTGACACTCTATTCAAGTACCTGCTACTCTACTCGCCTGCAAAGCTGACACTCCACTCTGGTACCGACTATTCTATTGTACTCGTCTGCAAAGCTGACACTCTATTCAAGTACCGGCTACTCTACTCATCTGCAAAGCTGACACTCTATTCAAGTACCGGCTACTCTACTCGTCTGCAAAGCTGACACTCTATTCAAGTACCTGCTACTCTACTCGCCTGCAAAGCTGACACTCCACTCTGGTACCGACTATTCTATTGTACTCGTCTGCAAAGCTGACACTCCACTCAGGTACCGACTTTTATACTTTATTTGTCTGCAAGGCTGACACTCCTATCAAGTTCCTTCTACTCTCCTGCCTTTCCAAGAGGGTCTCGCTCAGTACTCTGGCAGGGGCCGCGAACTGCGAGCAGACGCAGCTAAGACCATACTGCTTTGCGGCAGTTCCTAGTGAACACCATTTGCTGGTTAGACTCCGCGCCCTGTTAGAAAAAATGGTTATATATCACCGCACTAAGTATTTCTATTTATATTTACATATCCAGACTTATATTCAATTGTAGATCCTATGGCTGGATTGGTGCACCTTTGCATGTGAAATATTCAGTTTGAAAACACATGTAGAGGAAGAAAGCATGCTTAATAAGGGCACTCTTGTAGGCCTAGCTAAAGCGAGTAGCGAAACGCGCGTCGGCGTTCGCCTCGCTATGTTAATATAGGATCTCACGCTGTTCTTATGAGATGCTCTGAAATGATATAATCTTATTAGAGGGGTATTAACTCTGCCTCCTGGAGATGTATTAAACCTATTAGCCGGGAGATAGTTATAATAGAGATTGTGATCACTTGATATCTGTATGCTAATTAGCCACAGCATTCAATTAGTAATCTGTAGCATCAGACAAGCAATATAAGGGGAAAACAATCTCCCTCAGGCTAATAAGACCTTATAAATGAAGCAGAAACAGTTATTTTATCACAACCTAGATTGAACAAGTGATATCAGACTTACACTGTCTTTAGGGGAGACTTTGTTACTGCACCAACTAACATGACACAAGTACTATTCTATCCTTATTAATAGAACTCAGGGATAGTTATACAAGGGATATAGACCACCTGGTGCTTGAAGTGCCTAATAAATATGGTAATCATTCTTTGATCCCTAGTACAAGAACAAGGATATAAGAGAAATATAGTTTTCCCTAATTATAATGCTATTAAGTAACAATAGATACATAATAATAGCTTATATGGAGTAAAGATAACAAACTATAGTTATCTTTTAAGGGAGTTAGCTTTGGTGCTTATTATCCTAGACAAGTCTTAATTGATCAACCCCTTGTAATAGATATATAAATATACGAATAAAGTTATCACCTCTGATGTAAATAAAGAAATAAACTGTGTCTATGGTAGAAATTATAAACACCAACTCAATTGGTCAATAAAATTATCTGGCTAACAATGGATTCACACAGCGTGAGAATATAAATGAATATATCCTCCAAATATATAAGGAATTTAATAACATAGCGAGGCTTGGCATTTATTTGCCACTTTATTAACATCTTTATTTTAATCTTAAATTTCATCACTTTTCAATTCTTTTAATATTTCGCTGCCTACGATACTTAGGTTCATGACGGGAACACCATATTTTAAAATTTAACTAATAAAAGGTATATTTTAAATAAAATAATTATTACAAGAGTGCCCTTATTAAGCATGCTTTCTTCCTCTACATGTGTTTTCAACCCGCGCCCTGTTAGTTTAAATGCTAACTGTGCATATCCTAGGATTCGCATCGTAAAGACCCGGGATCAATTGAGACCGTGACAAAGCTCTGTACCACCAAGTAGATTGTGTGAACAAAACAGGGAATGTGATAATAAATTACATATCCTTTGGAGAGTCCCAGCAGGATAAGTCATGTTGCAGTGACATCTCTTAGTTTTTCAAACAGGTTGTCAGCGGTATGCCTTTTAGTGTAGCAATGATGTTTTGGCACGTTTTCACTTTCGAAGGGTGCGCGAAAGTACCAAGCCGGCATGACTTGGTATTCGGATCTGAGAATTTCTGGTGGGCTCGGTTCTCCGAGAACCAAGCCCACCAGAAATTCACCAGAGACCGAGCATCTCTACTTAAAACGCGAACACTGTTGATTATTCGTTAATATCTGTTCCGTATCCACAGAAATTATATTGTATACTGTCTTACTAGGATTTATAATGATTATTAATAAAGTTTTGTGCATTCTTCTAGTATAGTCCATACTTGCCCACTCTTCTGGAATGACTCCCTGCCCACTTCCTAACACATCCAAAAACATGTTCATGCTTTTGGGTTCCAATCAATGTGTAGATCTAGTCAAATTACATGTGGTTCTGAAAGGGCCTTAACCTACTGGCCTTAAGGCATCCCAAAGTTTTTGGGTTCTTATAAATTTCTACTAGCAATTCTGTAGGCACTAAAGCACCATTATAAAACTAATGCTAAACAGTGGCCTCTGGAAGCTGTTCTTGCCTTTGAGAAGTTGAAGCAAGCCTTTACATCCACTTCCCTCTTGCATCAGCCAGACTTGTCTCAACACTTTTTTCTGGAGGTTGATGCTTCTTCCATGGGGGTTGGAGCTATGCTTTTCCAAAAAGCAGTTACAGAGAAATCCTTTGATTCAAATTATGTTGACAAATGTAATAAACCTGAATTCATACTGGATCCAGCTTGCATTGTGGGTAGTACTACTATCGTACACAAAGAAGCTCCACTGGGGAAGACCATTGTTGTGTCTAAATTAAAAACTATGCTATTACAGTGGGCACATCAGTCTTACTTTTCCCATCATGCCGGTGTCAGGAAGATGTTATCATTTGTTTCTTGAAGCTACTGGTGGCCTACTCTCTGCAAAGATATCCTAGATTTTGTGACTTCCTGTGACATTTCTGCTCAACATAAAGTGGTCAATTAAAGAACTTTAAATCTGTGCAAGCCTTACCTAGGACAAGTTGGCCACATCTTTATGGACTTTGTATTTGAGCTCCCATTATCAACAGGGTGCATTGCTATGTGGGTTCTGGTAGACCGCTTCTCTAAAAGGACCCATTTTGTGCCCCACAAATGTTTATCTTCAGCTGCCTCTCTAGGCAATCTATTTTTCAAGGAGATCTTTCAGTTTCATGGATGCCTTAAGAATATTATTTCAGACCAAGATACAGAATTTACATCTAAGATTTGGCTATTGGTATTAAGCTGAAATTCTCTTTGGCCTATCTCCCTCAGACAAATGGGCAAACTGAGAGAGAAAATCAAGTTCTTTAAAAATACTTTAGGATGTATGTCTATGCTTATTAGGATAACTCTATAGAACTGCTGCTGCTAGGTCCCATATCTTTATAGGTAACATCCATGTCCACTGTTGCTGCCTTCCCTTCAAGCACCCAAGGTTCTTACAATGAACTCTGCTATACGCAAATTTGCAGATATCTGGGTTCAAGAAGGAATTGAAAAATACTTTGAGACTGTATAAAGTAACCACTGATAAAAAGAGGTGTGTGGCACTATGTTTGTCCCCTGGAGGTAAGATATGTTTATCCACCCATAAACTTAGACTCCATATAATTTGCACCTAGATTAATAGAACCCTTTAAGATACCCAAATAATAAATCCAGTAGCATATATAGTTGCCATATATACAAACTAAAGATGGATACTAAAAATAGCATCCAGGATATAGAACAAGACAAAAGACAAAATGGGAAGTGCTACTATATCCAGAATAGAAATCAGTGCAAATGCAACAAAATATGAGACCTAGGGCAAATCTAAAATGTGGCACCTAATCTTTTCCAAACACCAGAGTACACATTTTTGTATGTGAGCATCAGAAGAGAAAAAAGCCTTCAGAAATGAGTCTAGTCCCTTAATTTCCCAGAAGCCTCTGTCTCTTGTCTTCTCCACCTGCTTGATTTATTTTACAATTCTTTATTTTCTACAGATATAAAACAAAACAGGAACATGACAAAGTAGAATAAACATATTCTGTGTTTCTAGCTTTACAATAAATATATTAAAAAGATACAAGAGAACAATTACAAATAACTTTGTTGTCATTATGATGTTAAACTAGGGAATTATAAAGATTGGGCTGTGGTGAGGGAAAGGGGAGGGTGTCACAACAGAGAAAATGTGTAATGTAAAATGGGATTATTATAGTTTACTGTGAGGTGGTTAAGATCAAAAGATATAGTAAAGAGTTTATTCGGACCAGTCAGAAGAAGAACATTATAAGAAGGAGAGGTGTGTAGATCATGGGCTAGATTTACTAAGCTGCGGGTTTGAAAAAGTTGGGATGTTGCCTATAGCAACTAATCAGGTTCTAGCTTTCTTTTATTTAGTACCTTCTACAAAATGATAGCTAGCCGAGCTTTTCAACCATGTCCCCCATTATATATTATAAAAAGTTTCACGATTCCTCCAAAAAGCTGGAGCAGACATAGCATACATCTTATGTAGTTTGTCAGGGTAAGGTACCATCTGTAATATCATTTTTATGCAGTCTCCTTGATTATTCTCAAAAAGGAAGCTCGGGTAGTTCTTCCCAATAATCATCCTCAGGAGAAGAGCCTAGGTCACATTTGCACTCATGTCTCCTATGATAAATTGTTAATTTGTCAGTTGATATCATAAATTATGAAGCTCATACATTGTTTATTAAGGGAATTGCAGACAGATTGATTAAAGATTTTGGGTTCATGAAAGATGTCTTGAGATAAAGTATCTGATTTGCAAAAATTTAAAAAGTTCCAGATTAAATAGAGCATAATTTTGAATAATGAAGCAAAATGTTCATTTTCAGAGAGATGATGATTTGATTTCAGTTAGGATCCAGGAGGTAAATGTATCAAGCTGAGATTTTTTCGGCGGTTTTGATAAACCAATCAGATTCTAGCTATCATTTATTTAGTACATTCTACAAAATGATAGCTAGAATCTTATTGGTTGCTATAGGCAGCATCTCCACTTTTAAAACCCACCAGAAAACTTTCAGCTTGATACAATTACCCCCAGGAGTCATAGGGGGGATTCAATTTGGTGTGGTGTCTCTGAATCATTCGCAGAGACACCTCGCGCCAGTCTTATGGAGAATCCTAACATAATTTCCAGCAATGTGCAGAGCCAGACATTGCATTGATGTCCACGCGCCACTTCGACAGCAACTGAATCTCCCCCATAGTGTTTCTGGTAAGACCAGGGCCTGATCAACCACTAGGCTGACCAGGCTGCAGCCTGGGGCGCTGGGTCCCGGGGGGCGCTGCGGGTATTTATTAATTTTTTCATTCTTTTTTTTTATTTTTTTCTTCATTCATTTTTTTTTCCGGGGTGAGGGAGGGGGGTCGCCGCGGGGGGGGAGGGGGGGGGGGTCGCCGCTGGGTGGTGGAGGGCTCGACGATCAAAAGCATTGGTGGTCGGTGGTTAGCAGCACACAGCCAATCGCCAGGCTGCCTGTTGCTGTGCAGCAGACAGGAAGCAGGACATCTTCCCTTCCTATCTGCTGATCTGAGGAGAGGAGCGACGCTGGCACAACTACAGGTAAGTGAAGTGGGGAACTGCCCTGCATATCTATAGGGAGGGGGGAACTGCCCTGCATATCTATAGGGAGGAGGGGAACTGCCCTGCATATCTATAGGGAGGGGGGAACTGCCCTGCATATCTATAGGGAGGGGGGAACTGCCCTGCATATCTATAGGGAGGGGGGGAACTGCCCTGCATATCTATAGGGAGGGGGGGGAACTGCCATGCATATCTATAGGGAGGGGGGGAACTGTCCTGCATATCTATAGGGAGGGGGGGAACTGCCCTGCATATCTATAGGGAGAGGGGGAACTGCCCTGCATATCTATAGGGAGGGGGGGAACTGTCCTGCATATCTATAGGGAGGGGGGGAACTGCCCTGCATATCTATAGGGAGGGGGGGGAACTGCCCTGCATATCTATAGGGAGGGGGGGAACTGCCCTGCATATCTATTGGGAGGGGGGGGGACTGCCCTGCCTATCTATAGGGAGGGGGGTGGGGAACTCCCCTGCATATCTATAGGGAGGGGGGGGGAACTGCCCTGCATATCTATAAGGAGGGGGGGAACTGCCCTGCATATCTATAGGGAGGGGGGGAACTGCCCTGCATATCTATAGGGAGGGGGGGAACTGCCCTGCATATCTATAGGGAGGGGGGGGAACTGCCCTGCATATCTATAGGGAGGGGGGGGACTACCCTGCATATCTATAGGGAGGGAGAGGGGGGACTGTCATGCATATGTATAGGGAGGGAGAGGGGGACTGTCATACAAATCTATAGGGTGGGAGGGGGGGGCTGCCATGAAAATCTATAGGGAGGGAGAGAGGTTGATATGTATGAAGGAGGGCAGAGGAGGGGGGCTGATATATGTGACTGGGGGAGTTTTGATGTGACGGGGGGGGATAGCTACAGAGTGGAGGTAAGAAAAATAGCTGCAAGGGGGATGGATGCAGGGTGGGAGGTAAAGAAAATGGCTGCAGCAGGGGTTAAGGAAAATGGCTGTGGGGGGGGGTTGTGGTTAAGGAAAATGGCTGCAGGGGGTATTTAAAAAAGAAAGCAGCTTTGGGGGGCAGAATCTCATGATTGTGTGGTGGTCACATGGGTGGTCTCAGCAATCACTAGAATACTAAATATTAGTGAGATGGGGCTGGTAGAGGTTTGTATTTGATTGACAACAAATATTCAGATATTGCTTATATATGCCTGTCCAATGGGGTACTTTTAGCTGGCCATAATGGAGTGTTTTGTTTTAACTAAAGGGCCTAATCATTCAGGGTTTGCATTATAATACATTTTTGCATTTTCAAAACAGGACGCGAACTTTCCAGAAGCCAGCGAGAGGATAACAAAGTTGCAAGAGAGAAGAGCAAGAACAGGTAAGAGACAATGGCACAATCTGTCTAAATTTGAATGCTGGAGAATACACCTGAACATTCATATTCAGGAGTGTTCCTATACACCTATATATTCGGAGGAGGGGGGGGGGGGGGGCTCTGCGGCCGTATTAGCCTAGGGCGGCCAGAACCCTTAATCAGGCCCTGGGTAGGACCTTGGGAAAATGTAGGGTTGACCCATATAGGTTGATTTGTTATCTGCGAACACCAAAAGCACTTTTTCCCCATATTTCTCTTCTCCAGTCAGTTCTCTTTTTTTTCCATACTCTCTCTCTTTTCACCAAGCTTTTTACTTCCCTGAGCTATCACTTTCCATCGCAGCATTCTCATTTGTACTTTCACTTTATTTTTTCCCTTAGCTCTCTTTATTCTCCATTTTCGATCGGTAACTCTCCCTTTTCTTCTCTGGCTCCTTCTTCCCCATATACCTCCTCCCCTTAGATCTCTTTTTATCCTCAAACTAATTTTACCCCCCACTTATTTCATTTGTCCACCAGATTTTTTTCTACATCCAGCTGTCTTTTCTGCCCTTTACATGCAGTCTTCTGTTTAGTCCTCCCATTTTTATTTTCTCACTCACGTCTTTCTCTTACTCTCTCTTTTCCCCATCTAGTGTATCCTTTCTCTTTAATTTTTGTCTTCAATAGCTCCTCTCAAAAGGGAACTCTCTTAAGACACTTTTAATCTTTTTGGCATATTTATTTATTTTCAGTCCTTAAATAAAACAACATATCTTCTGGGGTAAAAAACGGACGCTTCTTTGACAGCGCCGCGGCTGCTGTATAGTACAGTGCTGCCGAAACGGGAGCATGCGCAGCAGCTCTCTCGCTTTTTTTTTTTCGGGTGGGGGAAAAAAAAACCCCTTAATAATCTTGCATGCGCCCCTGGTTTCAGGGGGCCAAATAGCATTTTCCTATATGCAAAGTATTGATATTTCCAGGGTTGTTCAGGTGGTGCTGCGAATTGGGAGTCAATATACTTTCAATCAGAGTGGGGTGTGTTTTTATTATCCAGGCATTTATATACATAAAAATAACCTTGTAATAAAAATGTTCTAAAGATGTTCAGTCCTGAAAAGGTACGTATACTGAATTCACACGGCTACTTTCCAGAAACAGAATGTGGGCTGCACCTATGTATGAAAAATGTGCATAAAAAATGTGTTTTGGGACCACATTTTTGCACTTTCTAAATTAAATATTAGTGTGTTTCACTCTTTTATTATTTTAATTTAATGTTCACTACAATCTATTATTGTCCTTTTACGCCCTTTGCCGCTGGGGCATTTCTCACACCTGTGATGAGCAATAAATAAGCAGGAGTACATCTTCAAAGAAGACTACCCTCTTTAAAACAAGGGTACCTCCAGCTTTCCAAGTGTCAGGATAGAGCCTCCTCCCTTTCCCTGGCATTTCCCATATACTTTAATGGCTTCAATGACATTAATGGACTGTCGCGTGCACAAGCACACTTTCATGCGCATGTGTACACACAATTCTATTGGAGGAAACCCACAGATCATGGTGGCTTTCTCAAACCTTTAAATGTAGTGTCCCACTTGTCCACTCAATGGGTTAATTAATATTTAATAAACAATTTAATTATATCGTTTTCAAGTTTAACAGCTTGATTTTTTTTTTAAATAAAGCTTTATTATAGATACATTGTAGACCAATGCATGCTACAAAAAGCTTTGTTTTTTTCTTCCACACAGCGAGAAATGCCTCTCAAAATGTACCTTCTCCATCCCTTCTTTTAAAACAATTAATTCTGCCAAAGGAATTAATTTTTCTATACTGCTCCCCAAAATAAGGTGCAGCGGTGTACCTACGCCAGTGTTGGCTAACCTGTGACACTCCAGGTGTTGTGAAACTACAAGTCCAAGCATGCTTTGCCAATATATAGCAGCTTATTGCTGGAAGGGTATGCTGGGACTTGTAGTTTCACAACCTGCAGTGTCACAGGTTAGCCAACACTGACCTACGCTGTACTTTCCTATGAGCATCTTCACTCAATAAAAATCTTCCCCTTTGCTGTGCAGACTTCTGCTCCTCTGAAAGTACCCCCATCTTGCTTCACCAAACAATGCTCATCAAAGCTACTTTGTACTGAACATTTAAAAAATCTAAACAAAAACACACTAAAGCAAAGCAAACGTAATGTTCTCTAATCTGTTACAATCCAGTTCTATATTGATAAAAGTGTATTTGTGTTATCATTCATTCCAAGCTTCTAGCATAATATGTATAGAGAATGATGACAGTGAAAAAGAACAAAATGGATAAAGTAGGTTATGTTACATTATATTGTAATTTTCTATAATGATTTTATGTTGCATTTTGTTCAGTGCTCTTGAACTCTGTAATGCTTTATTTTATGGTTCACTTGTGAGAGGAGTGATCAATGAAGAAAGCTAAGCTCATGCATGCAAGCTAAGAAGATTCTATAAATAGACAGACTCTATACACATCACATTTAAAGAGAGGATAATGAATGAGTCTTAAAGCTTTTTTTGTTAATCCTATTACATACATGAAAAGTTAACCACTTCAAGACTGCAGGGTTTTCACCTCCTCATAACCATACAGATTTATTATTTTTCCAATCTGCCAATTCATTGCTAACAACTTTTATTTTTTAGTCTTTTTTGCAATATTTTATAGATATAAAAAAAACTGTTCGAATGCAACATACTTATCTCCCTTTATCCACTCCAATATAGGTCAGCTGAAGTAGAGCAAAGTTAAGCTTCAATGTCACAACTGATACACCATTTGACAGAAACTCTGTCATGCCATTTGTAAAGGCACAGACTGCTCCTGTCCCTTCCCTGTTCCTACCCTGCTCCAATGTCAACAAAGGGTTGACATGTTCATCACAACAGAGCACGGCACTCTGATTTGCATTGGCTGTGTTGGCCAGCGCATACGCAATAAATACAGGCCCTGGGTATGCTCAGTATGTCGCACAGGTTATGCTAGCTGGCTCGCACATGCAAACATCTGCAAAGGCTGGTCTGGCAAAGCGGTAAGTTTACTCTTACTGATCTGGACAAGTATTAATATTATTGTTAATTTGTAAGAGCCACTGTGAGGATACGACCCTTAGCTGGGATGGTATTTACCCTCTGTGGGATTCAACTCACTAGGGTAAACCAGAGTATATCCAAAATAAGGCTTTATTACAACAGCACAACACCACAAGACATTCACAAGATACAGGGTAAATGGTAGCGTGTATCCTTCTGCAGCCTCTTTCAGTTAGCACTACAAAATATTAATCCCAGTCTCTTTCAGAGTCTTATCCTCCCGCAATATTACCCCTACCGATCAGCTAGATAGTTAAGGTGTCGCCCATCCTGGGTTACTGACTCACACCGACCCTGTCCTAGTAGGGTTTCCTCCAGCGGCACCATGATGCCTGGCCCAGAGACCTTTTCGCTGATGTCTTGTTCACCAGGATCCTCCAGGCTAGGATAGCTCTCTTGGCATTCTGCTCTTCTTATATTCTTGGCTGTATACTCAGCAAGTAAGGTCAAATGTCTCAATCCTCCTCCTTTCAGCAGGAGTCTATCAGTGGACACTTTAACTGATAGACATACCGTCTCTGTTACCTTGATTATACACTGGAATGACTTAACTCAATTAACTGTTTGGCTGGATACACTAAACATGGGGTTACAATATTACATCAGGGAATGACACTGCACACTTACATGAAATAAGACTTTTGACACATTGTATCAGCAGTGTTACATAATCTGAGTATATGATACATTTTGATACAATAACATCTTTATTGATACATATTAATACATTTCCCAATACTATATCAGCCAGTATATTACTGTGGAGGCATATTGCATATCATCTAGAAGTTCTAACCTAACCTAAATCCCATAGATTGTAAGCTTGCGAGCAGGGTTCTCTTACCTCACTGTCTGTATGTATCACTCAGTATTGTTTTATTAATGTTTGTTCAATGGACATTTGAGACAAATGATAATTACCTTAGCTAACACAAGCAAAATGACTACTGCTGTCCTGTTACTTTCACACAATATGGCAATATTCTTTATATTTCTAATACATACAATATTGCAGGTAATAGCAATGGCAAAATGTACCTAATAACATGAAAAAATAATACACATAATACACCAATGCTGTGGTGTATATATTTAGACTGGGCCAAGGATTTAAAAGTACATTAAACTGTGAGAAACGGGTGATGAATAAAAAGTTCTCAGTCTATTAGCACCCCGTTTCCTGACAGCCACAAAGGATCTGCAGCACTGCACAGAGAAGATAGAGTCAAACTGTACATGGCAAAACAGGACATTACAATAAAGTAAAAAACAGTATATTACAAAATAGGCAAAACAGTAAATACACAGCAAACAAATAGCTGTATATATGGGACAGCTGAGTATTGACTTTTGTACTTAGTGGGTGTGGAATAAACAAGATAAAACATTTTGTTTGATATGGAATTAATACATGTTACACACAGATACCAGCTTTTTGCATGCAGTCTGGACAGGGTCAAAGCCAGCTGCACCTGGGCCCAAGATTGCTTTCGGCCCTAGTAGCAGGTCACAGATGGAGAGAAGACTTGCTATTTTTAGCACCTGATTCCTATTGGATAAGTGTGAAATTGAAGAATAGTGATAAACAACATAGGGAAAATGTAGAAAATAAAATGAGCGACAATGCTAAACAATAGAAATGGATAAAAAGCCTGGAATATGAAAAATGAATAACAGTGAGGTAACAGTGAAAGGTAAGAGAAAAAAACTACAGTAAAATAGGCAGCTGCATAGTGACAGACAGAAAAGAGAATAACAAGAGAAACTAGAGCACACAGAGAGAATGTAGCTGAAGAGAGAAGAGAGCAGAGTAAAGAAGCAAGGTTAAATAGAATACATGTCAGTTGCCATTTCTCAATGTTCTGTTACTGAAGGCATTGTTTGTTGGAATCCCTGAACTGACAAATCTGTTACTTATGTTTACCTATGTTAAACATTAAGAATTCTGGTGCTTGACTTATAACACCACCTGTTGGTAAAATTGTAGCTACAGAAAAATATGGCTTTATTACTCATTTACAATCAGTTATGGTCTGATACTTCTAAATATGAGTATTTTTGTATTAAGGGTTTAATCGCTGCCAAAATTGCTTAGACCTGGGTTGGCATTGGACCTATACAAGCCAGTTAAAGAATGTAACACCTATAACACCAATAGCTTACCAATACTGCTATGAAAGGCTTGTATTCCATGTGCTCCACAGTTATACAGGTTTAGGAATAAAGCATATTTAAGTTTCAAAAGAAGATGAAGGGAATTGGGCTTTATGAGTTGTGACAGGATGGACCACCTATGCCACCCTGTCTGTTGTTGCTGGGAACCGGCTGGGCTTACTTTGCCACCGTTCCCTTTCGTTATCCAAAAAGCACCCTCTTGCCGCAGTTGGAGGGGCTTATAATGTTGCCACCACTGGACTTCTTATCGGCATCCAGTACCGGGTTTCTTCTGGGTCACTGATGCTGCTAGTGTACTATGGATCTGGGTTGCTGTGAATGGATCCCCCCTGGTCTATCACACTAACCAGGGCTGCATGGGTAGCAGGCAGAGCGGTGGTACTGGAAAAGCTTGGGTCCAAACCGCAGAGACAGTCGGAGAACGGATTAGATTTTTGGGTAGATCACAGGAATACAATGATATTGAAGATGTTTCCAAGCAGGTCTTTGAAGAAAGATGGTTTATTTGCTCACACACACTGGTGGAAGATATCAGTGTGCTCAGGTCAGATGAAAAATCAGAAGAACA
This sequence comes from Mixophyes fleayi, assembly GCF_038048845.1. Taxonomy (NCBI): domain Eukaryota; kingdom Metazoa; phylum Chordata; class Amphibia; order Anura; family Limnodynastidae; genus Mixophyes; species Mixophyes fleayi. Next base: position 113,268,410 of record NC_134406.1, on the reverse strand, counting down.
CTTACATGCTCACACACCTCATCTTTTATACAGTTCAGAAATAGTCTATTTTTAGCATCAGGATGTAACCCCGTTTACCAAAACATTGATTTACATACATTGCAAAGCCACTAATATTTATACTTAGCTATGAAATTCTTAAAAACCTTGCTGTGATATCCTGCATCTTTGTTTGAGATGCAGGAAATGTAGCAGCACGTTTTAAATTAAACCTTCCTGTCTCCAAGTTAAACCTCACACATCAAAAGGCCTGATTAGCATGTGGCCTTTCATCAGACCATTCGGAATACATATTCACACAGACAACAAAAGGACCCACAACAAGCCACTTCCCCAAACCACAATACACCAAAGGCTTGGTAAACACAGGCTCATTGTATCAGATATATACATCACAAATAGGCATATCCTATAGCAAGGTTAGACAAGAGATGAATTTCTTCCCTGGTCTCAGAAATAACGATTACCTTTCCCACAATATAAACAATATAAAAAAATAAGTGCACGTGCAATTACATAAATAAGTGCCCTGCGCTATTTGCTTTAAATACATTTTTACCAAAAGTTATTTAATAGTGATCCAGTCACATGAGTAATACGTTTTTTTGCACGGACAATTTTGATATCATTATGTTCTAGATGGCTCTGTTATCCCCAGCTACTTTCCATACTCTCCAATTTCCGTTCCTTTCCTGGATGGTGCCCTGGTGAACACTTCATAGTGATGTACTATCCAGTAATTGACTTGACGAAACTAAAACAATTAGGGTCTCAATTAAAATACATTTATTTTTGAAGTTACACCTTCCCTCATAATCTTCCTTATTTGGAATAAGGTCTTGGCACCCAAATGGGCATATGTTTACAATGTGCACATTCTACATTTTTATGCTACATCTAAGAAGCTTTATCTCATATAATAAACTTTGTCTCTTATGATACAGACAATTCATATAGACCCAGAGGGCAGGTATTTAACCATCCTTCTGAAGAGCCAAGGCCAAATCAAACTGGTTGTGAACATCTGTGAACATCCTAGCAATATTATCCCAGCAAAATATCTACCATTTAGGCAGTCAGCCCACATCCAAGATTGGGTTAACTTTGGCAGAGTATCCTGGTTTTTCTAATGTCTATCACCTTAGTGGGTTACCCAGTCAAAAAATCAGGCCAGTAATTGAGGCCAAAAAAGGGAATGACATTGTGATAGCAGTATAGGATACCTTTATAGAGGTCATTAGAGGCCGTATTTCTCTAAAATTAAATCTGTTAGAGAATGTTTGTCAAAGAAAATAATAATAAATTATTAAAAAAAAAATCATAACACTAAGGGGCCAAAAATGGTAAATTGCTTGTATTTCTCACTTGGGAATGTCTGTAATCCTAGGGCACCCAACTCTGACCCACTGCCTTTTTAGAGATGTTTGCTAGATTTTCTGATTATTTGTACACTAGCAGGTATACCTGTGGCTGGGCATATTGGTCTCAAATTACTTTAGAGACTATTTCTTCACTGGGGAGACTTTCTAAACTCTGAAATTTATATAGATGAGGTAGAAGCAGCAGTTAAATGCCTTTTTATAATGGTAAGATGCTGGTCTTGATAGACTAACGGTTGAACTCTATATACTGTAATTTATCCAGTCATCCTTTACTGACCATACTTACTGGTATCAGATGCTCACCGAATGTGAATGCCAACAGCACACTGTTAGAACTCTGTCCTCATTCTAAATCAGGCCTGCAGTACTTCTGTGCTACCAGAGGTACTACTGTTATACCTGAACAGTTTCTCCCTGCCTGCAAGGGTTAAGCCCTCATCATCTGAGTTAGATTGTGATCATCTGTGTCTGGCCTTTTTAAGACTGCCTTTTCCAACAGACTAGTGTCAGTTCTTTTGTCTCTGCTGATGAGTTTTCTGTGAAATTCCTGTTTGAGTCATGGCCTTCTCCTTGACATTTCACTCCTGCTTTCTTCCTATCTGTTGCACCTCCTCTTGTGAGCCACACCCTATCTTCATTTGACCTTGCTCCTTACTATCTGGTAAAGTGTGGACTATGCTTACTGTTAACCATTGGCTGCACCTATTTATCATCTGTGTGATCTGTGTTCAATAATAAAGACAATCTGTTTTCACTACCACAACTCTCATTAGTATTCAAACTGTAAACCATAACAATAGCTGTAGGAGAGTTGTCGCTGCCACTACCAGGTTCTTTCACCAGCACCTGAGACTGCTTATTTCTGAGTGTACTTTAGCTACTGTAGCACCTCTTTGCTGGCAACTGGATGGTTCCTCCTGACTAGGACTGTAGTTAGCAGGCAGAGTGTTGACACAGGATGCTGGGTTCAACACAGACATCTGAGGAACAGATAGAGTATAGCTCTTATCTGTTGATCACAGAAAACATCAGGCAATAAACAACATGCATGGTCTTGAAAGCAGAATGATGTTTCATGCTCCTCAAGGGTCCTAACAAGGACCATTTCACACCAGAGGCACTGTTAATCCAATGAAGTACTGGAATAGCTATACAACTCTTTATAAACAGTTTTTCCACACAACCTGTGAGGAACTAGTCAAGCCTTCTATTTCTTTAACCAACCCAGGTTAATTCATGTATCTAGCACGTGAATCAGCCTGAAGGGTTGTTTCATGTGGTAGCGGGGTGTGTACTCTCTGCTCCCCTGTCTACGAGCTGCCAGGGGGATCACGTCACAACTTACTCTACACCAATTGTGCCACTGAGTCTAGGACAATAGATGTAATCTTTAAATCTAGCTTTGGCTCCCATCTCAAGCCAAAATCAGTTCTAGAGGGAGAGTGGCCAGGTGCAGGGGTAACAGTCCACAGGGTGCTCCTGCTGAAGCTCTGATATCCAGTGTGGCCTTTTCGGGCTGGGCCTCCCAATATGTCCTGCATCTCCTGAAATCATTTGAATACTGGAGGAGCCATCTGGCAGTCACTGTATTGTGTGGCCTAATATACAATGATATGGGGGGTATGATACGAGGGAAAGACAATACAGGGGGGCATGATATGGGGGAAAGTCAATATGGGAGGTGATGACAAGAATTGGGGAGAATCCATACAAGAGGTGCCATCATGTTAGGAGGGTTGATACGGAGACCATTATATTGGAGATAATATGGGGGTTGTGAAATGGCATCACAAAAGGAGGGTTAGGGGGACACAATGTCTGACAAGGGAGGGTTCCGCTCCCTGTTTTGTGCAGTTCCCTAGAATGCTCTTTGTATTATATATAGGTCCTTAGAATGCTCTCTGTATTGTATGGTGGTCACTAGGATGCTATTTGTATTTTATGTTGGTCACAAGGGTGCTCTCTGTATTGTATGGTGTTTACTAGGATGTTTTTGTATTGTATATTGTATTGTATATTTATTACTAGGGTGTTTTCTATATTGTATACTTATTAGTAGGTTGCTCTCTGTATTATATGTCAGTCACTAGGATGCTCTTTGTATTTTATGGTGGTCACAGGGATGTTCTCTGTATAATCACTAAGATGATTTCTATATTGTATATTTATAAATGGAATGCTCTCTATGTTGTTTATTGGTCACTAGGATGCTCTCTGTATTGTATGTAAGTATCTGTGAAGCTCTTTGTAATGTATGGCAGTCACTGGGATTCTCTCTGCATTATATGTCTGTCAATAGCATGTTCTTTGCATTGTATGGCAGTAATTAGCATGATGTTTGCATTGCATAGTGGTCACTAGGATGCTTTCTGTATTGTTTACTGGTCACTAGGATGCTATATGTTTTGCATACATGTCACTAGCATGATATCTGTATTGAATATATTTCACTAGAATGCTTTCTGCATTGCATGGTGTTCACTAGGATACTTTCTGTATTGTATATCTATTACTTGGATGCTTTCTGTATTGTATATTTATTACTAGGATGCTCTCTATGTTGTATATTGGTAACTAGGGGCCTGATTCATTAAGGGAAGTTAAGTAAAAAAAAATAAGAAGGTAGTCTCCTGGACAAAACCATGTTACAATGCAAGGGGTGCAAATTAGTTTTCTATTTTGCACATAAGTTATAAATACTGTCTGTTTTTTCATGTAGCACACAAATACTTGAAAGTTTATTTGTACACTGAAATTTAAAGTTGATATTTGTCATGAAAAACAGACAGTATTTAATTTATGTGCAAAATAGAAGACTAATTTGCACCCCTTGCATTGTAACATGGTTTTCTCCAGGAGACTACTTACTCAATTTTTTTACTTAACTTTTCTTAATGAATCAGGCCCTAGGATGCTCTCTGTATTGTATGGAATTACTAGTAAGGTCTTTGTTTTCAATAGACACTTTGATGGACTCTGTATTGTATGTTGGTCACTTAGATGCTTTCTGTATTGGAAAGTGATCACTTGGATAATTTCTGTATTGTATGTCTATAACTAGGATGATTTCTGTATGGTATATTAATTATTAAATCGCACTTTGTGTTATATATCGATCAGTGGGATGCTATCTGTTTCGTATGGTGATCACTAGGATGCTTTCTGTATTATATGTCAGTCACTAGATTGCGTTCTGTATTTTATGATTGTCACCAGGATGAAGTGTGTATTGTACACTAGGATGCTCTCTGGTTATATGACTGTCACTAAAATACAGTCTGTTACAACTCACCTGTCCTCGCTCCAGCGCCGCAATCTTCTCTCTCTTCCGGGTCGTGGCGGCGCTGTCACGTGACAGTCGGGGCGGGGAATTTAAACTTGCAACCCTACTAAAGACCTGCTCTGACGCCTGGGCAGTGTCAGAGCAACTTCCTATGTTCCCTGACTAGGTGCATCTCGTGTGCCTCTCCGTGTACCAGTTCCTTGAAGACTTCTCAGACATCCTCTCCACTCCAGTGTACCAGATCCAGGCTTGCTGACAACGTATATATCTCCACTCCAAGTGTACCAGACACAGGCTTGCTGACTACGTATATATCTCCACTCCAAGTGTACCAGACCCAGGCTTGCTGACTTCGTATATATCTCCACTCCACGTGTACCAGACCTCGGCTATCCTGATACTACCTTCCAGTTCCAGTGTTATCGTGGGCTACCTCCTACATCCTTACCTCTAGAGGCAGACCAGTGGACCGCGACCTGCGATCCTCCGCAGCAAAGCCCATCCCGCCTTGCGGCGGTTCTTGGTGAACATCAGGGGGTTCGTTAGACTCCGCACCACCAGCCGGCCAGCCCTGATCTAGAGTAAGGCAAGTACTCCATATTTAATACCTACATTGCTACATTGTTGTACACGCTACATAATTGTTACAGTTTGCTCTGACCAAAAATATGGATACTTCAGGAGACCCCTCCCCTAGGGATTTGCTCCAACACCTGTTAGGAAGAGTAGAAAAACAGGAGGTCAATCAGAATCAGTTACTAAAATTGTTACAAGGACTATCAGCCAGAATGGATACCTTGCAGACAACGTTAGCGGCATCAGGTATGGCATCAGCCCCCATTCAGGCTCCTCCAGTTGCTCCTTTACCTGCAGGTGCAGCCTCATCTTTGCGAATTCCTAACCAACCTAAGTTTGATGGGGAACCTAAGTTATGTAAGGGATTTTTAAACCAATGTGCTATAGAATTTGAGCTTCTTCCTGGAAACTTTCCTTCTGAAAAGGCAAAAGTAGCATATATAATATCCCTCTTGTCTGGTCAGGCCCTAGCCTGGGAGAGAGATGATCCCTTAATACATAATTACTCCAATTTCCTTTCTACGTTCAAGAAGGTTTTTGATGAGCCAGTTCGAGTCGCTAACACAGCTACCAGTATTCTTCGTCTCCGGCAAGGAAGCCTTTCTGTAGGTCAATATGCTGTGCAGTTTAGAACAATGGCCTCAGAGCTCAGATGGAATAACAAAGCTTTAACAGCTGCTTTTTGGCAAGGTCTTACAGACCAAATTAAAGACGAAATGATTTCCCAAGAACTCCCTACTTCTTTGTATGACTTAATCTCCCTATGCATTAAAATTGACCTTCGCTTCAAGGAGCGATCTTTAGAAAAAGAACAATCCCGGCGTTGCCCCATTCATCTTGCTCCTAGTTTCCTGACCCCTGTTCAGCCTCCGGAAGAAACCATGCAGCTTGGAAGAACCTGCCTGTCAGCTGAGGAGAGAGAGAGAGAAGGTTCAGGAACCGGTTGTGCTTGTACTGTGGTGAGGGGAGTCATCTTTTGGGTACCTGTCCTAAGCGACCGGGAAAATACAGAACCTAAGATTGTCTTATTATTCCCTGTGAAGTAGCGGTAGGTTCCAAGGTCCACCCTGTTTCTGCATTATTGGATTCCGGAGCAGCAAGCAATTTCATTTCTTCAACAACCATCTCTCAACTAGGTTTTCCTACCCAGTCCTTAGAGAGGCCCATCTCCCTGATCGCCATTGATGGAGGTACCATTTCTGGAGGACATATTCTATTCAGAACCATACCTTTAAATTTCAGAGTTGGAGAACTACATTTTGAGACCATCTCTTTTTTAGTAATTCCTAAGGCCTAATTCCTAATTCCTAATTCCATACTCCTTGATCCTAGGCCTGCCAAGGCTTCGTCATCCCTCTCCTGGAATAGACTGGCATTCCGTTGAGATTCTTTCCTGGTGTTCGGCTTGCCACAGTAGTTGTTTGACTAAAGTAACCCCTGTTTTTTCCAAGATTAGTGCTCAACTGGGCAACCCCCAATTATTGCCAATTCATTACCAAAGTTTTTCAGATGTCTTCTGTGAACAGGAAGCTACTAAACTTCCACCTCATAGGAGTTGGGTCTGTGCTATTAATCTTCAACCTGGTAAACCTATTCCCTGCGGACGCATTTTTCCCTTGTCTGTTCCCGAGACCAATGCAGTATCTGAATATATTCAAGAAAATCTAAAGAGAGGATTCATACGAAAATCATCATCTCCAGCAGGGGCAGGACTCTTCTTTGTAAAGAAAAAGGATGGGGTCCTTCGCCCTTGTATTTATTACCGTGCTTTCAATTCTATCACGGTAAAGAACAGATATCCCCTACCTTTGATCTCTGAGCTCTTTGATCAAACAAAGGGGGCCCTTTATTTTTTCTAAGTTGGATCTAAGAGGTGCATACAACCTAATTAGAATAAAGGAAGGGGATGAGTGGAAAACAGCTTTTAATACAGGGGATGGACACTTTGAATACTTGGTAATGCCCTTTGGGCTGTGTAATGCCCCTGCTGTTTTCCAAAACTTTATGAATGAGATCTTCCAAGATTTACTCTATCAATTTGTAGTTATCTACCTAGATGACATCCTTATATTTTCCCCAGATCTCGCATCTCATCAAAGACATGTAAAAGAAGTATTGAGCAGGCTTCGGAGATATCAATTATTTTGCAAACTTCAAAAATGTGTGTTCGAACAAGAGAGTCTTCCCTTCCTAGGATATATTATATCCAAGACTGGCCTTCAAATGGACCCATCCAAGCTTAAAGCCATCCTGGATTGGCTACAACCATCAGGCCTTAAAGCTACTCAGCGATTTCTAGGGTTCTCTAATTATTATCAACAGTTTATTAAGAGTTATTCTTCATTAGTAGCTCCCATTACCGCCCTCACTTGTAAATCGGCCAATCCTAAAATCTGGACTCCAGAAGCAGTGCAAGCCTTTAAGGATCTCAAGACCTTATTCTCCACAGCTCCCATTCTTCTTCAGCCAGACTATCAAAGGCCCTTTTTTGTAGAGGTGGACGCATCCTCCGTAGGGGTCGGAGCGGTACTATCCCAGAAAGATTCAGGTTGCAAATATCATCCTTGTGGATTCTTTACTCGCCGGTTTCTTCCTGCAGAGAAGAATTATGGAATTGGTGATAAGGAGCTCTTGGCAATCAAATTGGCTCTCTCTGAGTAGAGACATTTACTTGAGGGTGCTCAGTTTCCGGTAACAATATACACCGATCATAAGAATTTACTTTATCTACGGTCTGCACATTGTCTAATCCCTCAGCAAGCCAGATGGGCCATATTCTTTTCACTCTTCAATATCAATATTACCAATACGGAAGCCTAAGAGAGAAACAAACAATCTTGGATACCAACTGTATATTGACTTTGTCCCCATTGACCGAGAAGGGTTGTCCTCCGGGTAGAACCTTTGTTACCCCACCCCTTCGTGTTAAATTATTGCATTGGGCTCACTCTTCTCTTTTTTCTGGACATGCGGGGATGCGGAAGACCTGGTGGCCTACCATACGTAGAGATGTTAAGTCTTTTGTCTCTGCCTGTTCAAGATGTGCCCAGCATAAGATTCTCAGACAGACCCGACCGGTCCACTCATGCCTTTACCTGTTCCCGATATTCCATGGTCTCATATTTCAATGGATTTTATCACGGAGCTTCCAAGTTCTAAAGGACACACCATCATCTGGGTCGTCACTGACCGGTTTTCTAAAGTAGCACATTTTGTTCCCTTGAAGAAACTCCCCTCGTCTCCTGTGTTAGCGGATCTTTATATTAAAGAGATATTCCGACTTCCTGGCTGTCCTGCACACATAGTATCTGATCGTGGGTCACAATTTGTATCTAGATTCTGGAGAGCCTTTTGCCAAAAATTAAGAACCAAACTGGATCTTTCATCTGCATATCATCCCCAGACTAATGGGTTGACTGAGAGGACTAATCAAGAATTGGAGAAGTTTCTAAGGTTTTACATCTCTGCCAATCAAGATAATTGGGTCGACCTCCTTCCCTGGGCAGAGTTCGCTCACAACTACCATTACCATGAAGCAGCCTCCAATTCCCCCTTCTTTATCTTGTATGGTTGTCATCCCAGGCTACAAGTCTTCTCTTCTCTTCCTCACTCAGAGGTACCAGCGGTGGACTCTCTCTTACGCAGGTTTTCTAACATCTGGGATCTAGTGAAAACCAGCCTGAGGAGATCCGCTATCTGCGCTAAGAAGGCGTATGACAAGAAGAAGAGGGTAGCTCCTCAATTCATCCCAGGGGACAAAGTGTGGTTATCCACCCGTAACATCCATTTGAAGGTTCCTAGCAAGAAATTGGCTCCTAGATTCATCGGCTCTTTTGAAATATCCAAGTTTATCAATCCGGTGGCTTTTAAGTTAAAGCTTCCTTTGTCATTACGTATTCCTAGTGTCTTCCATGTTTCTCTCCTTAAACCTGTAATTAACAATCAATTCTCTACTACTGAGAGGCCTCCACCTCCTGTGGTAATTCAAGAACAGTCTGAGTTTGAAGTCAAACAAATTCTGGATTCCCGTCGGTCAAGAGGAGTTCTGCAATTTCTAGTGGACTGGAAAGGATACGGTCCCGAAAAACGTTCATGGGTTCCTGCTGCTGATGTGCATGCTCCACGACTTCTGTGAGCCTTTCATAAGAAATTCCCCTCCAAGCCGGTATAGGTTTCTGGAGTCCACCTGTTTTGGAGGGGGGTACTGTTACAACTCACCTGTCATCGCTCCAGCGCAGCAATCCTCTCTCTCTTCCGGGTCACGGCAGCACTGTCACGTGACAGTCGGGGCGGGGAATTCAAACTTGCAACCCTACTAAAGACCTGCTCTGAAGCCTGGGCAGTGTCAGAGCAACTTCCTATGTTCCCTGACTAGGTACTTCTCGTGTGTCTCTCCGTGTACCAGTTCCTTGCAGACTTCTCAGACGTCCTCTCCACTCCAGTGTACCAGATCCAGGCTTGCTGACTATGTATATATCTACACTCCAAGTGTACCAGACCCAGGCTTACTGACTACGTATATATCTCCACTCCAATTGTATCAGACTGAGGCTTGCTGACTTCGTATATATCTCCACTCCACGTGTACCAGACCCAGGCTTGCTGACAACGTATTATCTCCACTCCAAGTGTACCAGACCTCGGCTATCCTGATACTACCTTCCAGTTCCAGTGTTATCGTGGGCTACCTCCAACATCCTTAACTCTAGAGGCAGACCAGTGGACCGCCACCTGCGATCCTCCGCAGCAAAGCCCATCCCGCCTTGCGGCGGTTCTTGGTGAACACCAGGGGGTTCGTTAGACTCCACACCACTGGCCGGCCAGCGCTGATCTAAAGTAAGGCAAGTACTCCATATTTAATACCTACATTGCTACATTGTTGTACACGCTACATAATTGTTACAGTACTGTATGGTGGTCATTAGGATAAGTGTCGGACTGGGGCATGAAGGGGGACTGCAACGCTAGGGGCCCACCAGAGGGGGTGGGGCCAGACATCATAGAGGCGAGATCAGACACTAGAGGGGGAGTATCAGGACACGAAGGACAGCTAGCACCATAGTGTAGTAAATAAAGAATGCAGTGTGTATATAAGAGTACACAGTCTTGACCTGCCCCTTAGATTGGGCAGAACAGCCACCAAAAATTGTCCCACTAGACCAGGCTTGGCTAACCTGTGGCAATCCAGGTGTTGTGAAACTACAAACCCCAGCATGATTTGCCAATAAATAGCAGCTTATTGCTGAAAGGGTATGCTGGGCCTTGTAGCTTCACAACACCTGGAGTGCCACAGGTTAGCCAAGCCTGCACTAGACTCAGAACATTTGACAGACTGTCCTACCTGTTCTTGCCACTTTTACCACCTGTGACTGCTGTTTTTTTTAGTTGCGGCTTGTCTAGATCCTGGAATGTTGAGGGCCCTATTTGAAAAAAATAATGGGTACATTTAGAAAATTCCAACCAGCCCCGGCGTTAAATCAATAGAGCCCACAATTAATGCTTAGGCCTTCCTCCAGCCCCAACATTAAAGCAATAGTATTCCCATTTAATAAACATATTTCCCTCCCTCCAGACAGCCCCTGCAATAAATTAATCCCATTTACGTATAATAAATATACCTATTTCCCGAAACCGTCACTGCCATTAAATAATTCATATTCACATTTAATAAATAGACCTCATGCTCCTCAAACTCAGCCCCACATTCAATTAACAGCCCCCAAACCACCCCATCTTAAATGAATAGTCCCCACTTTAAAATTAAATTGCCCCACCTTTACCCTACAAACAAAATAGCACCCATTATTTAGCCACCACCTACCACACACACATTGCATTACCAAAAGCCTGCTGTGCCATCACACACACATTACTGTGCCCCTTAATCACCATGCTGTGCCTCCCTATGATCACACTGTGCCCTCCATGCTGCTTTTGCCCCCCACTTCTTCTGGCCCACTTTTATCACCCTGTGCCATTGGCCCCCTTCACACTCTGCCATGCTGCTTTGGCTGCCCTTCACACTATGCCATGCTGCTTTGGCCCCGCTTCACACTCTGCCATGCTGTCTTTGTCCATTTTCACTCTCTGCCATGCTGCCTGTGCTTCCCCTTCACTCTCTGCCATGCTGTCTGTGCTCCCCCTTCACTCTCTGCCTTGCTGCCTGTTCTCCCCTTCTCTCTCTGCCATGCTGTCTGTGCTCCCCCTTCCCTCTCTGCCATGCTGTCTGTACTCCCCCTTCACTCTCTGCCATGCTGTCTTTACTCCCTCTTCACTCTGCCAAACTTCCCCCTTGCTTCTGTTCCTTCACTTACCTTTTCTATCGGCTTCTTTCTTCTCTTCTTCTCTTCTGTCTTGTCTTCTTGCCGACTCCTCTCTGCGGTACTCCTCACTGAACGTCGGGCATGATGATGTCACGCCCGACATTCAGTGCGAACGGAGCAGAGAGGAGGGGTGTGTGAGTATTTTTTTTTTTAAGTTTTCTGCTCCCCCCACCAGCAAAGAGGGGAGCTATCAGGGTCGGGGCCTACCAGGGGATAGCCTGGGCCCCCGGCTGGTCAGTCCGACCCTGATTAGGATACATGTGATGAATACGGGTGTAGGTCTGCTCTGCTCTATTAGCCAAGACACTGTATAATACGCCTAATACATATGTGGAATATAAAATCAGAAAAGAAAAAAAACTATTCAATTAATGTCACCTGTTAATAATATAGGCATTAAAAAAAAATTAAAAAAGTGTGCTTTTTTACAATTTTTCCCCCATGAAATACATTTATTAGCATGCTATGAATGTCTTACTATACATAAAATAAATGTTTGTAGTTGCTACTGATTGCAAAAACACGTTCTAGCATGCATACACAGCCATCATTACTAGTAATCAGCACTTAGCCTAGGCCTGTAGCTGGAGCAAGAGATACGGCTGAAAAACAAGTACCTGAGAGATGTCCAGAGCTTGAATCGGATGCTGCTACATGCGCTTGAGTTTGGAATGCCCTTTCTGTACATTGAGTTCGGGCATCCACCCCTTCCCTGCCTTGTTCCCTCCCTGAAATTGTGGTCTGTAGTAAGTGTCCTTTGTGCTCGAAGATTAATTGAATGTGGCTGCGTTCTGTGGTGTATTGTCCAGTTCTGAACATGCGCAGAGTAATTGTGCAGATGATATGCACAAAATCGCTGTTTACGTACCATAATAGATCAGGCCCTTAGTGTGTAGCACTCTGTCCTCCCGATATTAGAATATTTTGAACAAGCATTATACTTTAACTCCAGGGGGAAAATGTATGCGAGTTTTCAGCAGGTTTAAAAAGTGGATATGTTGCCTATAGCAACCAAGGGGAAGTAGCCACAGATATGCCACTAGAAGGCGTACCATTTGCGGTTGCTTCCCCTTGGTGCAAGATGATGACAACAATCAGCACGGACCTTGCTGTGTGAAGCAAGGACCCAAAAAAAGCTTAACTAATCGTAGTGCTGCCAGCCTTGACTAGTACTGGCAAAATTGGGAGGACAAAAAGTTGCTTGTACCAGGACCAGGTTTCACCAGCCAAAGCTGGTGGCACAATAACAGGGAAACAAGCAGCTTCAGGTCCCCCGATCATAGTCGTGTCAGGCCTGTCAGCATGGGGCTGGATTTCCTAGTGGGATTAGACACATAAAAAATGTGGGCACCCCCCTATGTATAACCAATCAAATTCTGAAAAGCTAATCCCATGTATAGGGAACTATTAAAGATAAAGTAGAGGGCATAGAGACCTTGGTGCAGTAGGTTTAGCTTTTAATATAAAAAATTTAATTTTGAAAGCATTTTGTCCATGGTACACTTCATGTCCCTTTATGCCCAGGCCTCCATTAAGTGTCTGGGCATGCTGATGCTTGTAGTACTACAAATGTCAGCATACCCATAGCTGCCAGGGCATGTTGAAATTTGGTGAACCACAAGTGCCAACATGCCCTGGAACCAAGTGTTAAAAAAAACATACCATTTAAAAAACATTTTTATAGTAATAAACACTGTTACCCTCTTTATTGCTCACCTACATCCAGACTGGCATCTCCTTCTTCTGTAATAAATACAGGGATTCTGATCTTGGCAAAATAAAAAATAAAAAATGCTCGACAGAGTATTAGCTTGTTATAATTAAAAATATTACAAATAATACTATTGCTCTTAATTCATATAGTGGGAAATACTCATGTTACATATTAGAGTTGAGCAAATCAAATTACTTGAAAAGTGACGAAATCCGACGTTGGATATCCGTGTGAGACCGAGTTGTATCTCCCACCAAGCTCCGATCTCAAATCGAGTGAAACGTAATTTCCAACAATTTCTATCTTGCAAAACGTGCTATATATATATATATATATATATATATATATATATATATATATATATATACTATAGCATCTCAGGATGTTTTACTGTTGGCATGACATTGGACTGATGGTAGCGCTCACTTTTCCTTCTCCGGACAAGCGTTTTTCCAGATGCCCCAAACTATTTGAAAGGGGATTCATCAGAGATAATGACTTTACACCAGTCTTCAGCAGTCTAATCGTTGTACCTTTTGCAGAATATCAGTCTGTCCCTGATGATCTCCTGGAGAGAAGTGGCTTCTTTACTTGCCTTCTTGACACCAGGCCATCCTCCAAAAGTCTTCGTCTCACTGTGCATGCAGATGCATTCACACCTGCCTGCTGCCATTTCTGTGCAAGCTCTGTACAGGTGGTGCCCCGATCACGCAGCTGAATCAACTTTAGGAGACGGTCCTGGCGCTTGCTAGTTGTTCTTGGGTGCCCTGAAGCCTTCTTCACAAGTATTGAACTTCTCTCCTTGAATTTCTTGATGATCTGATAAATGGTTGATTTAGGTGCAATCTTACTAGCAGCAATATCCTTGCCCGTAAAGTGCTTTTTGAGCAAAGCAATGATGACTGCTCGTGTTTCCTTGCAGATAACCATGGTTAACAGAGGAAGAACAATGATTTCAAACACCAAACACCTTTTAAAGCTTCCAGTCTGTTATTCTAACTCAATCAGCATGATAGAGTGATCTCCAGCCTTGTCCTCATCAACACTCTCACCAGTGTTAACGAGAGAATTACTCACCTGATGTCAGCTGGTCCTTTTGTGGCAGGGCTGAAGTGCAGTGGAAATGTTGTTTTTGGGATGCAGTTCATTGTCATGGCAAATATGGACTTTGAAATTAATTCCAATTCATCTGATCACTCTTCATGACATTCTGGAGTATATGCAAATTGCCTTCATAAAACCTGAGGCAGCAGGCTTTGTGAAAAATAATATTTGTGTCATTCTCAAAACTTTTGGCCATGAGTGTACAGATTATATTTTGAAAGGGTCATTCAGTGAAATATATATTTAAAAAAGGCTGTTGGTATGTGAGGGTCAGCAGCAAATACACACCAGAAAAAGTAAACAGGGTGTTCTTGTCTTAATATAATGATATAATGATAAAATATAAAACGTGTTTGTTAGAAGTATATTATGGAGCAGTGTCAAAAGAATTTTAAGATAACAATCCCTCCTTTCCCTATCACATTGGGCATTCCCCTGGTGTGGTGGCAGGCATCTACAAGTAGCTCCAATCTGTTCAAGTGGCATTACTCCTCTTGGCAAAAATGGATCACTGTACAAATCAGGAGCAGCCCAATACCACTACTGGCAGGAGTACTAGTGTTGCCACCTCTACTATTAAAATAGGTAATGCGGGAAGAAAGTTGACAAAAGTGTTCTCAAAATCCAAACAGTATTTGTAAAATTCAATCTCAAAGAAACCATTAGCTCTTGATGTAAGGAGGCGGATTAAGAGCGAATTTTCTGATGAATATGGTGATTTGTCCAAAAAACGGAAAGTAGCTAACATTATATATTCACCACCAGCAGTGGCAAGACAAGACTCAGACTATTAGACTATATCCACTTTTTGACGGTAGGCGTCCTGCTACTGCAGGTACTGGTATACGCACTAGAATGCCCATTCCAAAACAGAGTGCCCACCGCGGTTGTGCATCTTCCTCAACTTCACATGCACCACTTTGTCGCTCAGAGTGTACGTCTGTTACTGACACCTCGAAAACAGACAAATAAGTGCCTGAGGATAACACTAAGGTTGAAGAACAACTTGGGCACTCACAGAATCCTGAGGATAGTCTAAGGAGGGCATCCATGTGTGCTACATGTGAGTCTGAGGTTTCAGATTCAGACACTGTAATAATAGGGCAGCTTCTTTCAAAAGTTCTAAAGCATTTGGAAATGCGAGGATGGGTAGTAGTAGTAGTAGTATTAGTGTTGATGATGATTTACCCATTGAAATTGAGGAGACTACTATGGAAGTTGCAAATGTGCAAGAGGATGAGGGGTATATTTGTGGATCTGAAAATAAATGTGTTGTACATGGACGAGATAATGAGGAGGATGATGATTATTGTGTTAAAGTAAGGCAACCACCAGTGTTACTGACAGCAGATGCCCATGGT